>NC_090944.1:109864237-110176160 GCF_040807025.1 Struthio camelus
AAATTCATATATACATCATATGCATGCATGCATATATACATATATACGCATACAGGCACAAGTGGACAGTACGAGGCACTACATGTGGCTGGATGACGGAGTGCTACAGAGATACTACTATAGCAACAAAGTGAAACAACACAGTACCCATCTAAACTCAGGGGAAGGAGCAGTAACCACCTGATTAGGTGTGTTAGCTGCCTCCTCTTATGCGGTGGGCTTCATTCAGGTGGCTGCTGGAGTTAAAATGAGGCTTTATAAACTAGGGACCTTATACTTTGGTAAACGGGCCAGACTGGAGCAGCCTGTTCTTCTGTATTTTTCCAGCACCATTTGCAGATCGAATGAGGGATTTGGTGTACTCCAAGCTGGTTTACTAGGTGTTACCCTTGTATCCTTGCTCAGAACATAATCTACGCCTGCAAAGATGCTGTTGTTATAGTTCTTCTTAAAACCTCTTTCATCTTCCCGGACAATGAAACTTCAAGGATTGCCAAGTGCAGGGCTCTGTATACTCAAGGGGGGAGAAAGGACACAGGCTGGATTTTATTTTTAAGCATTTCTATTGGATGCTTCAAACCTGGGTTCTACAAGTTTAGAACATGTGAAAAAATCAAAATTATATAAAAGAGTAGGATGTCTCAAAAATGCTTTCCAAAGCTGAAATACAGGTGCAAATTCCTCCATCAATATATACAATGATTATTATGTACTTTATCAGGTAACATTTTGCTTGCTTTTGCAACAGATGTCAGTTTAAAGAACGTCTTTTATTTTTCCTGACCTTCACAATCAGTACTGATCGATTGGAGCTTCGCTTTTGTTTCCCAAAAATCAAAGTGAAATAAAACGCCTTGAGTGGAAATCAAAAGTCTTTGACATATAGCAGAAAGCTTGCTGTGCAATATTAGTACCCAAAGGCAGCTCAGAATTCTTTGTTAAGAGCAACATGCTTTCACCTTGAACATTTTAAATTTAATCTGAAGACTTAAATCATAGCAATCTTTACCATGCAGATACAATAAAACTAATACATTGGAAAATATCTTTTTATGTTTAGCTCTGTACCTGAACATTTCATTGTGCTTTAGGCAGTAGTAAGCCAGCACTTCTTCAGATGGCCAGAGACCTGTAAAACAAAGATATTCGCCTTCTTAGAACAGTTTTTTTTTTCTCTGAAATAATGTTTGAATATATATTACCATTTTCAGACCTCTACCAAATGTTTCATTTTTTAAATTTGCCATAGTACCACAGTGTAAAGAAAAGAATCAAATTTTTTAGTGACAGATTTCTTATCCTTAGCATTTGAACTGGATATTTCATAGATTTCTCCCTGACTAAAGATCATACATACATATATATTGTATATAAATGCATACACACACATATACATGCATATATATCTACACATACCCACAGCAGTGTCATGATTTTAAAAACTGTATTACAATTTAATTGAAACTTTTGACGTACGGGCCCTTACATGAACATCAAACTGTCAAGGTCCATCTTGCCCAGTATCCTGCCTCTCACAGTGGACAAGAGCCCCTTCCTTTTGTCATTAGCTTTATGGTCAGTTCATTTCTTACCAGAAAATGTAGCCCCTTTTCTCATGCAAGGCTCTTAGGTTTTGCTAGGATAGGCATCAGTCTGACCCTAAGGAACACTGATCAACAGCGCAGGCTAAGCAAGAGTATATGACTAAGGTTATAAAATAGTATGATTTCTAGTTGTGTCTCCTCAGTCCTCCTCAGAAACTTCTTCAGCCACAAGTGATAAGTTTGTGTTTAATAGTTACCAAAGGATTTTTCTAATTGTACTTCAGACTTATGTAAACTTTCAATAGCTATAATGCCCTGTGGCAGCAAGCTCCACAGTTTGTGTGCTGTATAAAGATCATCTGATGCCCTCTGGTTCTTGTAGGGGAATAGACAGGGAGCGATCAGTCTTTATCTGCCTAATCCATACTATTCATGACTTTATAAGCTTCAGTCATAAATCTTATACTGATCATAGCCAACCTTAGCAAATACCTAGAGGCATCAATTCAAATCTATTCTTTCAATAACATTCTCTCATGAAACTTACTGTTACCTCATAGCAGTTTCCTATTTAAGTTTAAGGACCTAACTGAAGCTACACGATCAACGGAGATGGCAGTTCAGAACTTAAGTGGTTGGTATGGTCTCCTGCGGGCATCTTTCTTTCTCCATTGCTTAAAGAAAGCCTGGGGAAAACAGCTTGGTATTCAGGAACTCAGGTTAAGCTCCCAAAGTTATGGGAGGATGAATCAAAGGCATTTGTTGTCAAACCACATTTTTATGTGTTCTCCTTCCATTGTTGCTCAGCAATGAAAAAAATATGTTTACGTGTTTATCTACAGGTCAAAACAAGGGTTAGCTTCCCCTCTCAATACATAGCATTATGAATTACTAGGATAGAAACCTGGCTTAATATTATAAACTGTAGATACTTTAATGGTTTGAGTAAACTTAAGACATATGGGAGTATCCTTCAGATATTTAGAGACAGGCAAACTGAATTCCATGAAGCTTATTATGCATGTGCATCCTTTAGACCATTGATGAGAAGAAGAAACAATTGTTTCTTCTCCATAAAGGCATTAAAAACATTACAACACATTTAATAGAAGTTTGGGAGAAAAATTGTCTTTCTTTTCAATCACTTACAACCTGATTGTAATGCTCAAATACCTAATTCTTTCTGCTCTTCCAATTCCTACTCTGAATTACCCATAGTCATTGTGATAAATGATGAAAATTTATGAATATGTTATCTGCATGCAGATCAAGCAAAAGCCTGGACAGGATTTGGCCAAAACTTGGCATATAGCTTTTCTATGACTCAGATCTCAAAGGTTAAAAAATAGAGTTCTGATTCCTATACACAACAAAAACATTAATGTAATATTATTATTTGTCCAATCCATTACAGCTTAAGTTGATAAGGCTTTTGCAAATCTCCTATTTTACTCAGACTTCCTAAGGGTTAAAATAAAATATTCACACACGATTACCCATTCTTCAGTGAAACATACACCAAGAATTGTACAGGATTTTCCATCTCTCCTTTGAGCATTTCAATGCTTTTGAGCATTGAAATATGCTAAAATGACAGATTTTGCAATAAATATAATAACTGTTTAAATATTTAGTGTATGATATAAAGAATGTTTCAGTTTGCAGTGACTGGTGTATACTCAAGTAATAAAAGTGTTTTTTAATATTTAGTGTAGGCATGGCCAATTTAATATCACTTATAATACTTCATAGCTCACATTACCATCCCCCCCACCCCAAATAACTAAAGCCTTTCACAGCAAACTTTTAGCCTGAGTAAGTTTTTAAAATAGTTGTCAATTGTAGCAAAATCCTTCAACATCTGAGTTTTCAGTACCCTCAGTCAAATGTCGTTCACTTTTCTACGGTTATTACTGAAAGGCCACTTCGAATAGTGCCACTAAATCTTTTATGAGGGGTCACTGTTCTTTCCCCTGCTACCATTACAATGTTGATACCAGCTGAAACTTCAGGTACACGAGATAGCTCTTTGCTGAGAGAAAGGTAAAGCACCTTTGGAAGGACAATGCCCTTCTTTAAGCAGATGCTAGTGATGGACATGCCTCTCCTCCCCCCTCTTCATCCATAGGAAAGAAAGTATCACCTCAGCAATGATATAAGAGGCTGGCAGCTAAAAAAAGCAGGAGTCAGAAAGTCCTTCGTGAACACAGGTCTGAAGTGCGGAAACACACAGCGCCTCCAGCTAAGCCAAGAAGCCTGCAGCAAGAATACCTGTGTTAATTTTAGTAAAAGGAAAAGCCTCTCTTGCTTGAACAGGTAGGTAAGCCTCTTTGCTTTCAAAACAGGGATAAGCTTAAAGATACACGTGGAGGAGTCTGCATTCTGCCTTCTTCCCCTTCCTTCTGACCTA
The DNA here is from genome assembly GCF_040807025.1 of Struthio camelus. Classification (NCBI taxonomy): domain Eukaryota; kingdom Metazoa; phylum Chordata; class Aves; order Struthioniformes; family Struthionidae; genus Struthio; species Struthio camelus. Next base: position 109,868,192 of record NC_090944.1, read on the forward strand.
CATTTGCCAACACAATGACCTACATTTTCAAGTTGCAAGTATAAGATAGTTCTGCTTTTGTTAGAAAATACTCAGCTGTAATATAGAAACGCAGCAATTCCTCTGAGTTAACAACTAGCATTAAGTTGTGAAAAGCATAATTCATTTCCTGTAAACACATACATAAACAGGTTAAGTTTCCTGTGAGAACACTTAAAACAATCCTTTGATATTTAAAATAAAATTATTCTCATTTTGAATTATGAATTTGATTACAAATACATAACATTGGATGGGTACCTATTTGCATGTGCAATTACTTCCACACAATGGTCAATTATTCACACATGTATAGACAAAAGAATATCAAAAGGCCCCCAAAGGGCACTTGCATTTAAAAAGCTATAAGTATACTGTAAGTATCTTCTAGTCCTAGACAAAGGGCCTAAAAGTATGGCTGTAAAAGGAAACAGCAAAACTGGAGTTTTATTTGGCAAAAATAAACAATTTGAGGCTTTTACTGGAGGTTTTAAAAATGTTACCACCTTGATAACTAATGTATGAAAACAGAGAAGAATTGCCAGAAAACACTGGAGTGTTTATTAAAACAAATAAAAAATGTAAGCTGTGTTGGAGTTTAAAGCGAGCCTCAGGAAGGACTGTGATTTGGCATGTATAAAGAAGCGGGAGAGACACGGCGCGCACAGACCAATGCCTTCCAGAATTCAGCTCTCTGCACATATCATTTCACCATTAGGACGGAGCAGGACAGCCACAGTTCCAAGAAGTGTATCACTATCCCATTTGAAAATGTGCCATAAAAGCTATGGCAGCTACCTCTAGACAGCTTCACAATGCTTCTTATAGTGGTGGTGGCAGAAAGACATTATCAATAAATAGTATGGTGCTGGATGGAGAAATGCTACATATACAGACACATAAAATTTGTATAGCATTTGTAAAGCACTCACCACCATATTGCAACATCTCACTGCAATAACAGAGTCAACATAACAAGAATTCAAAGACACTGTGAAGTGCTATTATCCAAATTCTGCACATTAGGAATTGGAATTAGATTAAGTGACTTAAACTCACAGAACAAAATTATGGAAAGACCAAGAATGAAAGCTGGGTCATCCTAACTCCCTGAAGTATGATTTAACCAAAAAAACAAAGAATAAACTGTTCCTATAGCGGAAAGCCCTTAAAAAATTACAATAATGCTAAGAACACACAAATTAGGTTGTTCTTCTTATTCCCATAGTGCTCTCTAAAGGAAAATGTCAGGCTCTTCTGCTTCAGCCACGGCACAGCAGCTCTTTAAAGCAACTTCCAACTCCTGCGGACTAAGTCATGTGCAGACAGCCATCTGAGGGTGCTTTCTTTTAACCATCACGTGGAGCAGCACTATTCCAAACATGTTGGAATTGTTTCACTAACATCACTATGTTACTTCTGCTCTATCAGAGTCTACTACTGCCTTAAAATTGTTGAATCCTGTATGAGATTACAGAAAATTTTGTACTGAAAATGGATTATTCAGTATTAAAAAAAAATTAAAAAAAGAAAAAGACCTACTCTTTCTCCTATATGGCTTTTTACCACATATTTTAAAGAATGATGTCGTATCTTTGGATAACATATAATGAGATCTGATGCAAAGTTCCTAAAGAAAAGCATGTTGTTAGAAAATTATCAGGGTTTGCTGAGAATTTTGAGGCATTGGATTTTTAAATGAGGCATTTGATTATTGGAGTCATTATGTCTCTGCACTCTCCAGAGGCACAAAGAAGTCACAGTAGATACTGATTACTTTATTTGGGACAGCACAAGATTAGTGGAAGTCTCCACTACTGTCTGCCAGTGATATACACAGGAAACAAAGGCACAACTGGAGATGACAGGTGAATTGTCCCTTGAAGCTCTGAGTAGAAGGCATAAAGCTGTCCTACAGATGCTTTACGTATGCTAGATTAACTCATTCCTTTCAAAGTCAAGCCAATTGATGAGTTTTGTATGTCCCTTTTCCCTGGCACTGCCACAAGTGCAGATGTCTGATCTCAAAATATGACTACCAAATTTTACCTTTTATTTACACTATTAAACAGTGAGACTTACTCACTTGAAGTTTCCAGTAACTTTTGTACAAATCCTATCTCAACCCTTAAATGCAAAGACAATTTAAATTTGAAAAGTCACCAGTTGAATATATTCAAAAAGGTCTTTTTTCCATTATGCCCTGCTTGTGGACTACATGAAATCAACTTATTTGCTTTAACCAACAAGTGGATGTATTATATTAAAAGCACTGTGGGCAAGGAGATCAGTAATCTCTCAAAAGAAGTACCAACAATTGAATTGAGTCATGCAGAACTGTTTTCTGACTCTAAGAGAAGTATTTGCTATCCTTCATGACCAAGACACATTGCTGGTGGAGAGGAGAAAAACTTTAGGCACCGCACTGGGCTGTGCAGAGATGTTCGAGTAAGCATCTGTTTGGACAGACAGCCATTCCTCATCTCCTGTGCTGAAAGACATTAAAGCGGATGGAGGCATCCCCAAAACTGGGATGTCACAACAGGAACACGCTGTTCTAGAAATTCAAATCAAGGTCCTTCTACTCTTGGTGCAGCACAGTTACAATCCAAATCTTACAGTAGGAAATTTTATTTTTTACTGACTATGCCTTATATTAACGTCACAAGGGAAGGTAAGTTTGGTGATTTCTTTCTGGTTAGTTTTTGTGTGCATCGCCACCACCACGCACAGCAAGACCTACTGGAGGTCTTAGAGAAGCGTGAGAGCAGGTCAATATCAAGGTTCAACAGTACAGCAATTTGGAGAAAATTTCAAAATCAGGCTCTAACCAATATTTTGAGCACTTCTATTTACAGAGCACTAAAATCCATTTCTGAGTGAAAGAAGAATGAAATCATGAATAGTATAATTAAGACTAAGTACAAAGTGGATGTACAGCATATTTCCGCTCAATACACCTTGCTCCTGACACATAATACTTGATTGTCCTAAGATGGGGAATTCCCTGTGCAAAGCCTACTTGTAAATAATTATACTGCTCCAGTTAGCTAGTTTGCATGGAGCTCTCAAAAATACTTCTGGCTGTGAATTTTTTAAAAATCTCCATACTTTGAGCCATTTTTCAATTTAATTTTATCATCGCTCTTAGTAGACACAGGAAGTAAAGACTTCACTTTCATTCACTTGCTCATGTGGTAGGCAAAATGTCGCACAGATGAAAGGATAACCATTAACCCAGGTTGCCTAAGATGCCAGCTAAAGTATACTGAATCTGGAAAACACAAACATACATAACAAGGTCCTGCTGACACAGCTATTCAGGTTTTTAGCTGCCATAAAGTGCATGTACAGAAGAGTGAAAACCTTCCATAGAAAATCACTTCCGTAATACGCTAAAGATAAGAATTTGGTTATTTTAGTAAAATGAAGAAATGAGGTTGTTTGTTAGGTAAGAAAACCCCAAAACAAACAAATCCTTGTCATTTCATTGTGTTTGCAATACACCAAAAAAAAACATTTCTGAACTTGCATCCTCAGGTCTAAGCCTACACCCATGTACAGTAAGAGCAGATACAAGAGGGATCTCAGTAAAAGCAGATCAAAGAGGGCAAAATTTAAGTTGGGAGACTTTCAAAGGGAGAACAGTACTGTGCCCTTCTGGACAGATGGCCACTTCTAGTGCCGATGTCAGCACTAACCTTTTTCGAAAGTCCACTTGTCTAATCTGAGACTCCGAAATTCTGAAATCTGCCCCGACTGTATTTGTAAATGAGCAACCTTAGTCATAAATGTATACAGTGTAAAAAACCTGCTATATTTAATAGACTTTATAGTAGTACCTACACCTGACTTTTGCACACTGCAGACCACCTTTTAAGTCCAGTGAGGAGGACTAATTTGTGTGAGGGAGAATGACTAGCTTACTTTTCCACAGCAGAGATGCTAGAAGTGAGTTTGAAAAGGTAGAAGAACACTTGAGGAAATAGGAGATACAAAGAGAAATACATCTCATCATTTTTCCTTATGCAAACATACTTTATAGAAAGTCTTGTCTCTCTTTCAATCTAAAACAGAATTTATGATATTCAGATCACTGAAAAATAGGTATAAGCACTGGCTGAGATCTTCTGCCTGGGCAAAATGGCCTCAGCACTATATCTCTCACTTTCATTCTCATTATTATTCATGACTAGGAGGGAAACATGATGGTCTGCAATCTGCAAATTTCTTTTAGAGCGCAAACTTAAGAGGCTCAGTGGAACTGGTGTGGAAATACAGTAACAAGTCAAAGCTATAAACATGCGCCTATCTTCTCCATAAGAAAAAGCAGCAAACTGTACAAACCTCCTTGTACGATTGTCTTTAACAGCTTTTTTCAAAATGAATGAATTTGATTTAGTGTTGTTGTTTTTTTTAACCAGTTTTCAAATAGTCATTAAAAATTAAACAACACTGGAACAGCCCTTTTGTGATTATAACCTTCATTCTCCTGCAACAAACTGGATCTATAAATTTACGTACCATTGTAGATGTAAATTACAAAATTTTATATTCAACTATATTAAAACATCTATTCCAAAAATGATTACCAGTTGTGAAAAGCAGACAGGCTTATCACTTGCTGTCAGTTGTTCATGTCTAGTTAAGCAATAATGTGCTAAAACTGCTCTTTTGTTTTGTGTAAGAATTTTGGCAATAGAAGAAATGAACACTCGTTTAATAAAAACTCAGGCTGCTTTTTGCTTTGATGGAGGAAGCAGCTGCCTGTTTTCATTTGCTGCAGAGCAGCAAAACCCATCAATATAATAAGCAGCTTAGATGCATCCATCCACAGCATCTGTAAGGATATAGGGCTATTCGCTCAAAACCAATCCTTGGTTTAATTTTAACAAAGATGTGTCTGACATATTTGAAAATGTATTATAATAGGGTTTTGAAATACTAGCATTTTCTCTTTTTTTTTTAAATACTTTTCACAGATTTTTGAAAGGCAGGTACACATACTGGAATGATAGAAATGATAAAACAAATATTGCAATAGCAAACAGCAGTACTAGCCTAAAAATGCAAAGATGGAACATTAAGGGATGCCTTGTGGTTCACAGACTCTCCTCTCCCTTGAAAATATAGAAAAATAGTATTTCAACCTTTTCAATGAAGGATTTTTCACCATAACCAAAAGCAGAGAAGAATACTACAAACAAGCACCACAGAAAAATACCAGAAAGATCATAGCTACATTATACAACTGCATTTCCTGACACACACTTTTCCTTCCCTCATGTTTTGTTAAAAGTAGATATATTAATATTAATGCCCATTTCCAAAGATACTTATCAAATTGTCTCTACTATAGCCTAAAAGTAATACATTTTTATATGGATTTTCAGCAATGTGAGTTTGTCCCAAGTGACAACTTTTAATTACAACACGAAATTTTAATTAAAAATAGAATTATAGGACTTTCATATATAATTACAAAAACAGGAAGGGAGAGATAAAAGACCATCTGAGATATAAACCATAAAACTCTATTTTAATTCTAAAAATGTGATACGGCACATTTAAACTATTAAAAATTCTAAGACATTATTATTATTTTAGTGCTGTTCGGCTTTCTAAGACCTTTCTAAGCTGAGCTTTTAGATGATTTGCACATTAACTGAGAAGTCAGATAATTCTTAATCCTCCTCTTTTTCAGATCCAATAATGGATAAGGGAGCATCTTAGCATGATCAACTAGCAATCTGCCTAGCCTGAGTGGTAGTACACCTGAATTTAGGATTAGTCAATGAGTTTTCATAATATCTGATTTAAATGAGCACTCATCTTGGGAAGTGTAGAATGAAATATTCAGTGATATTTGAACTATAACATTTAAATATGTAGTAACAAATTTTGAGTACATGCATATTTATTTGCTTCAAAACCAAAAATCTGTATAAAAACGAAGATTTTTAAGAGTTCTTTCCATGCAAATAATTAGAATTTTCACTTAAATGCTTTTATAATCAGTATCCACAGTAACTTATAATCATGCTTATCTCAGCTGTAGGCCTTGTATCCCCGTCTAGTCAATTCCAGTATTCTAATTCTCCTTCTGGCTATCGATGAAGTGAGGAAATATCTCTTTTTTTTTTTTTTTTTAAAGATATGCCATAGCTGGAGAGGGTAACAACCTGTAGATTAACGCTGGTTACTAATATTGTGCGTCTTTCTCAAGTATTTGATACAGAACACGGAAGTTGGGTAACTGATCTACATACCATTATAGAGCGCTCACAATAAATTAAACTGGAATTTATTTGGGGGATTTTGATTGTATTTGGAAGTGGTGCCTGCAGTTTGGATTTCTCATATTTGTTTTTTATTTTGTTTATTTTTACATCAAATTCTCTAAATAAGGATGATATCATTTTGGTCCTAGCAACTTCTGATTCAGTACTTTTTCCTTTATCAAATTGTTCCATTCTACATAGTTTACCAAAGCTTTGGCAAAGCATCTGCACTTGTACCTACTTCTGTGCTGCCAGGAGATATTAATTCTGTACAAGTGGGTACACAGTTCATTTCGAAGGCTTTGTACTGGCTCTCAATAACAAAACAGCATATCTCTTGGAACTTTATATACTGGCAAAATGAGACAAGATGTCCTACCATTTTCTTAAATTAAACAGTTAGGTCACCAGATTCAATGAGCTTTGAGTCTTCTTCTGGGGATATCTTCAACTGATGCTAAGTGTGCAGTCCTTTAAAGCTTACACTGCTGCTACCATCCTGCAGTAGGTGCCCCAAAGCTCCTTACATTCCTAAGCCTTGCTTTCACCTGTCTCACGGGATTTGGTTGTTCAAGAGTTCTTTGGGTGAGATCGTTGCACTACAGACACCTCATCTTGCAGATTCACATGGATCTATGTTCCGTGTGGATTTAGGCTGGAAGAGTTAAAGAAAATAGTATCATTTATAATAAGGGAAAGTATTTAATAGCTTTTTTGTGAAAGGCCAAGGATTAGATTAGCATGAAGAGCCTTACAATTCCTTTCAGGTCAGGTTCGACTTCTGAGGCAACACAAGGGAACTTACACTGTCGTTGCCCATGACTGTTTTTTGCATGAACAGGTTTCAATAGCCATGGCTGTCAATCTGGCACTTTTCATGAGCACTAAATACAATGGGCCAGATCTTCAGCTGGCATTATTAGGTGCAGTTTTATTGACAATGAAGCTATATCAATTTATCCCAGCTACTGAACCAGCCCTGAATTTGAAATATGCAAGTGATAAGGTCTTTCTAAAGAACTAAGCAGCCTTCACTATATTAGTGTTACACTAATAATACTGCTTTGGATCATTTTCAGGATTTGAATCTAAGGGTATGCTTCCCACAGAAATCAATAATTCAGTGGGTTATCGTGAAGGAAAATATAAAAATACTAACAGTAGAATTTCATCTCCAGAAAGGCCTGAAATATTTACAAATGTTTCCCCCTGATTACTTTCACATTTCTCCTGTTGTTGTGATAAAATTCGGCTTAACTGACCACATTGTTATTTCACAAGGCATAAATAATGCAAAAGAGCAACACAGGTGCTTCAAGCCTAGCATTCTGCTGAAAAAAGTTGCAGGACTCTACAAACACTGCTTATTCTCTGAGGTAGAAGTGTTCTTTGGTCAAGATTAATGTGCTTTACCTAGGCTACATCGCTTAGAGAGTGCATTATTTTTAAGTGTTTAAAGAATCTATTTCAGAGCATCCAGTGATGGTGTCATAAAAATAAGGGAACAAAGAGTTAAAGCAAATAATTACGTCCAATTGAAATAAATAAAGATATGAAAGAGCCTATGAGGTAACCTCATAACAATACGTTTCGATTTATCATTGGTAAGAATTAAAAGAAAGTAGACCAAATTCTTAATTAAAGTGGGCACAAGTACACTGACTTCAGGAATTGCTCAGTTTTACACCAGCACAGAAACTGGCCTGTATCTTTTGACACTGAAATCTGAGGATGAGATTTTCCCCTTGTATATTCAATTCCATGGTGATTACATTGGGTGACCCCAGGATTCTCCCTAGGGAGAAGTAAGGTTTCACAATATCTGACTTGGGCCGCTTTATTCTTTGAGGCTGACACTGATTTTTACTCGCTGCAAAGTCATCAGTTACTACAACACTTCTTGTTCAGATACGCCTTGAAACACAATGTCAGCCCTGCATGCTAAGCTCCCATATTTGCAGATAGATCAGTCAATACCAAGATTATATTCTCCTAAACAATATTTGAGCCTTGACTTTCAAACTGCAGAGGTAGGTGTATAATCTTCACAAATTTAAGCTTTTTCCTTAAGGATTAAATGTGTTGTGACACTAGCTTCATATAGCTCTCCATCAGTAAAGTAATAACAGTGTAATAATGAGGGAAAACACTTTTTAAAAAGTAGTTGTTTGTATGTTACCACTATTGTCATTAGCAGTTAACAAGAAATTTTAGCACCTTGTTGGTTTCTTTCCTGCTAAGAGTTTGAGTCACAATTAAAGAGTAATTTCCTGTAACTTCTGGTACGTGAGGGGGTGGAGGAAGAAGAGGGGATCATGAAATATACACAATTTTCACATATAACAAATTGTTGAAAACATAATTGTCTGTGAGTTCTTTTCTGAAAATACGTTCTATATTCCTGGATTGTCTTGGCTCTCAGGAGCAGGATTGAAATCTCCACTTTAGTATTTATCCGAGGCTGTGATAGCTCAGTTGTCTGCCTCCAAATGCCAAGATAGGGGGAATCTCATCAACCAGAGACCAGCTGCATGATGGGCAGTTAATAGATATATCAAACCTTAGGATATATGCTAAGCTGAGGAGATGATTGGTCGGTTGATATACTGATTGATTAGCATAGGGAGAATGGGTTTCTTCTTGACAACCTAAGATTATGCTTCAGCTAAGCTCAAATTGCTTACACCTCTTCTATTGGGTTTAAAATTACAGTCCTGTCATCTAAAATCTCTCTTCAATGAAATTTTTACCATATATAAAAATTAAAGGGAAAAAGAAAGTAGGTGCAATGGATAAGAGTAAATGGAGTAGATATATTTCATAATACTGCTGTTGGTACCACTAGAAAAAGTTGATAAGTAAATCCACTTGAAATAAGTTACATATTCTGTAAACTATTAGAGAGCACTTTACAATAATTTAGAGGGGAGAAAAAGTTCAAAATACTGAAAAGAATCAGTGCTGATATTATTGCTTTAAAAATGCCACACTAGTTATTAAGCAAAATAATTTTATAGATGTGATACTACAAACATTTTTGTCCTCTTTGTAGGCATTTCCTAGGTTTAGTAGAAATGTATTTGAATTATACTATAGGTATCAGAGAAATATCATACAGCTGCAATAAAATGCAACTTTTTATATAAAGGAGCCTAAATTTTGAAAGCAAGGCAAGTAACATATATGTATTTGTGTTTTTGGTGAAAATTTCAGAATTTTTTTCCCAAGAAAGGATATGGAATTAAAATTTGTTTACACTATATTTTAGACTGCGTCATCTGCAGGGCATGGAGATTTTAAAAAAACACAGTATTTTAAAATTTACTAAATTATGTAATTATAAGTTACCAAAATAACTGTTACCAAGCATTTGTTACACATATTCATTTAGTTCCCGAGGTTACATGTTCCTCATAATACTGGGCTTTGTCAGTTGAGTAAGATACAAGATCTATTAAACAACACATAAAAAACCCAACAAACAAACTTTTCATTATCTTTAATTTCTTTCTTTGAAATACACTTCTCTGCTTGGGCAAACAAGAATTTGGTAGCCATGTAACAAAAGGAAAGTGGCTCATTAAAAATGTTAAAATCTGCATTAATAAATAAGACTGGGTTTCTCAGATTTTTTTCTTCTCTTTCGTATCTGCTATGAGCGGTAGGGGATCAGCTGCAACTCAAATCCCCAGCTGAACAACCCAAATACAACTGAGTGAGCAGACTTAAAACAAGGCCATTTATTGGTGCCTGTTATGCAAACAAAGCATCCAAGTCTTAGAAACAGATGTCAACTGAAGCATATGCTTACTGTAAACTGGAATTTGATTCTCTTTATAAAAATAGACTTAAATGGGCCTTCAGAGACTGGGCTGCCTCTTGTTGTATACCATTGCCTAACTTGATTCAGCCTTAAGCTTTCTAAAAGATGAATAGACTGATATCCAAGGGCAAAAAAAAAGTAAAAAAAAAAATTAAATGGGAAATAAATGATAACATGTTGGAGCAGTTCCCAGAAGCAATTTTACAGATTTTCTCTAAAAACACAAGACAGGAAGTTCAAAGCATAGCGCAGGTCACCCATGGCATGTCAAGTTATCATTTTTATACCACTTAGGGTGAAAAAGGGACTTTATGTTCAAGTGGCAAGTTTAGTACTCTGCTTTTTCTTCTTCCGCTTTTTTTTTTTTTTTTTTACCTCTTCTCACATCTTGATGCCTTTTAAATGTCACTTATTTTACATGAGGCAGTTGGTGGAGACATGAGTCAACAGCAATCAGAACCATTATCCCCTGCAGCGAGCCCTGGTCCTAATGCATTATGACACCTTAGCTGGCCAGCCACCGATTTACCTTTCTGCTTCTTAGGGAATTAAGTGGCATCATGTGAAAATGGTTGTGATATGAACAGCATGGGCATAACTGGTATTAAATTTACCTCTCAGCCTAAGTGAATTTTCCTCACATGTGACTAATCAAAATGAAAGCTGTGGACATGGGCAGATCTGGCCAGCACTCCTCCACCCCTGGGATTGGGGCTATTTTGTTTTATCTCTTTGTACAAGCTGGCAGAAGTTTAAAGTGAAGGGGATAATCCAGTGCTGGTGTCTTTATGAAATAACATCCTTACATGAAGAGGCTTTTAACTGTCTGTCGCTGTCCTCTCAAAAAAAAAAGAGCGTGACAATCTCATTTTGCTGAGCACCCTCCCATGAAAGGAGAAAATAATAGCCATAACAGCTATGGCTAGTACTGACCTTACATGATCCATTATCCACTAAACACTTTAAAAGTCAGTTTTACATACACTGTGGGGGAAATTAGAGAACTATCACAATCATTTTCACTTTAGTGAATTTGTCTTCTGTTTGAAGTCAGTTACTTGATATCCAGCGTACATAACTGTCTGTATCATTCCAAAAAAGAAAGAGGAAGTCTTGCTTTAAAAATCGATCTTGTGTGAAAGGGGGGAAACATACCACACTTTTCCTATTCTGATTAATAAGGATACTGACAGTAAGGAAACTCAATTTAGAATGAACTTTCTTCAGAGTAAATGTGAAATAACACAAAAATCATTATATAATTTAGAAGTGTTCAACATCAGCACAAAAATATTTTCATCAATCATTTCAGCTGAGATAAGTAGGTGCCAAAGAAAGTGCAGGCAGAGCAATTATCATCCTGTGCAGTCAGAAAGACATTTATTCACAGACTAGAGTGACTTGCATTTTACTACAAACCAACTGTGAATGTTACTGATAATAGCAGCAGTGCTAGATTTTCCCAAAGTACTTAATTGTACAGGACAAAAGAGTCTGGAGCATGAAGTCCTCTCCTACTTGCAAGACTGCTCAACCTTCTGCAGCTGTGAGGATTAAGTTCTAATACACGAATTTTAGGCATTTCCTGTTTGCTATGAGTTAAAGTCAGGTAGTAACCTGAAGCTGAAAATACAAGCATTTCTTCTAATTTCATTCAAATAAATGCTCATTATAAGTGACGAAAGGGTGATCCAAATTTCAAGCATTAACCTGCTGATTCAAGCAATCTGAATATTGGTTTTGTGCCCAAGTAAACTTGGAAGCTCTATCTCTAAGTATGAAATTTGGCTTTGCGTTAATTAGTCTATTTTTCTATGTTGAAAGAAGACTTTCAACAATCTATTACTGTATATAAAGCATGTTTGACTGGAGAAAAAATAAATAAAAGTAACAAAAATGAGCAGAAGAAACCTATGAAGACTAAATTATAGCGTTTACAATATCAAAGCATACTTTTCTTATGGAAAGAAAGAAGGACATATAAATCCACAGATTTACATCTTTATATCTATCTCACATAAAACGCTCCTTTTTAAGAACGTAAACAAGCACCAACAAACACCATAAATATGCTTTGCACTCATTTTAAGAAATAATTGAAGTTAAAGATTAGGAAGAAGGTTCAGATTTTTGATTGTTATAAACACAGGAAAAGATATTAGTCATGAATGGTACCTGGTTTGGTAACCTTCATTTTATCAATACGGACACATAAGTAGGGTAAAGTTAATGTACAGATTGAAATTTAGGGTGCATGTCAATTAATACAAACAGGAAAATTATCTCCTCCCAAAATGATTGGCCTCAAGTGGAAAGGTTGGTTCAGAAAATCATAATCCTTTTGGTAAGGAAGACTGATCCACAGTAAAGTTAAATCTGAACTGTGTAGGGTGGCATATTTTCCCTAAAAGAGTTATAAAATAAAATTAGAATAGGATCATCTTTCTTTTCCTTTTTTTTTTCCCCCTGAAGGAGTATGATTTAAAGAGCAAGAATGATTACAATAGATATGACATATGTCTTCTCTACTTTTTTGCTTTCTTAGTTTGAGACTTGGACCTTGAATTCTTTACACCCACAGCAAGGCAGAAGATACTCTGCTTTCTGTCAGATTATACATTAGAGTCACTGTAAAAATATCTGGACCAAACACATATTTGTAAGTATACTCTTAAATTTTCCATGCTTGTGACAGTGGCAAAACACAAGCAAAACTGATCTTCTTCATTACCTAGAGGGTTCTGTCATTTCCCATTTAGCCATGCCCACTTCACCTTCTCAAAAATAATCACAAAAAAATCATTTTCCATTAATCGCATTCCCTTTTTTCTGTTTTGTGACAATACAACTAAGAAACTGAGAAAAGTTTGAATATTTTATTCAAATGGGATCCTTTAGTAAGATAAAAAGACTGATGACACTGAGTGGTGGAGACTTACACTGACACTTCTCTGATATCCTCCATCAGAAATTCTGGATGTACTTGCATGCTGCTTACCCACTTTCCAAACACAGAATAACACAGTAAACAGAACAAAGGTGGCAGATTTGATAGAGTCAAGGCTCTACTGATTTGAGTAAAAAGGTTAACAATGAAAATGTGGCACTGGGATAATGGTTTTTCAAATGCTTATCTTGAATGCTTTCCATTTATTACCTAGTAGAAGTACATTTGGGAAGCTGAGGTTTTTTTATACATATAACCCCCCCCACACACACACAAAGTATGCATGTATTTGTTTCCATCACAGAAGCAAAGGTTTGCAGGATTATTACTATTAGCTTCTCTTTCAACAACTCTATCTACAAGGTAAGTCCAAAGAATCCAGGCGAATTTGTCTCGTTAAACCTCCTTAGGGTCAATCACTGTTTTGACAGCTCTGCCAGTACAAAAATCCCCATGACCTGCCTGACATGACCAGTGCAATGACTGCTCACATTCTGTCTTCTCCAGCTTCTCTTTCCACAAGGGTGGCTCGAAGGTGTTACCCCACCCCGAGTGCTGCCGTGCCAGGTATGCTCACTGCATCTCATACTCACAGCACACGAATGCACCTAGCATGTTTATATGCAGATTTTCCTGCTGACTTTAGTTACAACTGACTAAAGAATATCTTTACAATGTTCTGGAATTTATACGCTGGGAATCCATGCAGGCTTGTTTCGTGAAAATGTATACTTGCTGTTTAATAACATCTGCAAAGGTTCAGCTTTTGGTTTTGTTTTGTTTTGACATATATACTGTTATGTCACATAAACCATTCTTTCTGTTGAATTGACACACATGCTAATGTAATCTTAAACCATGCTGTCCTATAGAAGGGCAATACAGTATGATAGCCTCTGATTTTTTCTAGGCAATGTTGAGATCTTGTATGCAAAAGGAACATCAATACAATTATTTAATCTCATCAGAAGCAGCAATATCACATTTCAATTCCATTTTTAAAATTTCTGTGAACTGTTGAAACAAACTGTTCCAGTAAAAAGCTACTATTGATCATAACTTTGGGAATATATATGCCAGAGAATACATTAACATTGCTGCAGTATTGTTTATTACGGCAACAAAACTTTTCCTTCTTTCAGTAAAGAAAGATTAAATGCAAAAATATATGAAAGGCAAACAAACATATCTATATACCTATTGTTGAAGTGACCGAACAGGAAAATAGGAAAAAATACACAAGGCACCATTCTAATTATCCCCTAGGTATTGTTGTACACCTTAGTTTTATTAGGCATGATAAAGAGGCGAAATATTAGTGCACCCAAGCAGATGGTCTTTGGAACTAGATTACACACTTCAGAAATAAGAGAGAAGCAATGCATTCAACCCTTCTGTTTGGACAGAAGAGCTATCTTAGCCTGTCTGACCTATTAGCTAGTAAACTGGAGCATACCGCCAAGTGCTATCATGCTGTTCCTTTAAAAAGCAAATAACCTCACTTTTTATGATAGGCACTGGATCATTTTAAGAGAATTGTAGGTAATGTCTGTTGCATTAGACAGATGGTCATATCATGAAACCATATACAAGTCATCATGACTAAAACTCATGTTCGCTATCTTGTTAATCCGCATAAACTGCAAAGCAAACTAAACCTACGCTGAAAGCTTTCTTTGGTATCTAACTGTTCTTATATATGTGTGTATGTACATATAGTTGTGTATGTATATATATATGTGTATGTGTAATATTCACTTAAACCCTATATGCAATAGGGTTCAATATTTTATTTGACATATTTTTTCACGATCTAATATTAATTTTATACGTATAATTTTGCAGTTTGAAAGTTATGGTTCTAATCACACCTTGATTTAACCTTTGTGTAACTCTGCTGACTTCCATGTAGCCAAGGATAAAGTAGAGAACAGAAAATTGAGATCCAGAAATAGTACTTTTCTTGTCTCGGCATAAATAGGCTAAATACCTCTGAGAGCTCCAACGGAGAATACACTAGTGTTCTACCAAGGCCAGGTTCTACCGTACTTTTTCCAAAATACTTAGATACTCTGTGTGTATCCTTCAGAATAGTTTACATTATAATTGAAGAGTATCATGACTGCTTTTGCAACAGTATATTTGCATCCCCCATTCACTATTACACAAGGAAATGAGAGAGGGAGCTAGTCTTCTTGGGAGTGGTCAATAACAGCGTATTACTTTGTGAAATACTGTACCAAAAATCTGTATGGTAAATATTTCTCCCACCATGGATGCCACGGAATCTGAAACAATATTAAAAGAACTGGACTTCTGTACTTTTGACGCACATTAGAAATATTATTTGGTAATTAAATTTACATTTTTTTCTAGAAAATCAATAAATTAGTTAATCTCCTTTAAAACAATAGAAAAAATTGTTTCTAGCAACTGCACCTCTTCAAGATGAGTTGTCTCTACACATATTCAGACGGACAGCCCCCCTCACGGCTACAGACTATTTCCCCCTCCCACAATCACAGAGAAGCATACACAAGCCCCACCTATCTCCTGCTCAATTGGAGGATCTGTAAGATAGCATGTTTCATATCCACTACCTTCCTCTCAGCCACAGAAACTCCACCAAACATTGCAAAATGGCAATGATTTCAAAATGTACCTGGACAGTTACTGTTAAGCATCTACTCCGTCTTCCTTGAACGGGAGTCTAGCTGCACATTCCCCTTCAAGCTGATTTTAGGCAGTACTATAAACACAGTGACAGATGCCAGACAAGACTCAAAGACTTCCGAATGAACAGTTCTAGGCCTGCTGCACTAAGCACAGCATACCTCCCAGATTCCTTCCTGGCTGGTTTAACATTTGAAAAAAGTATGAATGGGACACCGTATCCCACAGTGCCTGCATCCAGAATGAGGACTTATCTTAAGTTAGATCTGAGATGCAGACTGTGCTCTGCAGCTGTGCATTCTGAATACCAGAGATTTGCTTTGTCTTTTGATCTCCGGCCTACTAACAGAAAGCCTTTGGTCCTATACAGGTAATGAAGGGCATAGCCCAACGAAGTTCCATTATGTGTAGTAGCTCCATCATGCTCCATTATGGTTCAGCGTTTTTCTGACCAACAATATCTCTTGAATTACAGAGGGAGAGGGAGGGGGATGGAGGGAGACAGGTTTTGAAGTAGAAAGGAAGGGAAATAGATGAATGTGTTTATGGATCATGCCATGAGTATCAGCTGATCAATTGTAATGATAATCCAGCCTGGTTTAAAATGGACGGGGAAAAAACAAGAGATAGAAGAGAAAGGAAGGGGATAATGGCATACGAAGGGGAACAGATTGCAATTCTTGATCATATATTCAAATCTGATGAATTAACTGTGCTAGAGAGTCTGAGTCTATGGGAATACTGGTATTTCTCTCTGGATTTCTGACCAACAAACTTTTACTGAAAGTCTATGCGATCTCTATGTCAACTGTATGGCTGGTTCTGGAGCCTGCTCCTCAGAATAAACGAGAAAATTCTCACAGTATTTTGCAAAGCTCTTGAGCGTTTCAGAGAGGGAAGTTTGAAAGAGCTCATATTTCAAATGCAAGATCAGCCACAGGAAAATCTTTGGTTAGCCATTTCGTAAGAACTCTAAATAAGATAGATCCATGCCTCATAACTTCTAGCACATCTATGAACTGGAAAGTCATATCTGCTGCGCAGATAAGACCAACTTTCTACAAGCTGAACCTTCAGATGTCCACCAGTTTCTCTAAGTCCCTTTTTGCAGTCACAACTAACAGACAGATGAAGACAAACTAAATAAAAAACTATATCTGAAGATCCAGTTCTCAAGAATTATCAGGTACAGACGTAAAAATAAGAGTTGAGCAAATATTTTTCAAATTGTAAGCAAAATATTATTTTTATGTGTGAAATTTAATTTGGATTCTAGCATGAAAACATTAGCATGGAAATATAATCAATCAATTAAAATAGATGGCTGCCATAAAAGATCTGACTTGCTAACTGAAGTGTATATGAATATAATCATTAAGAGAAAACATCTTGCTAAGATCATCTCACAAGCCAATCTAAAATTATCATTTTGAGCCACTACAAAATCATTCTTTTGAAGGGAAACATCTATACTGCATTTAAAGCTTATAGGAAGCATTCTACATTACATTTATATAGATTTGCCTAAGAATTTACGAAGACTGGATTGTCATTAAGTTAGTGCAGCTACATTGCTTGCAAACAGTATTTTACCCTGTGAGGACTAAAGTCCTAATCTGTCTATAGAATTTTATAGGAGAAATTGAAATAGTCTTATTTTTCAGTGACTGCAACACTGAACTATATTAACTAAAAGTGAGCTTCACGGTTCACACAAAAATAAAGATAATATGGCAAGGGTAAGCACTCCTGAGATCCTTTCGATCTTTTCCATTGCAAAGTGAATGATCTCACTGGTACTCAAACGATATTCCTGAAGCTTCTGGCTCACCTATCCTAACCACTCCCAAACCATACCGCACATAACTTCAGAATGCAGCGTCAGATTTTAAAACATACCCTAGCCTTTAAAAATGTGCATGAGCAAAAGTGAATTTCAAGCAAGTATCATGCATATCATTTCTTTAGTATCCAACTTTATATATGTCATCGTTACTACAAAAGAGAAAGCTGGATGCAAGTAGTGATGGGAAACTAGCTGTTTCTATGCAAGTTTCAGAAGCAAATTGATGATTGCCTTGAAGGGAAAAGTCTAGCTCTAAATTTAAATCCATACACAAATCTGAATTTTCCCAAAATTCAGAGAAGCTCAGGTCAGAATTTTTATTTTGGCATACTAAAATAATCAAATATTATTACGTAAGCTGAACACAATGCATTATAACTTTTTTATTTCCTACTCTTCACATATATATGAGGTAGTGCATAGTATTAAACAGACTTTTAAATTCTTCAGACACCAATTTTTCCTCACTTTAACTGACACTGTTCATAAAGACAGTAGCGACAGTATTAACAGTTTACATTGTAGGACTTTTGATAATATGTACACATAATTTTGTTACTTGATATGAAATAGAAATTACACATATGACTCAATCCATTGTAATCAGCCAAAGGGTCCAGACTCAGAGGATTATTCATAGCAAATTTACTGAGACTTAATAGCATGCCTGGATTTTGCAGAATAAGATTTCTACAAATTGGCATAGTAATAACACACTGGACAGATCTTACTATACAGAATTTACATAATATAATTTAACTAGCTCTTGTCATCAGGGAAACTCTTACAGTGCAAAAGTATCTGCTTATAAGTAGTATCGGTAAAGAAGTATAAAACAAACCAGAGAGGTTCTGGTATCCAAGAGCTGTACTCTTGACAACATACACTAATTAAGGATTACAGATTTCTGCAGGTCGTATTAGCAGCATTTTAAAAATGTAATACACACAGTTGCATTCTCAAAATAGAGCAACCTGAGTGTGATTTTTTGTAGAACAGTCCCCTCTTGAGGAGAATATTCTCAAACTAGAAATTACGGGAAACTCAAATAATCCAGAAATATTTTTCAGGGATCTTGCTATTGCATTCTTATTGGTTTTTGGCTCATCCAGCTAATGCAATTGGGTGCTTCTGTTGGGAAGCAGTAACGTAACATCTTGACACAACAAACAGTTGCTGGAAGAAATAGAAAGTCCCCAAGGAAGTAGTTTTAAAATAAGTTATTTTGAAAAAAAAAGTCATGATACTGTGGAATCTTAAATATCAATAGCATATTGATATTTAAGCCAGACTCTTCTCTGTGGTGCCCAGTGACAGGACAAGAGGCAACGGGCACAAACTGAAACACAGGAAGGTCCATCTGAACATGAGGAAAAACTTATTTCCTGTGAGGGTGACAGAGCACTGGACCAGGTTGCCCAGAGAGGTGGTGGAGTCTCCTTCTTCGGAGATAGTCAAAGCCCGCCTGGATGTGATCCTGGGAAATATGCTCTAGAGGACCCTGCTTGGCCAGGGGGGTTGGACTAGATGATCTCCAGAGGTCCTTTCCAACCTCAACCATTCTGAGATTCTGTGATAACAGACAGGATGCCACTAATGACTAAAAAAAATTATTGACATAACAATGGATTACTTAGATGCATATACTTTTTCTATGTTTATGCCGTTAGCGATTCTACTACAACATCCAAGAATCTGTAGACAAACATGCCTTGACATAAGACTACATCAAGCACTACTGGAATATATACTGCTGAACAATTTGGCTAATATGGCAGCAAAAAATCACTATCTGGCCTTGGATCTCGAATATGCACTTTTATTTTTTTTCTATTACTTATGTCTTTGGTACAATGAGTAAAAAAAAAAATCACAGAAGTTTAGCAAATGAAACTCAAGATTTAGAGTGCAAAACAAGTATAAAGAATTAAGTTAATACTAAATGTAGGGACAAACAATGACAATACAATATACTCTAAAATCTCTTACTTGGCTTAAATTGGTTCTGTTTCTGAGAGGTGTGTTTCCTAAAGAGAAAAGTGGAAGTATTAAAGTCACTTAAATGAAAAGAAAAATGCGTATGAGTCAGGTTTCCATACTGTGTGCACACACACATACACAGGTATGAAAGAAAATACAGTACTTAATTACTACTGGCTAAATAAGAGTTCCTCGGCTAATATAAAGATAAAAATAAAGATGTGTTGTTATACTACAACAATCTATTCTGAATGCTATGTCACTGTGCAAATTAGCTGAGGCACCTACCTGTCAATTATGGGCCACCTCATGGCAAGAACTTGACAACTCTATTTCCTTTACTCAGTTCTTCTACCTTGAATGCAATGAAGATAATGTAACAAGCAAAATATAAATGAAAATAACAGCTGAAATGACCAGAATTGATTTCAAAGGCAGAAAACTTAAAGTAATTTTTCTTTCCTTCTTTTTCTCTCTCCCTGCACCCCTTCTATAAGAAAGACCACTATTTTTGATATTCAATATTCCAAAGCGATGCAAGAGAGAATAGTATGCAATATTTCAATACTATCACTTACATGAAAAAGCTCAAACTGAAATAACAATTAGTAATTTTAGAAAGGAACGCAATTGAAGAAGAAGGCAAATATTACATAGAATTACCTGTAAAGACCTGCAAAAATAGTGCAATAAGCTATAGTGTTATTAAATAGTACAATGATCCTCACCTACACATACACATAAGAGAGCATTATTTCCCGTGAAACCGCATGTGAATTTACCCCATGATATCAAACACTGTACCTTGGTTTTGAAATTATATACATATGCTTGAAGCAATAGGAAATTGCCTTGAACAGAAAAACTCCAATCTAAATTTACATCTATTTCTGGATTCAAAATATCCAAAACTATCTAAAGCAGGCAGCACAAAGAGGTTTTTTTGACACAATGGTAGCATTCATAACTATGAATGTTAAATAAGATAATCCTATATCATGCTTCAGACAAGGTACTGGCTTCTGCAGGTTCACAGAAAAAATGTCTTCATGTTAAGCACCGCATTCATGTACGGAATAAAGTAGAAAAGGCTCTTACTTTTCTGCAGCATGAGTAACGGTCACTACTGAAGTTGACAGATTGTTCTTCTGATAAAATATGACAGACCTTATCATTTTTCACAAAAAAAGTATATAACCAAATTCCATGATTCCTACTGAGCAGTTTACAACTACTTTAGATCCATCAGAAAACTATCAGTTTGACAGAGTTTTAGCAAGAGTAAAATCTAAGCCCTGGATAAATTTGCACTGAAGTCAAAACAAGACTTGCAAATACAACCTGGTACTGTAAGAAAAGCTAGTTCAATTCTTGAATCTGCCATACACTTGCCCTATTATCATGAGCAAGTCACTTTTCCCTTACTTTCCTCCTTTTTTTTTTTTTTTTTTTTTTTTTTTTTTACACAAAAGGCAGAGCTTGTTACACATGCTTATTTTCCTGCAATTCAAGTTGTGAATCTACATTCTGTTCCCAGAAGTATGGTCTTGCTTCATGGCCTTCAAAAAGTCATTTCATTGCTTTGTGATGGTTTCCACCTCACTTTCTCTTTTTCACTTTTAACGGCAAGGTCTCTTACTATATGCCTGAGTATTGGAGAGTATTTTTATGCCCTAAGATTAGCTACTTAGGTAGGAAGGCTAGGAAACTGTTCAGCTTTGGCATCCTAGATAATCCATGGAGAGAGAAGGGGCTCATCAGAGCACAGATCTAAAACAGATTTTCTGAATTACTCTTTGGAAATGGCTACCTTTCCACTGACTATACAGGAAACCTAAAGGTCCTTAGATTTCTGACCTAAGTACCTAAGTTTTATCAGTGGGGATCTCCACCAACTATTACAATTCAAATAATAAACAAACATGAACTGTTCAGATTCAGTAAGAAAGAAAACAGAACACGTACAGCTCAGTGCTTTGCTAAACCATGCTAGGAATTGGCTTAGTAAAAGGCATCAGTCTCCTGTGAACGGACCCAATCAGTGGGGCCCCCCCACATGCTTCCACTCACTGTTGTCTGAATCTAATCACATGGCATTTCCTTACCTCGGGATAGAGGGCATTATTATTTTCACTTTAAGCTCTCAAACTGATGTCTGAGGTCTTCTGAAAGCTCAGTAAAAGTCACTCGCATAGGTGCCCTAACAGATCTTGTCTTGTGTAGCTGACTCTTTATTGAGGACAAATGATGAACATGTAATCGAGATAAAATTGGTATTGGACTTCTCTCTTAAAGTACTTGGAATTTGTACTCTGTGAATACAACACTATTTAGGGACATGATCTCCCTAACAGACTATCCCTTCTTTAGATGTGTTTGAGAACACATTCTGTGGATCTGCCCTCTCTTAGTATGAGAGTACCTTCTTCAGGAGTCTGCAGTTTATCATTGCTGCACGGACAAGGTCTCTCTTAACCTGGAAATCCTATTTATGTATGGCTGCAGCTGGCCCATATATAGGAAACTGTGTTTTTACACACAACCTCTATTTCTGTGCTGTATGCTTCAATTCCCAGGCCAGATATACTCAGTGCTTTCTCTAGCAAGGCCTCTTATGAAAAGATCATACTCTCATAACAGACATGTTATGTCCTCAAAGTGCGTAAATCAAAGTGTGGCAGACATCTGACTGTCACATATGCAAAGTTGTTGAACGGTATTCCATCTTAACACTGCTGTGTTCAAATTAACAGCTACACATAACACACAGGGAAAAAAAACCCTCATGATAACCAATGTTTTTTATAAACAACTTGTGTATATGTAACAAATTACTTAAAGTAAAGTAAACATTTTGCATCAGGATTTCACAGTTTTTCAAAACAATATATTTTAGAGAAGTCTTTTCACAAAGTCAGATGTTTGAATTTACAATCATTTCCCACTTTCTCTCTAATATATACATGTAGGTTGACAGATTTAGCTTTGGGCCTTCACAGATCTGGAGCAGAATTGCCTTGAATTGGGAATAATTGCTAACCCTTTTGTAGACAAACTGCTCAAGGGGATTTTGAGAAACATTTTCTGAGTCTTGGTCTGACAAAATTATTAGTATTAGTTATGAGTAAAATACTAGTGAACAGGAAATCTAAACTCCTGGAATCTTCAGTAGATGAGTTTAGCTTATGCTGTTCAGGAATAGGTTAGATTTATTTAATTACTCTGGAAGACACTTACAACTAGCGGATAAATTTAGATTTTAAAAAACTAGAGTTGGGAGTTTAATTATTTCCGGAAACATGAGAATCGACCTTTGGGTTTATACTGCAAGTCCAGCGAGTTCAGTCTTCAGTCACTGTTACGGGCTAATAATAATAAATACTTCAGGAGAATTCATGTGCCTGACACAGGACAAGCTCATGCTCTCCGTTCTCCATAAAGTCTAACATATGAAAGACTGGCTGCACCTTGAATCATAAGACTTTTAATCAGTCCAATAGTTCATTACCCTGAACTATAAGAAACATAATACTTCTTAAATCTTAAGTCCAGGCCTCAATTGCTCCAATGATGATTTTGACATTTAAACTGAACAATCAAATCAGTATTTCCTTTCTCACCTTCCAGCATCACTGATACAGAACATGATTATTCTTGAGCTATCAGATAGAAGTTCTTCATCTAGACTATTAATTAACCACTTTATTAATTACATATATTTCTTTTAGCATGCCCCAACTCATTTCCTTTTCAGGGACGAAATTTCAGACAATCCTCTTTTCCACATCTTTCTCCATAAACAAGTATCCCAGCTAGTGATTATCCCTGACTATGGGCTGATCACCATCATATTCTGGAATATGTTCTCTGAGGCTGTGATCATATATGGCTAATGGTATTCAAATGAGGATGCACCACATAAGAGGTTTTACAATATGATTTGCATTATCCTCTGCTATAATATATGCTCCTCTTACCCTGATCTCACCCATTTCAATGCTTTGCTCATTGGTTTAACAAATCAATAACAAACTCTTTGTTAAATGTGGTTCTATACTGTCATGTACAATTTTTCTTGATGGAACTCATGCAAGGTTTGACTCTGTCATAATGTGGTCTTGTTCATCTGTTCTGTTTTTCTTATTGGCTTATCCAATTGATAAAGGAAAAAGGTAAAACCTTCTGTTTGCAATCCTCCTGATCACTCTGAGAGGTCTGAGATTTTGATTAAATTAAGGTAAAACATTTTATATCCATCAATCTGAAATGATTGCTTTGAAAGAGAGATTTTTATTTTTATTTTTTGTTAGCTGTTCAATTCTTTCACACAAAACCTCACTCAAAATTCCTGAATATGTATCAGCTAGGCTTAATGACTTGGTAGTATTTTTTTTACATTTTTATGTTTTAATACCTCAACCTTTGTAATCTTTGTTCAGCCTCCTAGCCACATTTTAATCTGCCTTAATTGCTACCTTTAACCTTTGGTGATCCAGCAGATCCATTCACTTTTTCTAAGACTTTCTCCTTCTGGTGTACCATCTGACTTTACCTTAGTTTACCCATAGAAACTTATTTTGATTCTTCAGTTCCCCTTTTACTTTCTGCCTGCTATAATTTATATATTTATATATAAATAGATATAATTATATTATTATAAATAATATAAATATATAAAATATAAATATATGAATATATAAATATTTATAAATATATATTATATATAGTTGCATTTGTTTATTCTTGCTTCCATTCTGCTCAATGGTATGGATGTTTTATTAAAATCGATGATTATATATATTTTTAGGTAAAATCTATGCTGCTTTTAAGGTTTTTATTTCCTTTAACTTTACAATCTTTTTACCTAAGCACTCCTTTTTACTGCTGAACTTTTGTATCCATAAAATCTTTTTTCTTTGTCCCATCAATAAATGCAAAACTTAGCTATGTTACAGTGAGTAAATAAATATTATCATCTTTTTGAAAGAGCTTAGATTGTAGAACAAACCACTGTTATGCCCTTTATCCCTTTATCCTTTGTTTTGGTACATTTTCAGAGTATCCTTGCACAGGAAAGACAATACACCTGTTGGCTCGAGATATTCCATCCTTTCCAACAAATAAGCCTAGGAGGTAAAAATCGTTAGTGAAGCTATTTTGAAACTTTATGGCTACTCTGACTTCTGATCGAATAAAAAGAGGTCACAAGTTATGGACAGTAAGCTATCAGTTTATGGCTATGAGATATTAAGGCTACGGAACAATGTATCCAGACATTTTACATTATGCTATTCAAATCATAAAAGCACTAACGTGAACAAACAAATTGGACAGGATATAAGTCTGATCTTTCCTCACTAAAAAACAGGGGAGGATTCATTAAAGTCCACTGAGTAACACAAGTGAGAGCGACATGCATTCCTTCTTTACTGCTTGTCCTTACAACTCTTAAATTTCTTCTTCTGCGATCACGTCATACTCCTTTTATGAGATTACTGTCTATGCTTTAAGTTACCAGTACAAGTTTCATTAGTAAAATATTCTGTTAAAAGAAAAAATCCCTACCGTTTTGTTCTTAAAAAAAAAAAAAAGAGAATATATGACCTTAATTTTGTAATTGTCACTTAAAAATATGTGCATCTCCTGTTTATGCTAACAAATGGCACGAAAAAGGGCAAAATAGAAGAAAACAAGGTCGGAACACGCTCTACTGGCACTCTTGCCTCCAGCAAGAGACAGTTTGACGTCAACAGATCAAACAGAAGCAAACGTTCCATTTTCAGATATCTGAAAGCAGTCCTATACACATAGCAAAAAGTGCAATATTCTACTTGTTATTGTATTTTCACATTATGAGCAGTTCTATTAATTAATACTTAATTAAAGTCATAATCTCTCTGCTTTCTGCTCTCCCGATTTGTTGGATATACAGTAAATCTTGAAAAGAGTTGAAAAAAACCCCCTGCTCTTGGTGACTAAAATGGAGATGACCACTTTTAGTCCTAATATAGTCCTAGATCTCACCGCAGTAAATGAAACATCCTTGAACTATAGATATTAGTGCCTCAAAATACAATCAAATGATCGTTAAAAAAAGAATACATGGGTTAAATTCTCCTAATTTTACTTATAATATCTAATTCACGTCAGTGAGCTACATTCTGTATTTATTTTCAAATAATTTCAATAAGTATGGGGTTTGTTAGTAGAATGTAATATATCGGTCTTTACATTTCTGAAAAATTAAGATTGGTATCTAATTTGCTGTATTGAACATTTGCTATATTGTTGTTTTTAACAATTCCCTCATAACAATTACATTAAACTAATGATGATGGAAAATTTCTCTAATGAAAGGTGAAAACAGTACAAGTTTGTTAGAACTATTAAAAATAAAAATTAAAAAAAAAATTAAAAATCAAGAAATTAAGTTAGGATTTAATGCATTGCCGTGCTCAGCTATATCTATCACAACTTTTTAAGTTTGCCCATCTTACAATTACAAACAACTCTTGCCTAACAGTATTTGCAGTTTTAGAGGAAATAAAACTGATTTTTAAAGACAAACTATCATTTTAATCCTGCATCTCTGAAACAGTTACCATTAATCTGGCCAAAGTGTTTTGGTGTTTCCTGTGCTTCAGGGACAATTATTCTATCTAAGAGCAGTCCTACTCCTCTTGGAAACAATGGGAAGCATAAGTCATTTTGCAGAAGTGCATCTTTGCTGAGGGCAACTGTGGCTTCAACCCCAGTGAGAGCAATAGGAGGTAGTTACAATTTTGGAAGAAGGAAGCTGTCTATGGAATACTCCATAGGATAACATTACTCATCAGCTCTTGCTGAATGACAGAAATTCAGTTCTGAAGAATAACAGCAAAAGAACATTTTCAAGCCTTTAGAATCTTTTATACAAGGTGTGTCCATAAGATTTTAGCACAAAGTGTAGGGAATCTGCATTATTTTATTAATAAGATCATCTGTAATAAAAAAAAAAAAAAACTTTTAGTAATTTACTAAAATTCCTAACAGTCAAACGCTTACATTTCTTTAATTCAGACTGCTCAACAGTTAGGCATCCAAAGTCTTGAACAAATATTTCTGTACTCCAAATAATGTGTGGGAATTTTGGGGTGGTCTATTTTTTTTTGTAGAGAGCATTTCCTAAAGCAATGAACTGAAGAATTCTGCAAGAATACAGGTTAAAATGATGTTCTGATTAAAATGTTGCTATCATTTGCTTTAAAATTTAATTAAAATACCTACAGTCCAAATCTTTAGGGAGGTTATTATAATTTCTTTGGAACATTTTGCACTAGAGGGAATTACCATGGGTATTTCCTCTTCCTCCTGCCATTGTTTTAAGATCTTTCACTGCTGCTGCTGCTGCAGACAAACTGACAGAATACAAGGCAGAAAAAAATCTTGAGTTTAATTTATTGGAATATGAAGTGGGATAGCTGCTTCCTATTGCTGAAGAACCAGAAGCAGATACATATTGATTGATGAGACCAACCTAAAATAGAGGAGAGCTGCCTGAAGGCTGATATGTTTTTCATCAATGTCGCTGAGCAACTTTTTTTAAACATTCCAAATGTATAGTATCAAAACTCAATCTAGAGTTCATGAAACATTTTCAGGTCAAAATCAGTCAAATTTCACAAAATTTCAATTATTTTAATGGAACCTAATGAATCCATTTAACCCTGACCAAAAGTTGCCCCCAGGAAACAGCATCCAAACATTTACCAATTGTTCTTGTTTTTTTTTTATATTAGATGCAGTAGGTTATTATTTCCATTAGCTCCTATAACAAAATAACACCAGTGGTACTGCAAACACACTTCCCTCCTAAAAATGAATTCCCTTTAGAAGCTCCTCTACTAACACACTATAGTGGCATACTGACTATATAATGTTTCAGTATCTTCTTTGCTCTATGTGCAAGAAAACGTTCTTGCTAACTCTAAGCAATAGATTTTTTTTTCCCTTTCACTGACGTGGCATAATCATTAAAAATATGGAAGACAAATCCTATCTGAATAATATCTGTGCATTTCAAAGACTTTAATGAAATAACAGTGATGCACAGTTGGGCTTACATATAACTTTAATGATGTAAAAATTCACCCTCATTTCAAAACCTAAGGTGAGTTATGGAAAGACATGTAGTATTTATCAGAAACATTGTAAATAAAAACTGTGCAAACCTGAAGTTAGAGATAATAAGACAGAATACAAAATGCCAAACACAGTGCTATTTTAAGAGCGAGGGCTTTAAGTTTAATGCACTTGAAAAAGTTTTTGATCTACAAACCTGTCGTCTTACTAAGGATTTTGCTCAGCAACAAATCAAATAATAAAATATTCTCAAATAGGAAATGGAATACAAACGGGTAGAAGAAATTAGAATACAAATGGGTAGAAATTTTGTTAATTATGCATCATCTGAAATAAAAAAGAAATCTGAGAGTATCGTGCTGACCAAAAGTTTCTGTCAAACCCCAAAACTTCCATAATGGACATATGAAAAAAGGCTGTTACACAAACACAAAATTGTAAAAAAATGTGGGAAGGATCAGAAAGAAATTAATGTGTTGAGATCTATTTGGAAATGAAATACAATCTGCAAGGGATATTCTTCATTATATCATTTATACATAGTATTTTCCACAAAATCACCAATAGAAAAATGAAGGAAAACATACCACAGAGCCTTGCTTCTGTGACAGAAGCTGATGAAGGCTGACTTGTCTCCATCAGTCTAGGTTTTGTGGGATTATGGTGGCACAGAGATTAAACACAAATCACTTGCCTGCTGAGGAGCTAGGAAGTCTTCACGCGCCCTGTACCTCACTTGTGAGAGAAACACCAGAAGCATCAACATTTTCTTATGCCATAGGACAGGCTTCTTAAGTTAAGCAACTGCTATTATGTGCTAACAAGAATCATGTGCCTTTATTGGAAATATGCACAAAATTTTCATTAAGTTCCCTTTTCAGACACATAAACACTAAATAAACTCATAAAACACTTATTTTAAGGAATAAAATAAAAAGTATATTTTAAAAAGTAGGTAAAAGAACACCAGCACAGAAAAGAGTGTTTTATAACAAAGTATATGAGAAGACATGGCTGCAATAGGCAGTTCAGCAATAGACAATTCTTCTATCAGAGAGGAGATCAAACAACAACTTTTAAAGATTACTATATATAATTAAAATCGACTATACTAAAGGGAAAATGTGATATGACATAAAGCTCAATATAAAGTTGTTCAGTGCATATAATTACACCAATTACACTTAGAAATTGTATTTACTTGCCAAGAAAGAAATAAGATTAAAAGGTTGATTGTATAAAGTGACACCACAGAACTTTCTCATTCAATCTTATTGAATATAGAATTATAGCAAGATAATATTTTAACCACTTGAAAAGACAGGCCATGAAGTTTTAATTCAAAACAGCAACAAAATAAAACATGCAATTTTCATACTGTGTGCTTTTCACCATACAACAGTAACACTTAGCTGTTAAAAGAAGAACCATTAGGAATCAATGAACATTTTTTTCAAGTTCTCTAATATACTAACGATCTTTTCTATCTTAAATTCTTCCACAGCCCTTGGACATTTTCCAAATTATTGAAAACATTCCAATCTAGATCTTAGTCTAAAATTGTCACATATTGTCAATCTTAAGAAAAAAAAACACCAATAAAACCTTTCAGGGACATTTTAACATAACAACATAATCAAACAGAAGTCTTTGTTTTTCTTCCAAAACAGAAAATTCACCAAAACGAACCCTTCCCACAAAGAATTCCATCTTTTTCGTTCCCATAGTTTCCAGTGCAGAATGTTTTGATGAAAAATTCCTGAGAATTTATTTACTTAGGACTTCCTCCCATCGTTAGATTGTTCTTCTTCAGAAATACTACTGAGAATAAACTAGGTCTGCCAAATCAGTATATGATCCAAAAATACTTCCTCGCCTCAGACAGATAACAAGAACCACTGTTTTTCCCTTCTGAAGAAAAAAATTCCAATCATAATTACACCTGCATTTTTCAAAAAAGGTTTTTGTGTGGCAGTAAGTCATGAAGCAGTGAAGAATTACAATATATGAAAGGAGGAGATACTATTGCCATATTCCTTGGAGGTGATATTGAGGCAATAGGGTTAGATTAGATGACCTTTGGAGCTCACTTCTAACCTTATTTGCTACAGATTATGATGTCTTCTCCAAGTTCCAGGGAGAAGACAGATAAGAGCTGATTTCTTTGGGAAGGTATTACTTAGACTACAACCACAATAGGACTGCTGCAAGAGTAAATGGGTGCATCATTCCACATAACAAAAGTACTGATACTTCAAGGGAGACCCTCAAAGCCCGAGCAAGGCATCTCAGAGAATAAAAGAACATATTTAGTGATGTCAGTTATAAATACCTGAAAGTTTGCTTTGAATACATCTTGCTTAAATGTTATTATTTTGTAATTTTTGGCTGAGATAAGAGGTTGCAATTTTGGGATTTGTAACTTTTCAGTAGTTTAGCTTCCAGATGCAACAAGTCTGCTAAAGAGGCACAGAAAAAAGTACGTGTGTTGCCAAAGAGAACAACTACTCATTCAAGTACTCTGGTCACAAAGTATGTGACCAATATATCCCTGGTGTTGATATGCATTCTGGGTATAATCCTTATGAATCCAAGCTTGCTGTGACAGCATTTTGTCTATCAAGTGAAAGAACTTCTGTCTTCAGAAGCTGAGCACAGTCTGATGATCTCACTTTGGCTAGCCATCCTCTGAAACACTTCTTATACTCCTTATCTTCCAAATCCCTGATCTTGGAAACATATTTGAACACAATTCTCTGTGAATGTATTTCTCCTCTCAAGGCTGATACATCAGACTTACCCAAATTGGAATGACTTTCTCTTCTCGATGTTAGGGAGTCCTTGTGAACATATGGCAAAGTCCAAAAAAAGGCTCCAGAAGCTGCCACTTTTGGAAAGGGCCATTTAAGGGAATTTAGATACTTTTGAACTTATTCCTAGAGCTTCCTGCTCTAGGAACTTAATTGTTCCTTATTTAAATCACAATTGAATGCAGAAAAGTTAGATTCCCTCAAAAGAGTTAAGCTTAGAAATGTGTCTTTGAGGCAGTTTATTCACTAGAAAATGTATTACATTTTCTGTTTATCAATTTTACATTAGCCATACATAAGCTTGATATGATCCAGAAACATTTGTGGTTTTGAACAGCTTTGTGACACTCGAATAGTAACAACAATAGTAACAACTTTTTATATAAGCCTGAGTAAATAAGGTAGCGTATCACATACCACACCTGTGATCAGCTAACACTTCTGTTGTACTGTTCTGTGCTGATACAACTGATATTAATACAGTATGCTAAGATAGAAAAAGTGCAAATAGTGATAAGGTTTTTATATGGCAGTAGAAAAAGATGCCATTTCTAACCACTGCAGCACATTTGCACCACCAGTTGTAAGCAATGTGGCTT
Organism: Struthio camelus; assembly: GCF_040807025.1. Taxonomy (NCBI): domain Eukaryota; kingdom Metazoa; phylum Chordata; class Aves; order Struthioniformes; family Struthionidae; genus Struthio; species Struthio camelus. Next base: position 109,899,290 of record NC_090944.1, read on the forward strand.
GCTTGCTTTTGTGGCTAATGACTTGCATACTACTTATGCCTTCAGCGATCAAACAACACAACAATTTGCTATTCTACAGACATTTTATTAGTAAATCACACTTCCTAAAATATGACTTGATTGCTTAGAAAGACCCATGCATGTCAAAGAAGTCTAAAAGCCTTACTTATGTCTCTTTTTCAGGGAATTGTAACCACAAAATACCTTCACTTAAGACCTTAAAAAGAAATACAGCATTAAATAAAGGCTGGTGTTTTCTTCCTTGTAAAGCATTTACAGCACTTGGTTGCCTGCAAGTTTATCTGCTGTGATTCTCCAGCAATAGTGAAGGAAATGTTCTTTGCTAAAGTCACCTTGTTTTAAAAGTAAGAGGATACAGTGAAATTTGCTCAGGGCAGTAAGCTCACAAAACATCCTGTTTTGGAACAAATAGGCTGGCCAGTAGTGTTTCCTAGTAGACATTGGAGAGATGCTAGTGGGGAGGAATGTTTATAACTGAAGAGGAAGTGAGGAGCTGTCGTGCAACGGCTTTTCCTTATGGGACGTATCACACCCTATAAAGAAGAAACGTAGGCTCCATATGTTTGAGTCTGAGTTCAGAACTAGACTGATTCCCAGAAGTCAGGTCTTCAGGCTGCAGGCTGTTGTGCAGTTTGTTTCCCTGTTTTTCTTTTCTGTTTTGCTTCTCCTACTACAGACTTTCCATATGCACCTACATCCCTTACCCATAGGCAGCAGGACTTTATCTACTGTATCACCACACACTTACATTTTTAAGTTATGATCTTTAAACTTTGAAATTACCTCGATACCTCACTTAATCACTAGAGCATTAATTATCTGGCTGAGATTTATTCTTTCACTATTCTTTCCAGGGAAGATGACAACACCTGCCCCCTTCACCTAGTGTAACTCCTCCAAGTTCATTTCCAGTCTCTGACAGAAAAAAAACTCTTCCACAAATGTAAATTCTCGTAACTAAAGTACATCTTGCATTACTCCACAGCTGTTTTCCACCCTTAACTTCCATCGCCACATGGGGAAATGACCCCATAACAATTTCTGATAATTACACATTGCCATACTTTCTTCTCCATAGATACGCAAATACCTAGCTCCTCTAACACCTTTTGGTATCCTTGCTCTTAATCTTCTTTTAAACAATGTCAAACGTTGCAAATTGTTGTCTTATAAATGTCATCTTTGTAATTTAACAGTTTTAAGTATGGATCAGAGTCTGAATCCATAACCTTTTTCCAATAGCCACTTTATCATTTTACTATTGTATTCCACAACCTTTGCATTGAGCATGTAGGAATGAGACCTCTAAACCCATTCTACAAATTACTCAAACTCCTGCCTGGTGAGCTGAAGCCTTTTGTCTGACATTAATGCCCTACTAAGAAAATCTTTGATATGTACAATCAGTTGCTTACCTATATTATCTTCTAGGTAAACTATTTCAGATAAGACTAACAAAAATCCAACAAGTAGACTACTTCTAGGAAATATATGCAATTCCATGCCTGTCCTTTGTATGGGAAGAGCGAGGACTATCACAATTTCTCTTGTGTTTAAAATCTTGTCTTTTTTGCAATTTGGCCAGTGTTTACAGTTACTGTTTATGTGAAAACAGAATAAAGTGTCTGTCTGTAATCTCTTAGATTTATCAATTGGTGGATGATTTTCATGTATTCATTCAAGACACTAGAGAATGCTAGTTGCCTTTTCTGTGCACTGAATGAAAGGCTATGCCACTAAGAGCAAATAACCATCATTCCCTGTTGCTTCACATCTTAAGCTCTTGTTCTGCTGTTATAGTCCATATTTTATCAGTGACCAGACAAATGGCTTTTTCATCACAGAACCATTTATATTCTAACATATACACTGCATGTTATTTTGATTACTTAATACTAAAAATGAATACATAAACCTCTCCAAATTTACTTTATTACATTTTTGTGAAATGCTATAAAAACATGACTACAACTAAGAGTTCTATAAATACATAATAAACTTTCATCCTAAATACTGATTTAAAAGGCATATCTCTTTGTTCATAGATTTAACACTGTATTACCAGGCTTAGACAACAAGTTCAGCAGTTAGTCTGAGCTAATGCCAACTCACACAGACATGAATTCACGGCAATCATTCAGCCTCAAAGCAGGATAGACGTGGAACAGCAAAGTTTTGCCTGCCAAATTAGTAGTATGTCCCTGATATGAGCATATGAGATGACAGAATGGGCACCTTGATGACATCCATCACTTTTAATCCAGTAAAGAACTTCCCCATCAACGAAACTCTATCTGCCGTTATTTATGCTGTATTTTATATGCCTATGCAGCACAAACTCACCAAAGTAAAGGAAAAAACACAAACTAGTGTGTTTAACTTTCAAAATAAAACAAATTTTCTGTGTAACAAGGGACATCAATACCTTTGTGTATGATGTAACCCACTCCTCTGCCTCCTAAAGCTATGTTCTTGGAGTCAAGGAGTGTTTTTCTTCCCTATTTGAAAGTGCCTGCCACTACGTTTAAGTAACAGGCATTTTAATAACATTCACACAAAGTGAGTTCCATGCTCATTTGCTGAGACTGCTGTGATTAAACTGGGCAGACGGAAGAGCAAAATGGAAGTATACTGTTTCAAAAGAAAATTTACGACTTATCTTCCACATATCAAAAATACTGCATAAGAAGGGCTTTCATAATGTTTTCCTAGATGTCAAAAATAATCCAGCCAAGCTGATGATTAATTTTTGCACAAGACGTTACTAAAAGCTTAAAACTGTTGTGATATCCAGAGTGCGAAAGTTAACTTAGTTCACTCACAACAAATCTGCTTTAAGATAATGTAATCCAATACTGATTCTCCTAATTACTTAGCTTTTGCCACAGGCCATAAATGTGTCAGTTCCCTCTTTTTGATTGCTACTGTAGTACAGTGATAAAACAAGTGGAACGCAACTGGCTGTCTAATGCTTCGGTTACTAGTCACAAGTGTTAGAACAGATTAAAAGCTGTTGAAAGGCTGTATTTGCAACTGAAGCACACCAAAAAAGGGTGCCAATACAAGACTAGTCTTTACTTCATCCCTTCACATAACATAGCTCAAGGTCTAAAATGTTAATAGGCAGGATAATACCATTTTGCTTTCTGTTTTAAGAAATGTACATATATAATATCAATTAACCTCTTTCCTCTAATACACATAAACTAATGTAGACACTTAACAAAAACTTTAAATAGGAATGTCAGGGCAGAAAGTACTGTAGAGTCTCAACCTTCATCACAAATGAAAGAATGGTAAGTTTTACTGTACTATTGATGAATACTGCGATCTCTAAACTGCCAGTGCTTTTCTGTTAACATGGTCAGTTCTTCTCCTTACTAGTCTCTCTTTTGTAATAGCTGCTCAGAATTGAACAAACCTGTCTGCTGGAGCCTGACTTTCATAGTCCTGAAGCAAAATCCTGGTCCGTTGTTATCAGTCCCAAATCCGCACATGTGCGGATGCTATTTCTGTTAGCACACGGCACCCCAAAATATTGTTGCATATGTCCTCAGAAAACATTCATTATTATTCAGATGTTTCCTTCTCTTCTTGGAAGGCTGAGCAAAGGGGAGCCGTGTGAAGGCACAGGAGCCAACTTGCCACGCATTTCCTCTTTGGAACTTGGTAATTCTCTAATTAGGGTCACCGGCCTTTGTGGTGGATTGGCATTTTCCATGTTTTATGTTTTCTGTAACAAATTTCCTGCCCGATAGAGTTATGGGTCTTTAGATCAAGAAGCTTGTTAAATTTTGGCTATAGCCTTTGTTCTTTTCTGCCTAATAAACTCTGAGTCAATTACTCCAAGTTGTAAAACTGCAGTATTTTAAAAGTGTTAAATATGGCTCCACTAAATCTCTCTACCACTGTTTCTTATCAAAGCCATATGACTGCATAGTATTTGCTGGATTACTGTCTCTGAGTTAAGGTGCTCGAGTGTATTTCTTCATAAATTCCAGGCTACTGCTACTTATTTACATATAGTATAGGATAGTAAGTAGTACGAATTAAAGTCCTAACGGGGTCCTTGCTGTTGTCTGCAACAGACAACTAAGTCCCACTAGAGAACAGGATTACTAATCCCCATAAGCTCCTATCACTAATGTGAAGGGGAGAGAAAAACTCTATTTTATCATAATGGATTGACACCATGTGACATATGTCAACAGTATTAACATGCTAGTTCTAAAACATTCATGGAATTTCTAAAACCACATAAGAATATCTTAATGGAAAAATCATTGAGAGAGTCAACACAAGGAAATGACACATTAAACCTCATCTTGAAACATAAAGAGAGATTGATTGTGGAACTAAAAATCAGAGGCAATTTGGAGTCAACACATTTGTTACAAAAAAGATGGCATACAAGTCAAATTCATATAGATATTTCATGTTTTTAAAAGGCCAATTTCATATGGGGAAAACAATTCTAAGCTTAAGCAGACTGAGGGAAGAAATTGAACACAGAAATGCTCACGTGAAATGAAAACTGTTTAGGAATTTTTTTAATGTCCCTAAAACCACTCTTCCAAATCTAGGAAAAAATCTACACTGGATAAAAAAATAATTAAACAGCAAGGAAAAAAAAAAATCTAATACTAATAAAAATCTAATAAGAAGAAGATACTGAAGCTGGGAATTGTATCAAGTTCTTGTGAGAAGCAAATGGATGCAAGAAGAAATCCATTGCTAGAAGATATAAGGATAATTTAAATGAGTTTCAAGGCATATTAAGAACAAAAGAGGACCTATAAATTGCACCTGTCGCGAATCATGCAGAGGAGGTTGAAAATTTCAATAAATAATTATTTTTTGCATTAAGGAAATGAAGCAGGATAATCTACTATGTAATCTACCAACTAATCAGGCTATACTTCCTGTTCAACAGTATCTCTGGAAGATATTTAACAAAGCTACTACAGTCAGATATATTTCAATCAGTATATACTATACTAACATGCAGCTATGAGTTTTATAACAGCTCAGCAGTTCTTTGCATCAACAATGGCAATTTTCAACATATCTCAAAACTATGAAGAAGTTCCAAAAGACTGGATTAAAAACAATACTATACCAATATCTAACAAATGACAAATGAGATAACCCAGGTTGCTCTGACAACCTGACACTGGTCCTCAAAAAAATACTGGAATGGCTACTACAAGGTGTTGATTAATAAAGAGTTAAAGGAGGACAATACCATTAATGCTAGTCAATACAGGTTGAACGCAGGACAGATCTTTTCAACCTTTTTTGAAAAGCATGCGAGTCTGGTTGATAAAGATTGTGCTGATGACAAAAGATTCTGTAAAGCAACCAATATTTTGATTGCAAAATTACACTGAAAAAAATTCAGCATGGCACAAACAACATGTAGTAAACGCAACTATTACTAAAGTCTCCAAATACTCAAAATGGAAATTACCATTAAGAACATACATTTCTACTGATATCCTGGGGTGGCACACTTTTGACCTTATGTCAGCTAACATCTTCATTTGGAAGCACAAAATCATTACAAATACAATTTGCAGATAACATAAAAGTTGATGTATAGGATAATAATGAAGACGACAAGACAATGGTACTGTGTGGTCTAGATTTCTTGATAATCTGGATGCTTGCAAGCAATTTGTGGTTCAATATAGCCAAATATAAAATCACACATCTAAGAACAAACAATGCCATCAATGCTTCTGGGATGGGAGAATCAGTTTGCCAAAGGGTTAATGTACTACTTGAATGCACAGCAGAGAATACTGCGCACAAATAAAGATATGATGTTACCTCCCTAGCTAATATGGCTGCTACTAAATGCTGATGCTGCTGCTTCACCGCTGATGTCTACAATTTCAGAAGTTTCAGTGAACTACGAAACGTATGAAAGAACTGTTTAAAGGGAAATGTAAAAGGAGATCTATTAATTTTGCTGATCAAACAGAAGGTGAAGAAGGAACTCATTAAGAATAGGCAAGCACCCACATGAAGAAAAAACTGTTAACAGAGGTCCCCAAAGGAAAAGACAAAGTTTTAACAAGATCCATTACTAACTAACAAACAAAAAATTCAAATCTGAATTTGTCAATTATGAGACAATAACTGCCAAGTATTTTGGTGACTTGTCCATTATGGAAAAAACTTTATAAATATTTCTGAAGATATTTTGATCTTCTTCAAAGTGAGAACTAAATCTGTAAATTCCCATAGTCTTAGAGTCTTAAACAGAGTGTCAAACTAATTGATCACAAAAGTTCCATGAAAATGTGAATACACTGGAAAGCAGCATAGTCCAATAAGCAAAGCACCAGATGAACAGTGAGAACAACCACCCATTAATCATAGCACTGTCACTGGTAGGTGGCACTGGCTCAGCCAATTCACTTCTCTCATCCCACTTCCCTTGCTCCGAATCCGGAGATAATAATGCTTGTCAAAGGTTATATATGTACAATTTCATTATTTTTAGCATTCTGTCCTCACATAAACATTTGAACTGGTCGAGGATGCAGTATTTCATATGCCCAAAACCACTGATTTTATTAAAAATATCATCCTAGTGTATCCTAAGCTGACTGACCTGAGAGAAAATAAAGGGTTATATCCAGTTCCCATAAAACAACTTTTAATTTCTTTTATGGAAATGACCCAAGAAATCTAAAAGACTACACCTTATTCTTTCTCCGGTGACCAAAATCTCCACGAAATAGTTATTATTTTCAGTAATATCTGTCATTTCTCTGATAAACTGGGTAATACCTTGCACAGGTGGAACTCTTTATGTATATTAGATAAATAATCTTCCCATCATCTTTCATTTTACAAACTTTCAACTCACTAACACTTGTTTAAAACAGGAAAATTAAAGCACAAAGAGACAAACTTTGCCCCACAACCACTCTGCAAGGCACTGATTTTCAACACTGTACTCATTACGGACTGCCTGCCTCTGCTTATGGTCACATCAAATTCGGAGTTAATGCTCATTAAAGCAGGGTACAAAGTATTTCAAACAACAGATTAGGACAATGCTAATTGTAAATTTTAACATTGATGAACAGGTAATACTCTTTTAAAATTTATTTTTACCACAGTAGGTAGAGGTATAACAAATCAACTTTCCATCCTTATTTCCATTTTTTTCTAATCTGGATATGATCGCTTTTTGGTGTTATGGCAAACAGAAATATTTCTTATGTAAAAATAATATTGTTTCTTAGAGTATTAGCTTCTCAATTGTTAAATGGCAGTCAATCTCCTATGCAATATCCTGCTAGTGGTTTTTAGAATAATGTCTAAAAACGACAGGTATTTGCTCATCTATTTATTTTTCTAAAGTTACCATCATTTAGAGAGATGAAGAATTCTTATTGATAGAAAAAAGTAGTTGAGAATTTGAAATCCAAAGCAATACTAGAAACGGTTTCAAAATGAATGCTTGACATTAGGCTTCCTAAATACAGGTTAAGAACCTAATTTGGTGAATAAACATGGATTTAGATGTAGGAGATTAACCATAGGTATTCAGAAACAAAAAAATACTAACTATGGCCTTTCAATGCTGAGTATTTAAAATTAAAAATTTTAAAAGTTACAGGCATGATAATTTTTTCACCTACATGTTGAAGTTTCAATTCTATTTGCAGTTACCATTAGAATTTTGTTTACATTAAGGTACAAATTTAAAGTCAGCTAGCTTATTTAACTTAGATTTCTTGCGCTCCTTTTACAATAGGCTAGCAGCCAATCCGCTAGAGCCAAATGCTTTTAAAATACCACATATTTCCAAAAGAACAGCTTCTTCATGATAGCCTGCTCGCTTGCTTCAATAGCCTAAGGCAATTTAATTGTTGCAGACTTCATCTTCATTCCTATCCCTCTTCCCTCTTTCCCTTCTTCCAGATCTATGACAACCCATTTGGATTAGGATCAAAGATTACAAAACGTTTACAAGACTGTACAAGCTCAATACACCTTTCCTAATCTGAAACGGTCTCAAAACCATTGTAACGTGTGTACAGGTGGAACTGGAACTTGCCCTTCAGAGCTCTGGAAATCAAACATGGAATAAATTCTTAAACTTCCTAAGTGCTTTATGTTATCAATAGCCACATGAAGCAATGTCACTTTATACAGATCATATATAGTTAAAGACAGTTTTTAGCAACAACTGCTTACAGCAGAAAAAAAGTAGGCAGAATCACTGAGCACCATACCGCTGAACTCTGCAGAAGGCTCCTTCAAATAAATATTTCAAACCTTTATATGAATATTTTAAGCATGACAACTACACATAAACACACAGCCAAAGTGCTCAAATCCACTCAAGAAAGACTATTAAGTCATCAACCTGCTCCTGACAGGAACCACTGAATATGGCAACAGTGAGAAGTCAGGAGACAGTTGGAATCATTTCAAGACTGCTAATTTAACTTGTCTTAAAACCAACCAATGCTCAACGTGTCATCATCAATGTCATCTCATCGTAGTCTGAAAAGCCTTCGACCTAAAGCAAAAAGGTCCCCAAGAGCCACCCTTCTTGTCTACTGGTTGAAAATCTAATTGGTTCTGCTGACAGGCTTGGGAATTGGTAGGAAGGCTGTTCAGTTAATCTCCAAGGGCCAGCAAAGAGCTCAGTATCCATCTCTGAGCTTTGCTCCCTGGCTGTCGTAAAATGACTCTGATGGTAGTGCAAGCGCTTATGCTTCAGCTGTCTTCTGACTTCTGTTAAGTCAAATTCAATAAAGTTTGTCACTCAATAATCTGAGAGCTACCCAACAAAACCTCTTTGATCAATAACAGCTTGCCTGCTTGCACTGAGGAAGGTGACCTATTAAAGATTAAAAACACACCTGCTGCTTGAAGCACAGAACATCTTTTTTTACTTTTAAATAAAAATGCCTCCATTAAAAGGAGTTTAACTGTTACAAGTATCTATTAATATTACATGCCAAAAAGATAAAATAAGATTAAAGGAAACATTTTAGCTATAGTACAGTGCTTTTAATAAACTTGGAGTCGTTGTTTTTCTTAGACTCAGTAATATTCTACAGCCTCCAAAAGGCCTTCTATGTACGCTCCACCTCCTTTTTTAAAAATAATTCTGCCTGCTAATAACATACAATTCTATTCTAGTGACATTCAAATAGTCTAATTTGTTTCTGACTATTCTTTTATGACAGAACACAAATATTCACGTTACCAGGAAATACAATTCAAAAATTGAACTATAAAGATCTGCCCTTCAGTGTGAGACATTTTCTTGAACTGCACCAGAGGCTATGACCAAGGAGTGCTTGACAAAGCCACACAAGGAAAAACTGTCGGTAAATTAACAGCATACAGACCAGTGAGCACACCTTTATTCATTTGTTCTTTTAAAATAATTCATATGTTCTGCATTTGAAAGCCAGAACTACTGCAAATACTTTAAATTAAATTGTATAAATTAAGAATTATTTCAGAATTATGTATTTCAACAAATTTCCTTTTGGTTTACTCTACGGGGAGTAATGCAGTAAAAAGTAAATATTTCTGTTGCCTTGCAGACAGCATAGACTTTTCAGATTAGGTAACTAATAAACTGTCATTTGCTGTGTTAGATTCATTCTTAATATCAAATATTAGTTAATATACCTTACCTAGATGTTTTACAGAAAACAGGAGAAGCTTATTTGTAATCAAAACATGTAATTAAAGGTCTAGTATTTGCTGCTAAATCTCTGAAGGAGAAATCACATATAAATACATTTGACTGACTGAACCTTCAGTGTCTGCTTTGGAAGGGGCTATCAATCACTGAGCCCCTTAAAGCAGTAAAGTCAAGATGCACAAGATAAGCAGTATAATATCTTTTTAATATCATACTTTGTTTAATCCAGTGTCCTTCATGTATTAAAGAAGTGAAAAAAAAAAGTAGAGGATGACATTTCAAAGCAGCTAGGAGATATAGATCTTTATCTTCAACTAAAATTGAATAAATACATGTCTCTAACTTCTCTGAACTATTAAAAAAAGCAGTTATTATAGAAAAGATTTGGATGGGGTTTACACTTTCATTAGTTACTACTCTCTAAGACGGTAAATCCTAGTCTATAGATCCCCAGGCAAGAGGAATATAAAACAAGGACTACATGTTCAATAAAGCCACTTCAGTATCTGAAAAAGTCTGAATTTACTAGCTTATACTACTAGACAGAAAACAATTGTCATAAATAATTCCCTTACTGGGAATATCAGCAACACCAAGAAACAACTGTCCATAAAGAGTAAATGGCTTCTGCAGTATTGCAAGGCTTCTCTGCCTCTTCCCCTCCAACAGGACCTTCAGGAAAGCATCATATAGCACATTACATTGCTTTGTTGTCAGCTAAGATGCCAACTTTGTAACAAGACTACAGGCTCCAAGTTGTCAGCCTAGCCCATTTAACACTAAATGCACTCTCCTAAGGACAGTGCCTGGGGTGTGCGTGGAGAATCACCACAGGATAGTGCTTTAAAAATATCCAACCACACAGCGTAAATAATTTGAGTAATAAAGAGAACCCCAGTAAACCCAACCCAAAACACCAAAACGCAAAAGACAAGTCGTAGATACAGGCAAGTAATAATCAAAACAATCTGTTGATTACTTCAGTTGAGAAAAGTCTCTTTCAGAAAACGAAGCTGTTTGAGGTATGTGCATGTCTTCTTGTTACTAGTTCTGCTTTCATTATACCTAATGTGTGCATTGTACACAGAATATCCTAAAAATTACCTATATTAATAAATACTACATAGAAAGTTCAGCTCAGTAACTCTTGCCTATTATGTGTCAATTCAGAGGGTGCGCTCCACTGTACTTCGTCTGTAGGGCTTTCAGCAAGAGACACCAGACTCGCTGGACCTCTTCCAACTACCCAAGTTGCAAGCAGGCTACACAAAAAAAAATCCTACTTCTTGTTGTAAAAGACCCTTTCATTATCCAAGAGGGAAGGAGTTACAGGCATCTGAAGACATACAGAGACACAGGAGAGAAATAAAAGATCTGTAGGACTCTTCCTGTTACACCATGGTTTTCTATCCTAAATGTTTATTTCCAGTGGCCATAACTGGCTTTCAATCTTTGGTGATATTTATCAGCTAAACCCATGCCATTTTCATGCTGTTGATTAACCAGTGTTCTCTTTTCTAGGTTGGAAAGCCAGAATTGTGTTAGGATTCTGACACATCACGACACTGAGAAATTAATTTGTGCTCTGGGGACTAATCAAGGTTCTGCAAAGAAGACCATTAATGTCCATAGGATCTCCTTTTGCAGGGTATGTAGTTACTGATGAAGGAAATTGTTATGAGAAATAGGAGGTTAAAGCAGATGGATGCCATTTTGAACACGGGATGGTATCAGTGCCTGTGCGGTTATGTATAAGGGATATTAGTTAATGTACTGTTAATGTCACAATAAATAACCGTTATTCTTAAAGTACCTATCTGTGGCCTGATTTGCAGAGTTGCTATGCACTTGTAACTAAACAAGAGGAAGCTATTTAAAGGAAAAATAAGGTGTTGTGGAATGCTAAGTAGCTTTAAAAAAAAACACACCTTACACATGTCAACTTGGGCATTCAAAACATAGCTGGCACTTTTCTCTGTGGCTTATTCCTCTTTTAATAATGTCATCTCACCTCACAGGGGCTTTGTGAAAATTAATTAATTACAGTTAGTGAGGCATTCAGATGCTAATGATAGCTACAATGGAAAGAAAGCCTATGGAGAAATTAATAGTTTTGAATTCAATGTAATGATTGAATGTGAGCACCACATGTGGGTCATGTATTGACCAATAAGAATAACACAAAACGTGAATAGCTGCTCATTCACTGTTAGCATGTATACTGAATGAGAGAATATATGCATCTATAAATATAAATAATACTTGAACATATATATATATATATACTTAAAATGTTGTGTTAAAGCCCCACAAGCAAATGGAATTGCAATATGTTTCAGATTTTGAACACTAGATTTTGTAAACTCACAAGTTGTCCAAAAGAAAAAAGTAAATATAAAAAAAATCAAAAGATAAAATGTTTAGCTTCACAACATAGACTACTGCCACCGTAACAAAAAAGCCCGTAACTGTAGTTAAGTTCTGGGCTAGCTGGTTTCAGGTATGAGCTGAGAGCAGAGGAAGACTGAAACTCCAGCACCCCAAGTTCCATTTTGTACTCTGAGAGGACAACAGTCCACGATTTGTCTTCCTGGGAAAGTTATTTTCCCAGTCTGAGTCTCCTCCCTTCTTTACTAGGGAGTAGATATATAGGTAGATTTTGCTACCTATTCCAATGTCTTCCAGTGTCTCAAACAAACTACTAATTGAGCCTTTGTTCCCAGAGACTCAAAACCCTCCCTCTTTGCTAACAGGGCTCTGCCTCTGAATTTAGGCTAGTCTGTTGTTACAGGGAAGAAGTGTCCTAAGTTCCAGAACCGTACCCGAGCGCAGCAACTGGCCTTTCTACAAACAGCTAGAAAAATCTTGCTCAACAACACAGAAGTACTACAGTTCTTTAATTAAATGACTAGGGAACAATAAATCCAAACCATCTAGCAGGCAAAAAGAAAAAAGAAAAAAAAAATCCTCAGCAACAACATAGATCATTCCAAAAACAGCTTAGCCAATATGAAGCTTTGAAAAACTATTGCCCTTTGGTAAGCACATAGTATGGAAAATGTCAGAGAAAACAATCACAATATAGTGAAGTGTGCCACTTAAAATTGCTTTGAGATTAAATCCTGATCTTCTTTCTTGTTGCCTAATATTTTACATTTAAAAGGCTCCTCAAAGTTCCAATTCCAGCAGTGGGAAAATCCTCTCAGTGCAACAGCAGCAGCTCTGCAAGTCTTCCTTAAACAGTCCTGCTACCTGTATTTCCTGCTGGCGGTGGGACTGGGAAGGAAAAAGTCCGGAACTTAAAGCCATAAACTGAATCACGCAAAGTTTGATCCTGGGAAGTTACATAAGGAACTTGATCTAGGCTGATGCCCGTGGCTGTCTAACTGATTGCATCTCAGGAAGATATCAGAGCTTCCCCATCTCACTGAAAAGATGGTTCAACATAGCACCACATTTAGAGCCACCTTAAATGAAGCTTCAATATTGTTTAAATAAGCAAATATCAGAAATTATTTTATAGATTACTGCATGATTTGTTTTCCAAACAAACTATTATGTAGCCAATTCTGCAATAATTAAGGCTAGTGCAAAGGTTGGATATCTTCACAGTGGACAATTTGCTTACTCAGGCACTTTTTTATCAGTTTAACTGGAAGCAGAATTTAGCTTTCTTTGATTCACTGAAATAAATTATTATAAATTAAAACGATGCTTTTAAAATTGATTTTTTTGTGGTAGCCAAGACACAGACATACTGAAGGAAACACTCATTGTCTGGAATTCTTTTTATGAACTACCATGGCAATTGTCCTGATTTTGACCTCTATTATGATCACAGAAAAATCGTGTAAAATTATGTGATTTTTCATACTTAGCTTTAAGAAAAGGCTTAGGTACAAAACTGTTTCAAATTTTTAACAGCCCCAGTATACCCACTTTAGCATGTGCAAGTCAGTGTTTCTCCTTGCACAAGCTCCCTTTTTCACTTCCACAGATACCTTCCTATTGAGAAGGCTTCAGTCTAAAACTTCTTAGTTAGTGAGTTTTCTTTATCTTGTATATATGGGGACACAGTCCTTTGCACAGTTCTCTGACTGAGACTTTCATGGTCTACAATATTCCAAATAATTGCCGTAGAGCCATGTGTTTTTGAGATAGTGTAAATTAAATTGTCCTGCACAGTTTATCATATTTTAATATAGTATATTTATTCTTCTAAATCCTTTTGTCTTTGATTAAGGTTAACTATCTTAATAATATTCTCAAAGTTTCTGTTTGTGAACTTTGTATTTGTAAACATTTAATTAAAATAATTAGAGCAGGTTAGGATGTGACAATAAGAAATATCAGAAACATAAAAACCTCTCTTATAAAGAGAGTGAAAAGATTGAGAGTGTGTATTTGATAGATGAGAGAAATAAGCAGGGACTTGATAAAAGTACACAATATAATGAGTGCTACAGATAATGTTTATCATAAGCTTCTATTCATCATTTCTAGCAATATGAGAACAAAAGGATATGCAATGAAATTGAGAGATAAAAAAATTTAAATCTAATATTAAAGGAACAAATTTCTACAAGAAAAAACATCCCACACAATTGTTACGTGAAACGCAAGTTAACAGCACAGGAGTAAGTTCCTCATATCTTTCCAGACCTCTGTTATAAATAATATATAACATATATAATATACAAAAGAATATCTGGACCAGATCAGACCAAAGACCCATCTAAGAGCAGTCTAGTCTGTGATACTAGCCCGTAGTGGATACAAACGAAAGAGCATAAAAACGGAACAAGTATACACTGACACTGACATTCGTTCCTATACAAGGTCAAAATTCTAACAATCTGGCAGAGGGATTTCCTGATGTACAGCTTGCATTCACATCTTTAAGTAATGATTCCTGATGGAATTTTCCTCTAGCAATTTGCCTATACCTTTCTGAATCAATACTTTCAGGCTTCAAAAATATCTTGTGTCAATAAATTCCACAGCTTTATTCTGTGTTGCCTGCTGGTTTCGCTAGGGATGTCTCCCTACTCTTGAGTTACAAAAAATACAAGCGCCTCCTGTTCATCTTCTCCTTGCCATCCATGACTTTACATTCTTACACCATACCCGATCAGCTCTTTTCCTAACTGTGGGATCCAACTCCACCTGCTCTCACACCGAATGGAAACTGTTCTGTTACTCCAGCCATCCTCTATACCTCTATACTCCAGCCATTCTCTATACCTTTTCTAGTCCTTTTACACACCTTCTGAGATGAAAGAACCAGACTCAAAGAAATACCCAAGACACACACAATGTGTATCACGCATTGTATACTGGTACAATGATCATTTCTTTGATTCCTAGCATTCTATTCTATCTTTCTGACACCACCAAGCATTGTGCTGATGCTAGTCATAACTACTCCATATTCTTTTTTTAATGTTAGTTATTTTAGAGTCTGCCTGCTCAGCATTGTATTTTCCATGGATGAGCATATGTATTTATCGATATTTAATTTCATTCATTTAAGTTAATGCCATTTTATCAACCAATCATTCAGCACCGTGAGTGCCCACTCATGACAGTACAGCTCCTAGAACTCACTTTTAGTGGATTCTACTAGTATTCTCCCTCACTGTGAAAACTGATCATTTTATTCCAGTCCTTTGCTTCCTACCTTTTATTAGTCATGAATTAACAAGACTTTCTTTTTTGCATCATTGCAAATTGGCTAGAGGGTCTGTAATTGCTCAGATCTTTTTCAAATGTAATTCCTGTATTTGCTATTCTCCAATCATAACTACCCCATGGTAACTTTGTAGATTTGTTTAAATTACTGTGGCCAAGCCTCCAACACAATGTGTCACTTCTGTCAATAATTCTGTGGTGGAACATATCTGGCCCTGAATTACACCTCTTTGAATTTCACCTCAGTAAAGATTTGGACTGAAATTTATCATTATATTAGTTACCTATAATTGTTTTTTTCCCTCATATTCAGTAACACAGTACTTCTGAAAAGCACATCAAACTTCTACTATTTTTGCCTTGATTTGTGTTACAAGTTCCAAACAGGTTTTGCAAATTTAACCCCCCAAAAATTCCACAACTTCTCTACTCTCAAGTCCCAACTGACTTCATTAAATAGCTCTCTGTTTATCCAAGTTTGCATTTTTAAACCAGTGACTTAGGAACAGAATTACTTTTATCTCCCCATTTAATCTGAACTGAATGAACAAGATTTGTATCATTATACATGAAAAATTCTGGGACATATATTCAAAGCTCCTATAAAACACATAACTGCATAGCAATTCATTTTCATCACCGCAATTCACCTTTCAGATTAGTCTTCTAAGTAACTGCATTGCCTACCTGATTACTGTTATAATGTTTTCCCATCTATTCTTTTAAGAAATCATATTCCTTTTTCCATGGCTGTATACCACTTAGGCAAGTTTGTATGCTCTTTCTGTGTTTAAAACCAGTCATGGAGACTGTACAAGCCTCCCCCAATCACTTTCCCCATTTCACTGTTCGAAGCTCTTCCTTACTTGTTACCTTGACCCAAGATGATCGCTATTCCAGACAAGAGAGCGGGTCTGCCCACTGAAAAGAATCTTCTTTGTTCGAAAGCTGACTTTTTTACAAAATGGCAGAACATTTTGAGACACTCGGCATTCCTGAGACACTTCCTGATCTCATCACACTTCATTCTCCTTTCCTACGGACTGAAAGAATTCCACTTAAAGCCAAAAGAGCCAAACTTCTTTCCCAGCTGCCTTTAGTCATCTTTTGTCTACTCCATCAAGTATATGATAACAGCTGCTGTGCTGATGTGATGTCACAGGACTCTCTTCAACGCCTATCAGGGCCTTGCGTAAAGCAGCCTCTGGATCCAAGCAAGTCCATCCATTCAGCCTAACACAGAGACCTGATCAGGTCCTGTCAGCCACTGCTAAGAGTCCTGACCCTTTCTGGAGTGCAACTCTTTGCCAAAATATACATCAAAGAGCTTTCACAGGGGTGCTCTCTGCAATCATAGGAAGAAGTGCGTAGTTACTGGAAAAATGGAACATAATCTTTCAGCTTTCAGTCAGAATGATGTAATAATAGGTGAAAAGATGAGTAAAGCTGAAATGTTTTGACTTCACAGTGACACTCTTAGAAAACACTTAAGTTGTCTGATTATTTTTATGAATTCCAATTTAATAGCACAATCTTTGTTTGCAGGGTATCACCAGGATAGGAATCAGCTACATTTAAAAGGCTTTAGGACAGTGTCACAGGGCATATTATGTTTACAGCTTAGATGGACTGCTGCCATAGTCATCTTGTTGCTGCCATGCTAATAAAAACTTTGTAAAGTAGTTCTTGTGAAAAGTAGGCAAATAGCTACAGAACTACAAAGGATTCAGTCTTCAGGTTCTTCTTATACAAGGATCTAAGACAGCAGGTGATTCTCAAGACTTTGTAGTTCACATTGCAGCTATAATTTGTAAATGTTTTATGAATCTTTTTTCTCAGAAATATCAGTTATCTTCCTAAGTAGTACTGCACTCTCCAGTTAGGTAGAACTGTTATCTATCTCATTCTAGAAGTAAATGCAAAGACAAACACTGAATTGTTAAAGTATATCAGATCAAAATGGTCCATCAAGCTAAGGCATCCAAATATCCCAGAGAAAGGGAAAAATGGATGTAAACAGAAGGAAAAAAATAACCCAGAAAAATAATATCACTAGAGCAAGATATTTAAGTTGATAGCTCATGTCTCAGCACAGGCATATTATTGCCCTCTTGTGTGTTCGTCTCCCTCTCTGTATATGCTTATGCACTTAAACATGACACATGCATACGTAGCATAAAGTATACGTACTTTAATATACATACACATTTACATGTGAAATATATCTGTATGTATCTTTTTATCATCACAGTGGTCTTATATACTTTTTTAGACATGCTAAACTCTTAAGGCATTATTAGATTGAAACAGAAGGAAGCTCTAAAGATGCACTAGATTTCTAAATTTGATTGTTATTCACTGTTCTGTTTCATCACGTCAAATGAAATTGATTTGAATGAAAAAACTGAAAAAAAAAATTAGTAGAGAAAAGCAGGCATTCCTGGAACACATCCCTAGCCTTCCCATCATATAGCTCAGCAGCTTCCTGAATCAGGGGTGACATCCTTTCTTGATGTTTTATATGGACTCTCTTTATTTACAACATGTCCTTTTATGGGAGAAGGTGAACAGAACAGAAATACAGACGGATAAATTACTAAGTGAAAAAGAAAATTTGCATATGATTTATCTTGTTATTTAATCAAATAATGGGTGTCTATCCAGAGCAGATTTAACATTTTGTCATATCACAGGGTTACAAAAGTCATGATTTAGTATTGCAATGAACTGCAATAACCAGGACTACAGCTATCTTTATAAGAAAATATGTTTGAGTTAAAAATACAGCAGAACTTGGAAACATGTCAAAAGCTATACAATTAATGGTTAGAGAAATTCCACAAGTACTCTGAAAGGATTTAAGGGTTTTTTTCTCTGCTATTTCAGTGCTATCAAGAGATTAGTTATGTGGTTTGCATCCTGTCAAGCCTAAAACCTTTAAATAGACTTTTGAAGTCAAAATATTTAAGAATGGACTCCATTAAAATATGAAAGAACATTCTTTATACTTGCTATCCACCAAAAAGTAATGCAAGAGACCAGTATGAATGAGCTAATAATATTCAATAATATTCTAAATGACACATCTCTCTGATGCCAACAGAATGCTAAACTCAACCTGAAGACTTTTCTGATTGATCTTTTACTATCATCATTTGTTTTTGGTTTGTTATTTAACAATTTTCCTGATACCAATCACATTACTGTAACATTGAATGATCTCCTGGATAAACTGAACCAGCAAGGACAGAGCAAGGACAGTTATTAGTAGGAAACCTAAATGTTTTTAATTATAATTAGTCTAGAGGAAATGTTTATAGTACTGGAAAGGTAGCCGTGTTGAATGATATAAAATAAATGTAGCATATAATTCCACCGATTGATTATTTTTTTAACACTTCTGTCTCAGAAATGCTGGCTTTAAATAAGGCACTACGAGATCGTGGTTTCATGTTAAAACTTATACAGAATAACTGTGAGCTACCCTAGAAGTGGCAGCCTCTTCAACCCTTCTCTACCTGCACTGCAGATTTAGCTGAGTCCTTGCATTGGATGAGGCAACCAGGCAGCCACAAAATGAAACCATTCAGCTTGTTAATCCAACATAAAATGATTTGATTTTGGGGGTGTAGGGAAGGGGAATGAGCTGGACTGATTCTCTTGACAGTTACAATATCCTTTCACCAACTGCTGCAATTGCAACAAGTGTTACTTGGAAGAAAATCTGGAGATCATTGAAAAGAGAAACGGTATAATTCTGAACTAAAGGGGACTTGATATATCATTTCCAATGAGATCATCAATTTTATTGTTAAGTAAATTGATTTTTATAAAAATCAGAAAAAAAGAGATTAAAATCATTGAAAAAATGAGATTAGAGAGTCATAAGAAATATTATCTATTAATAGGTAAACTGAGATATCTGAATGCTAGTACTGCTTCCATGCTACCATGTATCCTTAGAGGATATGGCATTGTCTGATACTTCCCTAGTCATGAAGAGGAGGTCATCTTTGCTTTTATTATCTAAGCTAGCTTTCTAAGGAGATCATTCTCTATATCAATCAACCTCTGATAATTTTTGTTGCACTTGTTTAAGAAATTTGACATTTATTCCCATACTGTTTTCTATGGAGAGGAACAGGGACACAGTAAAATAGGCTGATGTTTTGTCTTGATTGGTGTCGTATTGGTGATATTGTAACAATAGTTTCTCTGCATTTTTATATGGTCTAGACAAGTAAATACTTTGGTTATGTCTTTTGCTACTATTACAGTTATTTTTTCAGAGTGGAAACCTCTGATCATCATTTCCAAACTATATATCTTCACAAAAATATAACAGCAATCAAAAATGGCTTTGCAATAAGAATCAACACGTTAGATTCCTCTCAGTACTGTCATATCTGAAGAACCCCATTCAAAATTTTTCTGCAACTACTGCCAGGCCTGCAGCTAAGATCTTACCACAAGATGATTTGAATTTGTAAGTCTAGAAACAGCTGAGATATCAGTGTATCAAAACTAATGCTATTTATAAGAGTGAATCTGTATGAGATTACAGAGGCCTGAAAATATTCCCCAAAACAGTGTAAATTTCCCATGTTCCAAATTCTCGGAACATATCTTCTGAGAGTATTTCCACCACCTGCCAAAAATGGGACAAAAACTGCCATGCTTTCTCACTCACTGTGGTTAAGTCATGTTACTTTGGACTCTGAAGACTCCTGTGAGCAATAATGTTGTTTTTTTCCATTTTCAAAAGCAGTCTTCACAGAACTGAGGATCACATCTTAACCTGAAGACTAAACCCAGCCAGTGTCCAAAAACGAAGGGTTTGGCTGTCTGTTTCCAAGGTAGCAAACGGTGGTTTAATCTGGCAGGCAATCTTGAAAAGGACTTTGCACAATTGAACACATAGTAACACCATCACTACCTGTAAACATGGAAAGCCTGTAAATATCCCCTTCCGAGTCACTTTGTTCAGGCCATTTTTCCAATGTGCAAGTAGGATACACACAACTAAGAGGACAAGGCAATTGTTTATTGGCTAATATATACTGTGGGTACCAAGGACTTATAAGCTATCACTGTTCAAATTAATTAGCTCACCAGACGCTATGAGATGCCTCTTCAGTCTCTGCCGGCCAGGCAACCGTTAAGTCTGGTGGGAGGCCTTCAGTGCTCCTTGGACACTTGCTAATGAGTCATCATCTTTTCCTCTTAAAAGTCCTCACCTCTTCCTCAGCTACTACCTGTCTCAACAATCTTACCTGTCTCTGGTTTTACCTTTCACATATCACATGACTGTACAGTCTTTCTCAAAGCTCCTTCTCATAATTTAGCAGTTTTCACTTAAGTCTGAGACAATTATACACAGCTGTGCTGTATCAAAATTATGCTTTGAATCACAGAAAGCTAAAAGCCTGGAGGAGATACAGGCATATGCTGTGGAAGTATTATCTTAGTGACCTGCCTCCCAGCAGAAGAGAATGAATCTATATCAACAAGATTGCTACCCTCCCCTTTTCAATTAGTCTACTGAGATACTAGCTAATAATTTGTCCTTTTATTATATAATGATTTACAATAACATCAAAGATAAACTTTCTTTTTCATAATAAGCTACCAGCTATTAATTATTACTCTTACAAATACTACATATTTTTATTTTTTTGAAGAAATCATATATTTATAAAAATGCCAACCAAAAATATATATAAACCCCTATGTGTGGCTGACAACCATATTATTTTTCTTCTCTCTATGCCGTATTCTATAATACCTTTTAGTTTCTTAAATACATTTTTTCTCTTTATTAGACAAACTGAAGGCATTTCTATCCATCCTTCCTGAAAGAGGCTTAATTTTCTTCTTCCTAAACTTGTCTCTGTTTTTCATCCGGCATATGATTTAACTTCTCTGTCCACAATACTCTTGTACTTGATATACTTCTATACCTCTACAGAACAGGTATCATGAGCTTCACAAAGTTTTCAATAGCAATTCTTCCTATATTTAAAATTCAAAAATATTATTTCATCTAGCTAAAATACAACGCTGCTTTGCAAAGTCTCACTTTCCTGGGTAATTATCCTAGAGATTAAAGAAACACTATCACTGTGCACTTTCACCATGCCATTTGCATTCCATTTCTTAAAGGTAGATCTACTGTTTCTGACAATTAAATTAAGGTCTTGTAATGTATATTCAGAGCTATACAGAACTGGCTATAGATTGTTCAGCATAACAATAATTAGCCAATGTTTTTACAGCACTTTGAAATTGTAAATCGCTGCGTAAGTGCCCAGCATTTCTATCATGGCTTCAGCAGAATTCAGGGCAATTAATACTATAAAACTGCTGGTCATCCAAATAAGATTACTTGCTGTGAGCAGCTGGTTTAAATACAATGTACAGGTAATGACTGACCTTTACAATACAATGGTACAATCATCACCAGAAATCAGAGTACATTAGCCAAACACAGCTGGCTTTACTGAGGGATGTAAAAGTATTCATGGTTTCTACATTACCTCTTGTCATTTGAGCCAGGAGGGCTTTCTCTACGGTAATAACCGTAATGCAAATCTCCTTCTTAAATGCTGTGTACACTAATAACCTTTTCTCCTGTAAAAGTCCTAATATGAATATGACACAGGATATTTAGTTTTAATAAACTGGTTATCTCACCAAGTTTTATTGATTAATAATTTGTCTTTTACACACATTCATATGCATTATTACTAAGTTTCTTCATAGTGTTATTTCAGGTAAAGAAAAAATATAGAAGGAAAAAGTTTGCAAAATTATTTTAAACAGGAGCGGGTTATTTGCTTGAGGTGTAAATGTATATATTTAGATGTGGCTGTTAGCTTAGCCATCCTTGTTATCAGATGAAAATAACTAAAAGTTATTTTTGAATCATATTAGCATCAATATCCTGTAGTCTGACAAGTACAATCCTCCCAATTACCAATATAAAATACCATGCTTACACTGCATTACTTGTAGATATATTTTGTATGTGACATGAAATACATCACAACTCCACAATACTTTTAAGCACAGTAAAACAAAAACTGAAGTGAAGTGAAGAAACACTGCTGCACAACATTTTCAGTTTCACTACACTCTGACACCTGCATTCAACCATATCCACAGCAAAGAAGGATGCCATTTATCTTTTATAATAATATGGAGTTCTCTGTCAGAGTTGGGTCACTGAAATGAGTAATAATCCCACTACTGTCTAAGGTACAAGCAGCAGGGTCCAGGTCAACAGGCAAGCAGACAATAATTTGCCCAACAACACTGAATTTCATCTGCCGGCAGCCTCTATCTACTGATTATACAATCAATACACCTCAGATGAGAAGAGCTAACAACTGACCGGGGCAGATCAATGCTAGCAAATAAGCGCTTCATGACAAAAAGTTTGATAATTACCATTCTGAAGCCGTGTAAATGTTGTTTCTATTGTAACGACATTCATGATGATACTGCTATGATTGCACTGTTATTATAGGTTTAATGTTAGGCAATCAAGCTGCAGTGGTCTAGATATCAACAAACAGCATCAAAAGAAAACATCAAATTGTCCCTATTCTTCTGACATTGTAGCTGCAACATTTTTCTATGTTAGTGGCCGTAAATGAACAATAATAAGTGACAATTTAGTGAAAAATACTATTTTCACAGCATACAAAAGTCATACAATATAGATTGATACGAGTATGATTATTTCTAGACCCAGAAGGAGAAGGCACACCCACTTAAACCAGAGGATTAAAATGAATTCAGCATTGCGTTCTTTGTTTCACACGTGTCAGTTCAGAGCTTTTAATCAGCACTTCAACTACTCATAACCCAAAAGTATATACAGCCTGGCTTGTTTTATTTGTTATCACTTTTGATACGGCACATGTCATATTTTTTCACTCCTGAAGTGCTAGTTCATTCTCAATGCGTTAACTTTTACGAGAACTGGTCCTGACCGACTGTCAATAGCTACACAGGCTCCAGTAAGCCTCTCTCAGCCTCAACACACAGAAATGTGGAATACACTATTGAAATGTGAAGAAAATTGTGCCCTCACAAAACAAGATCACGTAAAGCTGTGGCAACCTCAACATTGAACCCACACAGAACAAATACCATGTTTAATATTTTATGCTTATACCTGCGAGAAAGTATCTCACTAGCAGAAGATGTTCTCCCAATGGCCGCTTTAAAGGAAGCGGCACATTCAACCGCATAGCTCTTCAAAAACATTTCAGTCAGAGCAAATCAGAACTATGATATCTACAAAGATATTTCTGAGGTTGGCATTTCATGATTTAAAGTTTTAATCATGTCTTTCACAGAAAACACACAGTTGCTTCCAAAAGTCAGTAAGCTACCTGTCTACAACTTTCAAATCACGGATTGGTCAGATCTGCGAGAGCCACAGGGAAATCATCTGTCCTTCCTAGTAGAGAGAGATACTAAACAATAACGATAAACCCAAACCTTTCACAGTCAGCAATACATGCGTGATTTGAACTGGCTTGAACTAAGATTTCCCTTTCAGCCTTTCTTCCTCAGAACATCTTCTACTTCACAAGAGATTCAAAGAATTTGATGTATATTAAAATCCTTTCCCTCTCAGATGGGTTCATTTTTATTCAGGCACAATTTTGCTGACTGACAGGTAAGCATTTGGTGCTGAAATTGGACCTGTAGAAGAGCTTTGCATTTCATTTGCTCCATTACACCAGTGCATGGATTACTAGGCTTTTACTTTGGCATCTTTCCATTACTTTCAGATATCTGACATGAAGAAAATGACTCATCTGACATTCTGTGTAACAAATTTTTCCAAAAAGAATAGAACATTTATATACTATTTTGTTCACATCGGTACCACAACCTTCTACGCTAATCTGACCAGAAATTCTAAGTGTATAAATAGTAGCTGATATTCTTAAAAAAAAAAAAAAAGCAGTGACAGTTGAGAGATATCATATTGAAGAAATGAGATATAGTTTTAACACTACAGCTTTTGGTGACATTTCAGTTTCTGAGCAACTTCAGTCATGATACCAAATTTAATTTTATTTCTGCTTTAAAAAATTGCTTACACAACTCTTGTGCAATAGTTGCACAAATACTATGCCAATTATTTCCTTCTAGAGTTTACATCTTTTTGTCATAGGCCTTCCAAATTATCTGATACAACATAGCTTTTTAAAACCAAGTGTTGGTGATTTCTGGCACAAAAGAGTTAATAGTCCTCATCCTTTATCCTTTTAGTTCGTTCATTAGTACTGTTACTGCTTCTATCCTTCCTCAAATTTGTTTTTAACCACAACTTTTTCAAATGATTTTCAAAACAAAAAAGGAAGGTTTCTCCAACCATTCGTATAAACATGGACTAAAACTTTTGTTTTCATCCCTTGATCTTCCAACATAGAAACATTCCCAGTTAACAGACTTAACAGAATTTCTCAAGCAGTTTTTCAATCTTTCTCTAATAGCTGCTGCCATCATAACACCTTACCTCCAGCTGCAAGAGCAGAAAAAAAGTCTTTCGTCAGCGTTGTGATTCACCCAACACCTCTACAGTTTCCCCATGCCATAAAGGAAAACTCAGCTTCCCAGGGAAATGTGTGGTAGTCCCTAGTCTTGAGCTTAGGATACCTGGCTTGCTGGCTTGCTGGCTTGACCTTGCTAAGTGACAGTACAGTACTTTACAGTGAGACCTTTATCCTAATACTTATAAGGTGGAGAGGGGCTGCAGAGGGGTTACTCTCATCTGCTGCTATGAATTCCATCTGAAAACAACGGCAACATAA
This sequence comes from Struthio camelus, assembly GCF_040807025.1. NCBI lineage: Eukaryota > Metazoa > Chordata > Aves > Struthioniformes > Struthionidae > Struthio > Struthio camelus. The sequence continues at coordinate 109,924,532 of NC_090944.1, forward strand.
TTTCTGCTTGAACTCAATAGACTTACAACTACATGAGAATATGTAATGTTGCATAAAATACTTTCTTTTAAAAGTGGGTAATACTTTAGGAATCTAGGTAAAACAACTTGAACTGCCCTATCAAAAAATATTTTATAATCTGTAAGTGAAAATGTACCAGTTGATTTCATAACGTGCCATTGCTCAAGCTTGTCCACATTCACATTATAAATACCTTTTTCTTAAAGTAGAATCACTTGGGTGGACTACCATATGCATCTACTTAGGGCTGAAAAAGTAAGGGAATCAAGACTGAAAACATGCATGAAAAGGATATGTGACATTTTTGCCTAAATCAAACAATCATCTAAACGAATTATATTAATGTCTCTAGAGACGATACATTCATTTTTATATTTATTTTCCCAATTTAGGTTAAAACTAATTTTTAGAGATTCATTGGACTGTTTCACTTTCTTTCCTTACAACATCAGCCCATGGCATTTGAAACAAGTTCCATTATATGTGCAGAACTATTTAAAATTCAGCTGCATTTTTCCAGAGTTTGCAATGCTTTTTTGTGAAACAATTAAAACCTTCTCTAATACTTTAAGTTTAGAGTAATAGCACTGACGTATTAAATTGGATTACAGTTAAGCCATAAACTCTATGTGGAAATTTCTCTACTCGTATTTTCTGAAAATTAAAATTGTAACAATTATGAGGAAATAAGAAATCCCAACATCACGCTATTTCAAAAATGCTCCATCTTAAAAAACCTACCTTAAAAAAATAATTAACTTTTATTGTCAGGCTGACCTGTGGCTTAGCTTACAGAAATACAAAAGAAGGGAGGTAATAAGCCAGGAGTGAGTTCTTAATCCTTGGAGCAAGTGGAATTGGTTAATTTACCTGGTTGCAGTTTTAGGTCTGTGATGCCATCTGTTTTATGCGCTACTCTGTCACCTGCAGTACATGAATGCTAGGAACTTTACCACATGCTCCCCAATCAAAAGTCTTGCTCATTAGGTAGAATGTGTTTAAAGATCAACCGGATAATTAGGTTACCAGGAACAAACTAACAAACAGGAAGAGCAAAAGAGAATTCTCTAAGACACTTTAAGGAGAGTCTCTCTATAAACAATAGTGAATTCCCAGGAACGGACGCTTCCCCCTAGACCCTGACCTAGATTTGCAAGGGCTGAGGCTTTCATACTACCTGTGAGGAAAGACTGACCGATCTGGTAACGTGTTTTTCAAAGAAGAGAAGTCAATGTGGAGACTATAAGATACAAATACACAAAAAATTATAACAAAGTCCAACAAATCTGTCCACATTTGTTCACAGGGGACAGGAAAACAAGTGGTCTTAAATGGGTACAAGTGACAGTTAGACAGAAATGACAAAAGCACTTCTAGTGATGAAGATAGTGAAGCACTGGAATATGTTAGCTGGAGAATCTCCAACAGTGTAGGTCTTTAAGAAACAGTCTAAAAAAAATACCTGCCAATAATAGTTTGCATAGAGTTAAACCTGCTTTGGTTCATCCTGCCATGACCTCTTTAGGTCCCTTTCAGCTCAGTTTTCTGAGTGCAAGATTTTTTGGTCATGTCTCAGTGTAAATCAAGTCAGTGAATTTTTTCCGTTGCTAGAATAAGCTATATAGAACCTGGAGAATAAGTTCAGAAAACCAAAAGGCAGTAGTTTCAATGCTTGCGTATATAAAGTGAGTATGTAGACAAATTCATAGTTGTATACGTAAAGATTAAAAGAAGACCATTTCAGTAGGCCTAGTCAATATTGATAGCCACTGTTTTTCTTGCTAAATGACTATGCGCATTAAAATACTTTCATCTGTATGTGCTAGTTATAAATAACAGTTCAAACATATCTCTGATGGGACAAGCTTTTGGTAATGCACTCTCCTTTTAAGACAGAAATAAATATAACTTCCTAACTCCTCCATCGTTAATCGTCAATGAAAGGAGAATTCCAACAAGATTATTAAAGATGACTAAGTTAAAATATTTAGATCAAGTTCTTAAGAAGAAGCCCAAGGTACTAAATACCCACATTTCTTCATGCTCTCTTGAAAATCCATATTATTAGATTTGTGAGTACATCCATTCCCCTAAACAATCACATTTTTCTCCAGGTATTAAAATTGTATTTTCTTAAAGAGCTTGTCATAATGCCTATTACACTACAGAAGTTATCCTTTATACTAAAATAGAAGATGAGGTACTATAAGAGGGCAAAGTAATAAATATCTGTGATACCATATTGATGTGGTATTAGGTTTTAACAACGGTTAAAGTGGACAGTGGCAAATTGGTGATAATCACAGATCCACTACAAACACTCCTGAAGTGGAAATGAACACAGGTGGTTTGTCCCCTTATTTAATTTCCCTGCCTGTATTTTCTCCATTCATACAAGAAACAAGGTACAAGCCTTACAGTAAACTGAGCCAAAGGATTTTACTGCAATTAGGGCCACGTCCTCCTTAGCTTCTAAAGATATGTGGAACTTACCCAGAACCTGGAACTAGTCTGAAATCAATAAGGATACTCTGGAGAAAAATTTACCTTCCTGCCCTAAAATATATGATAGTCCATCCAGTAATTCAAAAAACATTATGGCGTTCACCTCACTAAGATGGAAAATTGAGCAGCTTGCCAAGGATAATCTCCAAATCCATCTTTCTCTACCACAAATACCCAATCATCCTCCTATGTGGTTTCCAGTTTTGATATGAGAGAGCTATGCTAGATAGTCTTCAACATTTCATAGAAAAAAGAACCAGCCACACACAGAGTATGTCAATAAAGTTCACACCAAATCTTGCCATACTACCTTGGAGAAGAGGAAGGGAGATGCAGAACAGCTTCAGACTGTTTCCTCACATTACACACAAAGTTGAGACAGGCACATAAAAAACACACTAACATCATTGTTTCCTCTACATAAAGGAAGTTATAATGTAACAGGAAATCATATTTCACAGTCTTGTAAAACAGCATGAACTGGGAGACATCAATAAGTAAGCAGTACTCTGACATGCACCATCTCTAAAAAAATGACATTCCAAATTGCTGAATTCAGCAAATGAACAAGGAGTACACAGATAAAAGCCAAACAGGAGAAAAGTGGAGCTAAAAATGGTGAGAATGTATTGATTCTTAATTATTACCACATCCATGGAGAAAGGATGGAAGTTTTACTGCATATACTCCGGCCCTTCAATTCCACGTAAGTTTGTGTTTATTAGTTTGAAAAAAACAAACAAACTGTGAAATAGAAATGTTTTTGAAAAGTAAAAGAAAAAATTCTTTCTCGAAAAGGAAAAAAATGAATTACATTAAAAATATGATTTTAATAAACTTAATTATAAACTGTATTCCTATCAGAACACAAGGTATGTCTTGATCATTTCTTTGTGGATAAAACCATCTTTCTTTGCACTTTCTGCTACTTTAAAAAGCCTTGTTGAAGAAGAAACTTTTAACAGTAAATTAAATAGCAGTTCTACATCATTATGCACATCTACCTTTCTACTCACTCAGATTTTATCTCTTAAGTACCTTTACATATGTAAAAGAGACTAATGATTTTAAATCTCAAAACTGGTCTTCAGGAAAGGACAATATGGTCGTTCCAATAAGGTCAAGTAACAAAAGAAGGATGGAACTGAAGATTTAACCTTTTTTGTTCTTAAGTCTGTAATCACATAGGCCTTTGCTAGCTCTAGATTTCTAAAGGCTGATAAAGTCTATTTGGTCCCCAGGAAAGTAACTCAAAGATAGTCTGAAGGTATCCAGAGCCTTCTCATTCCTTCTCACCTCTCATTATCAAGCATAAACGCCACTACATTATGCTTTGATTCACTCTGTGTTTGCTTTGTGCCATTTTGTTAACAGTTGCCACATGAGAAACTTTATGCAGTGAGCCATTTGGCTCAGTCCAGCAGGATTTACAGTCATACGTGGTTACTGGCACAGGTTCTTCTTTTACTAGTTTATTTTGGTTTGATCTATTTCAATGAGTTTTCACAACTAATGATTCGTGAGCTTTTTCATGAACTTTTTCATCTATATGAAATAAATTTTTTTGAAATAAATATTTTGATTTTGGTTTTGATAGGAAAATCTCCCCAACTAAATCCTAAGGGGATAAAAAACACTATTATATGTTCTCTAATTAAAGAACAAGACTTTTAATGTGGGTGCATTAAAATACTTATGTTTATTTCAACCTAAATGATCTGATGTCATATGACCCATACTGGGTAGGAGATTTTTTTTTTTTTTTAACACGGCATAATAACAAAAGGTGTTAAAACTTGTAAAAGTCAGATGTAGCAAAAAAAAAAAAAGAAAATATTCCATTTTAAGGTATTAGTGCTTTGCTACCATACAAGTAGGTCCACCTAGTTTTCTTATGAAAATTGAAGAATATTTCTATTATCATATGACAGAAAATAGATTTTCCTAAACCTTTTCAATGTATTTTTGAAAATATCCATTGAAACTATTCCTGTAAAAGGCTTTTTGTTATCAAAGGAAAGAGAATTTCACCACAGTGTGTCATAAATTATCAGCCCAGAAGATATATGTTATCTATAAATTTTCCTATAACAAATCTGATCACTACTGAAGTGTATTTTGCTATTTGGCATGCAATTTTATTCATTTAACAGGATTATTTGTTAATCAAGCATTTATTAGTCAGTGTCTTACAGACCTGTGAGACTGGTGCAGAGTTCATTTGTTTCATTCAGCAGGATTATTCTTACATCAGGTATTCATTTAAGTGGGCTTCATTATATTGGGAAAACATTAATTATAAGGCCGATATTTGTTTCTAAATACATTTACATTGACTTCTACCAAATACCTGATATGGGAGTAATCCAGTTAAAAACAAATAACTTAATCATGAAGCATCTCTGTGGTCTTGATTTTACAGCAAAATCCGTCAGAATTAATACTTGATAGAGCAGTAATCCTGCAAACAGACTAAAATCCCCAGATAAGCAGTGACCTATGACAAAAAGGAAAATTTCTCATTACATGCAGAAACTCAGAGAATGAAGACAAAAATTACCAACTCTTTTGTAGGCTGGTATAGCTATGAATTAGGATATTTCATTAATTTAACCTGACGAGTGTTTGCCAAATATGTAGACAACAATTGAACTACATCAATCCCTGCTATCTTTGCAAGTAGTAGATGAAAATTAGAGCAGTCAAACTTCTAAGGCAAATTATGTAAAAAATTATGGTAAGTCTAAATTTCAGGTTTAGCCTTTTCAAACAATCAAGCCAACGAGGCAGGTACTCAAGGCATCCTTAAGTAATCCATTTCCTACAGCTCTGAGAAGGAGCAGTCCTCCTATAGGCAGGAGGAGATATCTTTATTTTATTCATTTATTGTTATTTTTCCCTACTATTTGCAAGGGAGATTAACCGTCTTGATGATCTGCCTGATCTGCCTGTGAACTGTATCCAATATATCAGAAAAAGCTTCCAGTGACTTTTAGAGTACATCTCTTGATATCTTTTTCATAGATATCCTTGCATTACAGGGTAAAACAAAACAGAACAAAACCCCAGAAATCACTGCATCAAAACCTCACAAGTCATGTAAGACACTAGTTAAAGCACGATACTAAATTTAAAACCTTACTATCATGAAAAGCTATCTTATGAAATTGATTCTAGGCCTACCACAATTTTGCTTCTAGAAATTCTTCATGCCTAGTGTTCCATAAGAAGCAAATACTCTATAATACTTTAATAATCTCTGCAGTAAACTATCCTTTAAGCATGGAAGATCGTACTGCAATTTGTATAAAAGTGTTCTTGGCTGATAAAAGCTAAAATGGTGCATACGTTAACATTTTATATTCCACATTCTGCAATATTTTGTCAAGATCAGAATGTCACCATTAAAATAGTTTCAGTAAAAAAGCCCTATAAGCCCAACACATGGTCTACCAGAATTACGAAGGAGTAGTCTCCCATGTATTCACAGAAATGTCCTTGTCAAAGCTATTTTTTTTAATGTTGATGTCATCAAGAAGGCAGAAAAGAAGCTTAATGTCACAGCCTTCATTCAACAAATATACAACAAAAAATATACATTCATATGCTGGCTCCACAGGGATTAATAAGCATAGGAAGTGGTAGCTTATTTTCTGCAAAGGCCACACAACCTAAATCCCTCATAAAAGTGCATCAAATCAATTTAGTCATGTAACCTTTTATTTATAAGTACGGAACATACTCCCAGCATTTATTTGCAATACCACAGCGTTATGGTGCTGATTTTTGTAAAATCTTGGCATTTACCAGTGAAACAATAACTCCTTTTCAGAAAAACATTTAGAAATTCTAACTCACTTACTGTATCATGAGAGTAAGACAGCAGCTGTGAAATTATACTTCTGTATATTATGTCCAAAAGGAATCCATCGTCTCCCACTTCATGCTAGTATAAAGAGTTGTCTATGGGATGAGCACAATACAGGTCAGTACTGCAAGAGTTACTTCGGGATCACAACTGAATAACGGTTTTTGCAAACATAAAGTGGATAAGCTATTTCGGCAAGCATTTGTTACATATCTGATGAGCAGCACTGTTACAGAACTGATCAAAGAATGAACTACAAACTTGTATGACTAGAACTGCAGCTGATCACTGGTTGTGCAAGGCCATCTGAGAAAAGTAGATCAGGCAGTAAAAAGAAATGCAATCTCAGACTAGACGAAGAAGAGAGCCAAGAAAGTCAGTTGCTGAAAAATACCGGGATGCACAAACTATACCAACACATCTCAGTAATGAAAAATTCATTTCACCAGTGTGTGAATGACTAATTCATTGGTTATATGAGCTTCAATTTGTTTCCACCGTTCATTCCTTTTGATGGTTCACACTCCTCATAGCAATTTCCTGTCACCCGGAAGTACTGCAACAGAGAAATTCACTGTTACACATCTTTTTTTAAACTCTAGTTTAAGCTAAAGTATTCAACTCAAACTATATATACTGTACTTAATTTCCAAAAGCACAATTCACATAAAAATAACTTCCAATAAATACAACAATCAAAATCTAATAAATAGCTAATCCCATTCAGACCTAAGGTTCAGATTCACTCAGTGCTAACAAAAGATGCTGTTGTAAAAAGGATTCTGGCCTAGAAAGCTTTGTTCTACCACAAAGCCCAAGTAATCTAGCCCATACTACTGAAGTACACAACTCTGTAACAAGGGAAATATTTTAACAGAACGCGTTCATTTCTTTCCTCTTAAGAAGGATAATTTCTACTCCAAAGCAAAAATTATTATTTGGCCCTTATACATCCTGCTTTCTAAGTCCTGCTTCCTTTCATTTTTTCATGGTTTTAATATACACGTATATATAACATTAAAAACATATACACAGCCCTCAGTACTAAAAAATGCATGGTTTCACGGAAGATGATGAAAGTCGAGCAACATTCTGTGCTTTTCAGACGCACAGAAAACCAGGACTGAGTGAGATAGATAGCCTTCTGGTGGGACAAGCCTTAATATTATTGCTTTGATATATCTTTTTGTTGGATGCTGATATCTATAGCTAATCACACCCACCACTTGATATTTACAGAAGAAGGTAGCTCAAAGGTCCCAACTCCTCCATCAAGCTCAGCAGACTAGAGGTAGCTTTATCTGCATTGGTCTTTGGAAAAGGCTCAGCTCTAGATGAACAAAGAATAGAATGAAGGAAAAGACAAAGCTAAGGTTGGCTATTCTGAAAGAATGAAGACAGGAAGATATAGGAAGCAACAATGTACACAGCAAAACATTTTGTGTGTGTGAATTCTAGAAGGTCTCAAAGGACTTTTTAAGTTCACTTGCTGTATGGCCTATGCCTATATGAAAAAAAACCCAAACATTTTCCTAACCATGTCTGTAGGGCAACAACTGTTATGGAATGAATACAAGAAAATTCTGTATGACTACAGATGGAAGGCAGCAGTAAATAAGCAATGTAAATAATGGACTATTTCAGACGTAAAAAAGAGATAGGAAATCTGATTCATGTGGAGCAGAAAGATACATTAAAATATGCTCAGGTTGCCCCCAGATTAAAATATTTTAATTAAATTTTCATACAGATTGGCTCATTTTAACTTATTTTTAAAAAATATTATAATTATTGAGTTTTTAGCTATTCTAAACAAAACATTTTACTATTTCCAAAAATAAGTCTGGGAAAGAGGAGTTGGCAGATACTATTCATTACATTCAACAGGAATAATTTAATAGGTCCCTCAGAAACCTAGTTTTTCAATGGGTTACCTATTTATCAGGAAAAGTAAATCATTCAACCTCATGCAAAATTATGTTATACCAAATATCTTTTTGCCCTTTCTGAAATAAAGATGATCAAAGTCCCTTGTACCAAAGAAAGTTACAATAAATAATCTTTGAAAGAAAGGTGCACTTGTCAAAGCAACTATTTTCAGTTTGGGATCAATTACATTCAATCTGTTTTAATATAAACAGCTGCAACCATTTAAAAAACTCAGTATTTTCTAAAATATACCGTATTTCTATATTTACATATATGTTTATACATATACACACACACAGAAATGTTTGTAGGGAAGTGTGTAATTAATTTAGCACCGATCCAAATGGAGCCATGGCTTAAAAAATTTTCATGAATATGGCTAAATAAACAGGAAGAGGTTGGGGAGCTAGAATACAGAGGCACTAACAGAGGAGTGAGAAATAGAGATTTCAAATCAATTGGTTGATTTTTTAAGAAAGTTCCTAATCAGTAGCTTGCACTGGGATTGAATCTTAGTCTCCTGAAGAATTTAAGATTAATGCGATCTATAAATAAGGAGTTCTGAGAGAAGAACAGGCTTGCTCCTAGGGCACACAAGTATGAAACTCACTGAAGGAAACACCATAGAAGTTTTCATCATATTGATCTCAGTGGATCTCCCCTTGAGAAGGAGCATGGTAATAGTCAGTGAACACTTCTCTTTGAAGGCTGATTAATATGTTTCCCTGACACTTTCTTCCATGAGTTACTTCATAATTCCATGTACACTATGTACGCTAATGTATTTTGATGCCCCGTGTTTTCAAAGAGGGCTTCCAAACGTACAATGTAAAGCTGTCTCATTTCTTGATAAAACTGTAGGTATCATAGATGCCCAGACATTTCAGCTGCTCAGGTATTCAAATTTCACTATTGTGTATCAAAAATGTGATTAACACATGGAAGTTCAGTGTGGCAATTCTGTCACAGAATAAGGGAAATTTTACAGAACAGATGGTATTTTCAGCATTATGCTAGTTACTTATTTAAATATTGTTTGGCATCTATAGCCTATTGAAAGTGGCATACTATCTAGTGAGGGAGGCATGCTGCCATCTCAACATATGGGTACAAATTGTGGTTGGTAAGAGAGGGTAAACAAATCCTATGGGCTTACTGAGGGCAGGATTCCTAAAAGAAATGTTACAATTACTCTTCTTTGATCATTCACATTGTGGTGACAGCAGTGAATCACTTTTTTTAGAAATGGAATAAATAGTTTTTAATAATAATAATGAAATTTGGATGCTTAGATTAACATTAAAATGAAGCTTGAACTTGACCACCTGAAACAGGTCACAACAAAAAAGAATAAATGGTTGCAAGTATTAAATTGCTCGTAACCAGATCAAAGGGAGAAAATGTTTTTGGTGGTCTTAGTCAGAATCTTCCTGGATGCACAACACTATTTCACTTACTGCATAACTTAGTTCACTGATATTAGGCTTTATCACTGTCACCTACTGACGTCAAACTATTTGTAGCTATATTTTAAACTGCGAGGGCTGTAAAATCTTTTTCCACTCTTTCTTCTAAAATGTAAGCATTAACTTTAGCTCTATTCTGATTTAATTCTATTTCTGTAAATTAAAAGCAATTTCAAAAGCAAAGCAGATTGGTACCAACTACCAAACTCATCATGGAATTTCAGTAATTTAAGCAAATCAACTGAAATAAACCAATTTTAACTCTTTACAAATTATGGGGCACACCAGATCCCTATATAGATGCAGTTTGTCCTTCATAAACTAGAATAAAATCTGAAGTAAAAAGCATGGAGGAACAGTTATAGCCTATGAAAACAGTCACCAACTCTCGCACGGTGAATTCACAGGCTGGGGGAGAAAATGAATTTTAAGTACTCTTTGCAGAATTCATTTTTTAATGCCTGTGACTTTTCCTTGTAAGAAGATACAGCTTTAAAGGAACAAATATTAAGAACAGTAAACTTCCTAGGGATTAAAAAAAAAAAGTTATTTGAGGTTATTTAAGGTTTACTTACACACAGAATGATTCTAAAAGAAGTTTACAAAGCCAGTGGCCTGAATATCTAACCCTAATAGGTTAGAAGCATTACAGTTTTCTAATATAAAGGCAAGTAATGAATGTAATGTAAGAAATATAGGAGAAATTGCTAACGAAATATTAACAGAGTATTCATAGAGCTCATGTAAACCACCTTTTCCTGTTTCAGTATTAAAGTTAGATGCAGGTTTCTTATAATTTTAAACTATAAAAGCATTCTTCACTCATTTTATTATTATTTATTATATGATATCCAATCCTTTCAGAATAATCTTCTTATTGAACAATTCAGAAACCTCAGGTATTGTCTGGTGGATGGGGCTGATGAAGTAATATGTTTTTTCTACCCAATTTCTCATACTTCTCTTAGCAGTTCTAATTCACGTTAGAACTGCAGGGTGGCGTTCAGCCAGGCGTTCTGTATAGCAACGCATCATCTCAATCCAGAAGGAAAAACGAAAAAAAAAAAAAGACAAAGACAAAGGTTCAACCCATCTTGTCATTCATCCACGCAGCGACTTAGCTGTGAAATACAATTCCAATCATGTATTTGTTACTTCCTTCCCCCCACCAAAATCAAATCATGTAATACTCTGAACAAAAGCAAGATATATTTTGAAGTTAATGGGTAATGCTGTATACAACACAGACCTTTCTAGAGGGTTAGATTTCTGGATGGATTTTTTACGAAGTCAGCTATGGTGGTTTAGCCTCATGTCACAGCCATTTCAGTTACTAGAGAAAGCTTTAAATAAGGTACTACCTACCCATGCAACCTTCTGGGTCATACAGTCAACAGCATGTCAGATGTCAACTGCTGCACTGGTCAATTACAGGCACTTGAATGTAGTGTCTGCCACTTGCTGAAGTTGTCAGAATTCTCAGAGACTTCAGCGTGTCACAAAGTTCACAATTTCAGCATGTATCTAATGTTTACTTTCCATGAAAATTATCACACACAAAGACACTCTTTCTTTACAAAGATTTCTTGATAAGTGGCATGTTGGTTTAGCAGCCAGCTAGGAATAGACATTGCATTAGACTAAATTAACAAGCAATCAGAGTATACTTGATTGTTTTTTTTTTTTTAAAAAGAAAGATGCTCCACGTAATAATTAGACCAAAGCGTTAAGATCTTCACAGATGAAGCAAGGAAGCAGCTCTATGTTGTTGAAAATGTAGATTTAATTTTTATCATTTATATCAACTTGTTTGTGCTATAGGATCATATTTGTAACACTTGACCCCACTTGCCTTTTCCACGACTGCTCTATCTCCTCTCTTAATTTCACATCTAAGATCACTGAACATATCAGGCAAAATTACTGCCTGGGGTTTCATTCCTCTGCTACTTTCCAAATCATATTCTTCCCTTTTCTCTGTGCTGAAATGATTCTCACTAGTTTCCAGCAACCTTCCTGCCAAAGCTTAAGCCCAACAATCTCTTCTCAGCCTCTTTAACTTGCCAGTCAAACCCAACAACAATCATCAGAATCTCTTAAACATCTTTTCCCCTGTCAGCTTCTGTGAGTTGGCCCTCTACCAGTTCTTCTCTTACCACTCTAGTTACTCTTTCATTTTGTCATCTGGAGTATCATCCTCAGTACCCTTCTAACTTCTGGAGGAATTTAACAGTACACCATCTCTAGCCGCTCAATTTACTCCAATGTGCTTAGACCCTTGTAATAGCATTCACTAACACAAACATAGTTGCCACTTCTAAGCTGCCACATCACAAACCCATTTGGCTACCTCCGTCCCTTTCTTCCAGCCAGGTTTCTGGACCTTTCTGTCTTACATAGCCAGTTATATGTAGTGCAACCTCATGTCACAGCCACTACAAAATCCCTGTCTGGCCAGACTTTCTATCATCTCTTACTATGGCTGAAATCCCACATAGCACAAACAAAGGTCTGGGTCTTCCTCTCCCATTGTGCCCATTACATCTTCCTTTCTTAGTTACAATGGGCATCCTTGCTATCCTCCTAGACGCTCGCTGTTAGTACTGGGATATCATCTTTGATTTAACTTCCTCCGGACTGTCGCAACCAAGGAGTCCTTACCTCTTACACATGAAGTCTTTATAACATCTCTACCAGGTGATCTTTCCCCACCTTCACTAATACAGAAAAAGACATCCTAAATTCCTTTCATATAGTGTAAGGTTTCTCAATGTTTTCTTTCCATGAAAACTACCACAAAGAAAAGCACCCTCTGCCAGCAATTCAAGTTAGAATTTTTGTTTAGCTACATGAGCAGCAAATGACACATTATCCCAAATTAACACATAGTCATAGTATACTTCAATTACTTTGTAAGTGAAAGAGTTCAAAAGAATAATTAGGCCAAAGCATAAGACCCTCACAGAGCTCTTTGTTCCTCTAGTATTATATTCATATTGGTGGATAGGGTTCACAAAGACCCTCTTCAGGGCTTACAATTTACTAAGTAATCTCTATGTATCCTTGGTGTGTATTTCATGTGACTGTGTGATTTTCTTATTAAGTTTAAAGAACTTGCATTCATATTGAAATTGTGTAACCATATCAAAACAAGGTAAGACTACAGAATAAGCTCTTAAAGCTAACAGGAAAAATATGGCATAAACTATGTTGTGAAGAAAGGCAAAACCAATCAGAGAGGCTCCGTGAATTCTGTGAAGAGGTGGCTATCACCGGTCAAAAACAGTGAGGAAAAAATGAGGAAAAAACAAAAACTAAAATGGCTACCAACTGCAAATAATAGATATTGTCCTCCAATCTCAAAACTTCTTACTTAGTTTTCACTTGGTTCTTATTCAGACAGAATTCCCCGTGAAATCAATGGAAATATATAATCATAAATACCAAATGAATAATTTGTGCTCAATAATTTTGTCTGTAATTCTGTTCATTCTCACTCTACTATATCTCATTCTCAAAGATAATCAGCTTTAAAAAATATATAAATATTTGGGATTTGACACGATATATTTCTCCCATCTGCTCAAAAGACACTTGGAACTGAAAAATATCTATGACAACATTGTGATAATAACTAATGACAGTCACATTCTTAAGGGAAAACCTTCCTGTTTTCTTTGTTAACCAGACAAGTAAAATCCTGTTATCAAATACGTATTATTAAAAAAATTAGAACTATCGCATCATAAAGAAGAGTATTAAAGATCACTATACTTTCAAAAGGAAGCAATGTTTTACTAAATTGCTGAAAGCATTGAAATCAGAGGGCAACTTTTAGGGCTCATTATTTTTCCATGAAAAACATTCCCTGCATCATTTTGCACAGCAAACGTTTTCAATAGCTGTATGATGCTCAGTTTAAAGTATCACATGAAAACATGTACTGGTGTCCACTTATGTTTGTCTTTGACAGCAGAATTCACAACTACAAACATCCTACTTTGGTGTGACATATTAAGGCAGTCTGTGTTTATAAACATAATATGCAAAATTGAATACATTAATGAACAGTCAGATTTTGCCACCAGATGAGTAATACAATTGAAATGAATATAGGCTTCCTGAACCATATCCTATAGACCCTAAACATCCTGCCTATATGAGAAATTAATTCAAACTAACTAAAGGGGTGAAACTAAGGTACAATTAAATACACTTAAGCTGCTCTTCAGATACTCTTAAAATGTTGAATGACCTTAATTCACAGACTAAAGTAAACTACAACCTGAATAACTGAATAACTACATTGGAATTCAATACACTGTAACTAATATATTTAAAATCTACATCTTCAGTTAATTGTCCAGGTGGATAACAAGTGGAATGTGAGCTAGCAATGAGTCCTTGTGGCAAAGAAGGCCAACAGCATCCTAGGCTGCACTAGGAAGAGCACTGCCAGCAGGTCAAGGGAGGTGATCCTTCCTCTCAGCACTGGTGAGACCACATCTGGAATGCTGTGTCCAATTCTGGGCTCCGCTGTACAAGAGAGACATGGACCCACTGGAGCAAGTCCAGCGAAGGGCCACAAAGATGATTAAGAGACTGGAGCATCTCTCATATGAGGAGAGGCTGAGAGAGCGGGGACTATTTAATTTGCAGAAGTCTCAGGGAGGGATCAATGATTACAAATGGGAGGGAATAAAGAGGATGGGGTCAAAAGTGAAGAGGATGAGGCCCCGCTTCTCTGTGGTGCTCAAGGACAGGACAAGAGGCAATGGACATGAAACTGAAACACAGGAAATTTCACTCGATCACAAGAAAACACCTCTTCACTGTGAGGGTGGTTGAACACTGGAACAGGCTGCCCAGAGATATTGTGGCATCTCCATCCTTGGAGATATTCAAAACTCAACCGGATGTGGTCCTGAGCAATCTGCTCTAGCTAACCCTAGCTGAATAGGGGGGTTGGACCACATGATCTCCAGAGTTGCCTTGCAACTCCAACTATTCTGTGACTTGGCTTACCTGCCACACAGAGTATCCATAATGTTTACCACTTCTTTAGAGACGGTTTAATATACAGTTTTTCCATGGCATTAAACAAGGAGTGTTGGGCTGCATTAGCAAGAACTCCTACTGTGACAAGGCCATTTTGAACTCTTGGCTACACAGTGCAAGGTTTGCACTTGCACTCTTCTTGCAAGTAGACGCATACTTGATATGTATTACAGTGCTGGCAATGACATAAAAGCACACATAAGAAGAATGGTGCACTTGCATAGACATAGCACATAAAGAAAACAGATATTCTGAATTGCTAGATCACTTAATGACTACTAGAACTGTCCTGGAGCAAGTCCATAGGCTAAGTTTATAGGCTACTGAACTCTTATCCTTTGTAATACAGGTTTAACTTAAAAAAAAAAAGAGATGCTCCAGATAAAACTACAATAATATTCTAAAAGGTTTCCTATGAAATAGCATTAGCAAAATAATCATTATATTTGGTGTGACCAGCAAGAAAGTTCAAAAGACAATCAAACAGAGTATATGTAAAGGCACATACTTAAGTGTGCTTTTTAATTGTGTCTTTTTAAATGCACCTGTAAGTAAAGTAACTCAAAAAAAGTGAAAAAGTTCTTTAGATCAGAAGAGCCAACACATAGCAACTGTATGTTTAAGAAAGCAAACTAGTTTGTGTGCTCCAAAGATAGATGTTTTGCCCAAAGCAGCAGAAGTAAGCATCTTTAAATTCTGAAACACAAGCTTTTATTTCAATAAAGTAAGAATGTTTGGAAATATTTGCATTGCATACGTTCTCTTGATCCACAGCACAATAAAGTCATCCCCAGCTGAGACTCCTACTGACTTCAAGTGTCACTAGAAGAATTTATAGTCTATCACAGAGTGACTAGTAAAAATTAGTTCATATCCTACACCTTATGAACACACACCGTCATCTGGTGTAAGTCTGTCTCTAATTTGAAAGAGAGAAGGCAAGATTCTGATATTAATGTTGACACAGTTTTTACTCCTATGACATGAGTAAAGATCAATCATAAAATTAATAAAGTTGTCTGAACAGAGGACATCTCAACACTAGAAATAAAGAAATGACAGAGCCTCTATTTTGCCTGCTGCTATAAGGCTCGAAAGAAAAACCTCCAGAAGTAAAAGTCTGAGCTGCTACAGTTTTAGCTTAAGAGAGACACCTCTGTGCAACAATTATAGCATCTTCAGGAGATGAGACATGACAGTGTGACACGTAATACCAACTGGCAGCAGAATTATCCTGTAAAGAATACGCTAGTAAATGTAGCATACTTTTCTATGAGGGGCTGTTTCTAGTGCTGAATTCTTGAAAAGGTAACAGGCAGAGAGTATTTTACTCTGCTAGATATAGCAAAGCATAATTTGCTACTACTGTTGACTCTTGAGATAGGGAAAGACATTGTATTTTAACAATGACAGACTTTTTTAAAAAAAAGAGATAAGAAACATTTCTTTGTTACAATTAATGCCAAAGAGATTAAGAAGAGAGTTAATTGGTAATTGTCTGAAATGGCTTCTCTTGGTCAGAAGACAAAAAATTTTTCTGAGTTGTATTTATTTTGACTTTTTGGGGGACCAAATCTCAAGCTTCTATCCAGCTCATCAGAAAAAACCCACATCCCGGTCCTGATGATTATTACTGCTAATAGCAGATTTGCATGCAATATTGATGAGTATAACATTTGGGAGGATACCATGCAGAGACAATAGCCCACCACACAAAAGTAGATATTCTACATAAGGGGAATGCACAAAATCTAGCTGGATATATGGGAAAGAGCGTGTAAATGTGCTTTAACATATCCCAAAACACAGCTGCCCATAAAACAGCTTTCTTCATTCTAAATTACTAGCAGAATAGTGCACATTTTGGAGCTATATTACAAAATCATTTCATACAATCATTCTCCAAGTCAAAGCCTCAGTATTACCTAAAAGGAAACAACTACTACAGAACAGAAAAGAATATTAGCTGTACTCCTTGAAGTAGGGCAAAGATTGACGGGGAAGTACTACTACAGTAGAAGTAGTCTCAGAAAAGGGCAGGGGGATGAAGAACACTTACACTATGAAATGCCTCAAGGATATCGCAAGATGAACACACAGAAACTCAGAAATAAATAGAGTGAAAATTTCCACCAATTGTTCACAACAACAACAAAAAAAGCAAAAGAAAAGAAAAGGGAAGTCTCACATTGAACAAGCTTGTTCCTATTTCACACACTGAAGACATTTTTCCAGACTAGATCACCCACCCATGTGAAAATGCAAACATTACAACATTGCCAAAGTTCAGCAAGACCTGTGGTGAACTTCTCTTTTTAAAGCAGCTACATGAAACTAAGCCGCCCAAAGACACGCATCCAGATTTTCTATGTTTCTAAAAGATTAGAAGAGAAAGTGCAGGCCAATTCCTCCTTTTCAACTATGTGGAAATTCCTTATTCCCACACACTATTCTCACACCAATGTAGTCACCATGGGAAACTGGAAGCGGTCTTGAGACAGTGACATTTTGGAATATAATTTTCTTTAACACCACCATCTTCCTCATCCTCCAAAAAACGACATTCAGACACACACGGAGTGAGACAGAAGAGGAAAAAAAACTTTTAACATGTATCTTTTACTGACTTATTCTTTTCAGAGAAAATTAAATGAGGAAAACATTACAACAGCCCAGGGACACTTCTTAAATTTTGTGATTACATTTTAAGTGCTCTTTGTCACAGATATCATAAACTGATTAAATCATTTCATGGCTGACCCCTACTGACTATGCTAAGCGAAAAGAGAGGGCTATTAATAACTACCCATTTCTGACAGCTGCCCAGGGGCAATGCAGCCTTTTGCAGCAATAAAACGACTCCCCAGCTCACTTACTGAATGCTAAATATTGATTCATATTATGAGTGTTGTCAAACACAGACTGCAGTTCTGAAGATCCGTACTGGCAGGTCATCAGGAATAGCATTAGCAAATGTCAGGTCAGGAATCAAAGGGCTGCTGGACTCTTTAGGGATGAGATTTATCGATTCCATAAAACGTGAAACAGATCAAGTACTTGTGATGATGGAAACGGTCATGGCAGAATGAGGCTGAGCTTAGCACGATGTATATCTCAGAAGAGAAGCATCACACAAAAATGTTGACCATTGAAATTAGGTTTTGAAAGGTTGGGATGTCCAGAACAAGGACAACTGTAGCTGCTGGCCCACAAAAGACCTTTCTATGGTTAAACACCAGAGTCTGGACGTGCCTTTGGCCAAAGCCATGTATCTAGCTTGCACATATGAGAAATCATAGTATTGGTCTTAAGGATCTGTTTAAATTAACATTGGTGTTGTTCAGACCATATAAGAAGCTAATGAATACTGTAACCAAAAGCTAAAAATGGCTAAAAACCTCTTTAAGACATCTATGGCAATTTAGAAGTTTTGGAAAAGGTAAAGTAATACTCTGTGTCTATTATTATTAGAAACATGTCTCAAATTTCAACTATTGACAAAATGATATAACAAATTTTTTCCCACACTGCCACCAGCAGCATTTTATTTTATGAAAATATGTATTTGAGAACTTTACTTTCATAAGACTGTGATTTCGTGCAGGCTAACATTTTTAAAATTTCTGTTAACTAGGAGAAAATCTGGTATCAAGGGCTAATTGATTGACTGTGAAAAGATGACTGTGGAATGTTGCATGTGGGTTGAGGAGAGAAGAGGAAAGAAGCTTCAAGTTAAATTAGTGTTATTTCTTCCCTCTTTCTCTTATCACAGCTTAAATGAAACATTAGCACTAGATAATGGATATACCTGTTAAAAATCTAATGCAATGACTTTTAACAGAAAATCTAACTAAAAGGACAAACAATGACAATTTCCATGTAGCCAGGAACTTTACTATCTTAAGGAAACAGCTGTATTCTTCAGGAATCCCAGTCACTAAACACTCAAAATCTAACCTATTATGTCTAAAATTGAACATTATGATTTAGATAAAGTAAATACTATATCAAGCTCTAATCAAGTAATATCAAATTTTGTATTTTCTTAATGTTGCTTTGACCATCAAGGTCAGACAGAATATTTTTAAATGAATGTATAAATATTCAAATGCTTTTTCAATAATTTGAAACTTTACTTCACCTCAGCTATACATGAATTTTTCTGTATGTTACAATTTTTTTTGTTCTTGTGCAATTAGAATAGGTAATTTATCAATACCCAGGACATTATTAAAATATTCCTAAAAAAGAAGTCTCAATTCTACCTTCTCTTAGGAGATTTGAAGGGTAAATAGGAAGCACAGAAAGAGAAAACTGTTCTCAGATATCTAGAGAAGTGATGTCATACTACACTGTGCTCGCTGCACTGTATACTCTCCTTTAGAAAATCAGAAATCAAATCACAAATCTAAATCTATCATGATGCACACTCAGGAGAATTCAATAAAAGATGATAATTACAATCAATAGGCTTGAAAATGAATGGCATTAACAAACTACAATGTCATATAAATAAGAAAAACATTGATGATTTAAATTTTTAAAGAAACTAATTTAGAACCCAAGATTGTTGATAAGTAGTTCCTGAAGAAGGCACAAAACTACACAGATCACAGAACTATATTCACATCACTAAATAGGATGATTATGCAAATCCATGAAATGAGATTTAAGGGTAGAAAAAAAAATAAATTCATCAAAGACTCCTGGGCATGAGTCTAGCTTCTGTTATATCTATGGATATTTTGCCACTAAGTTCAACAGAGATAAGCTTCTACTTGCTATGTCCTGCAATTCTAACTGCAATAGAAGAAACGTGTAAAGAAAAAATTAAGAAACCTTTAGAATTTCTGACATAAACATCTTTTAAGTATTTTCATAAGAAGGCTCTATAGAGAATCTCTTCTCTTAAAGAGACATATATCACTGAATTTGAATGCTCTCCCATCAAGAAAGCCCTTGAGAAAGTCAGTTTAGTTTAATGACAGAAAACATTTTAGAAAATATCCTGTGTTTAATTCAGTTATTGGTTTCAGGCTACCTAAGACCATACTACCATACAGAGAAGCAGTGCTGCTTCTCTCTCCTCTCCCACACCCTTTACTGACCCAGTCTGAGTAAGTCTAAGAGCGATACAATAAATCTCAGGGGCAAAGACCCTTCCTCTCTTGTGCACTGAAGTAGACCAGGTACTTATATTGACAAGGCAGAAGTCCCTGCTCTACATTTTAGCACATTAGCCATTTAAATTCCATAGAAATGTCCCTGTTCCTCTCTTAAAGCTCAGAAGTTTTATCCGAGAGTAATTTCCAAGTTGCTTTCAAAAACGCTCAGGAAATCTCGCATATTTTCAGTAGAGATCTTGAAGACAATAATACCATTTGAAAAATTGAAAATGAGAACTTAAAGAGATTGTAGCCTTTTAATTAATCCATTTCTCCAACTGCATAAAAGAGGAGTATTAAAACAAAATACTGGGCTAGAAACAAACTTTACATACTGAAGTGAAAGATTCAAATGCAAAGTTTTTCACCAGCATTACCTGTTGCTTTACACTAAAAAAATTACTCTCATCCTGACAAGAGCCTCAACTTTCAGAAGTAAACATTTGTGAAGCCAGTAAAGAGAAATGAAAGTATGTATGCACTGATTTTATTATAGATCCAATACTACGGGGAGAAAACTGTTGTGTTCGAACTTTACAAAATATTTCACAATTCATTTGAAATATTTGCACATTTTATACTTACCTCATTATATTTAGCCTTTTTTATTTAACATTAAAAATCCTTTAGCTTAATAAAGTATGTAAGGTTATTTAAAGATGTACTGGCAAAGCATGTAAAATTTCAAAAAAAACCCTAAAATACTACATATTTACTTAGATATATTTTACATACTTGCAATATAAGGATTTCATTCAAACCAATG
Source organism: Struthio camelus (assembly GCF_040807025.1). Classification (NCBI taxonomy): domain Eukaryota; kingdom Metazoa; phylum Chordata; class Aves; order Struthioniformes; family Struthionidae; genus Struthio; species Struthio camelus. The sequence continues at coordinate 109,945,310 of NC_090944.1, forward strand.
CTTCCTAAACAATAATTTATTCATAAATGCTTTTTGGTTTTGGATTTGTACACAAGCAGATTTTTTTTTGGAAGAACAAGTTTTGTAATTGTAAAAGTGTTCTGTGCTTCCAGTCTTCACTAAAAGTGTTTTCTGATATTTTTATACTGTGTGCATATGAGGGAAGATATACAATATGCTTTGGCATATTCTTTGTCACTGGACTGGTTCATGCATTTTCCAGTTTCTTGGACATTTTCAAAGTGCATGCAACATCCCAGAGAAGAAAGGTATCCAAACCATTTTTTCCTTTTAAGTGGCTCAAAGAATGTGGTAAGTTAAATCACACAGGTTGAATTTTGACATGAAGATATCTCTGCTACGCTTTAATTCATAGAGAACATCTACATTAACATTTTCTAAAATAAAGTATGATCAAAGTTCAAAAAGGAAGGAATTTTGTTAAAGAGACTCTTGTTTATTTATGGAATAATTAAAATAATAGGAAATTCTGTAATACGGTTAAAGTCCTTTAACTCCTTTAATGTCTGTTGTTCATTCTGTCTAAAGAGTTAGTAAAATATATTGTAAGTTTGCCTACTGTTAAATTTAGAGGCCAAAAAAGTAAGGTCATTTACACTGGATATGTTTACTCTATGAAGGTAATATACATTATATTATTTTTCTCTGTTATAAAAATTACCTTTTAAGAAAATAAAAAAATTATTTTCACATGCTCAGCATTCTAATCTCTCACAGTCATGGGGCAGTATATATCAGAGTGCATTAGGGACACTTAAATATATTAAAGTAGCAATTTTAGGTGACCAAGTTTTAAATGACTAAAAAATAGGCTATACTGAGTTTTTCCCCTTTACCTTTCAGTGTCCAAGCACTCTATCAACACAATAAAAATTTTTATTTCAAAACACTGGCCACATTCAAACGCTTTTTTATTTGCACGAGGCAAACAAATGAGAAATAAAGAGGCTACAACTCTGTAGGTATCATCAAACAATGTTCAAAAATATAAAGGCTAAACCTAGCATTTTAGTAATTCTTTCCAAAGACAAAAATCCATTAATAAGCACAACATGTCAACAACTTAATTAAATATTTCATAGCAAATGTAAAGTTATGCAGTGTTACATTTTATTTTTTGTGGTATCACGTTCACTACTGATATGCTACACAACAAATAATACATTCCGAATTTTTCTTTGTTTATTAACAAGCCCTGGTAATTAACTTCCTTTTAAATCATAAGTATGATACTATTTTAATTTCCCTCACATTCCCTACCCTATCATTTGGAATCACATTAAGCTGACTCTTAGCAGGCCACCTGGTGTAATTCTATGACACTGAAGTGAGCTGTTCTGGTATGCAGGAAACACTGACAGTCTTCTGTGCTGAAATCCATTTCTCTTACTGATGACAGAGCGGGGGGAAATTAATTTTTGCTATTCATAAATACCTGACAGGTTTAATGTAAATGTTTTGAAAAAGACCTCAGCATATGCTGCACATACATTATATATGCAGCAGTGCACTGGAATATGGTATTTCCAAACCATCCAATTTCCAGATCACTATTGCTGGAACTGTTGACATTTCTCAAACTACTTCCATATCGTAATTCTCTCCATATACACATAAACAACAACAGAGGCCTCCACAAAACCTTTCCGCCACTAGAAAAACAGTTAGACGTTTAGGACAATTTGTCTGACAGAAATGATACAGAGAAATACATATAGTAACTAGCCTGATAAATTAATGAGGAATGAGTTGCTTATGCATATGTGATCAGAGACCAGAGGGAATTCGATTACAAACCTACATGACCAAGAACACTTTCTCACGGAATATAGAAGCCGTATACACATTTGCTACCTGGAACCAACTGAAACAGCAGCACAGCCCTAAAGATGAATACTTGACCACAGACAATGAACTCTACTCATGTAACAATAAAAAATACATTGATTGGCCGGCAAACATTTTTGACTAGAGATGTAAAAGCCGACTGGAATCCTGAAATCAAGGTGAAAGCTTCGTTCATATTAAGTGTGGGGAAAAAATCACCCTATTTCTGTTTTGTGTAAATTATAAATATTTGTTGCATATATCCAAAAAACAGAAACAGTGAATAGGAGTACAGCTAAAGATAAGTTGGAAGATCAGAATAAACAGATAAGAAAGAATATTTTGATTGAATAGAAATAAAAGCCCTATAAGCAAGATCAAGTATTATTTTGCACAATCATTTATCAATACAACATCTACCGCATGAAATATTTAAAAACACAGAGACTTCTGTATAGTCTTTTTATTAGACTATCAGCTAACTGCCACAGTATTAGACAGTACGACAAGAATTTGGGACTCTTCATTTGCTCACATGTAACTGTTCTGAATTTTCCAGCTTTTACAAGGAAAGCTATAAAACACTTCAGGATTGGAAGAAAATTCTGGATTATTTCAGAGGTGCTCTGTCTACAGAAATAAATGCCTCTGAGGATGAAGATGCTGCTTTCCTAATTCAGACCCTTTGAAAAAGCTATTAAACCTGTAAAACAGTTAACATTTATGCTAAGTGAGTACATGTGAAGTACAATTGAAGTAACAGAAGTTCAATTTTAGATCAAGAGTTTCTGCAGAAAATAACACAGTTTTCCTTCAGTGCAATTTATAGCTATGTTTTCAATACGAGATAAAATAATTTCATTTCACTCAGTTTATGGCAGTTTTATGATACTTGCAATTGGCTGCCAGGCAAAGAGAGTCTAAACACAAGGTAGTTTCTGGTGATAATAATCTGTGCAAGTGGCTTAATAAAGGTTTGTGTCACATAGAAGGTACTCTGATTCACCCAAAGCCAAATGCTATTTTATGACACATTTTGTACAACTTAATTGCTTATACATACGTACACGTATTTTTAGCAATGTTTTTGTATTTTCTCTGCTTCCCTTGCAAAAATACAAAGAAAAAAGATTTAAATTCTAAGTATACAAACTTTTAGAATAAGCACAGAAAAACTCATTCTCTTGTGTTAAATCTGTGCCACACAGCTTGAAGAATCTGGCTCTAAAGCAATTTAACCAGGTGAAGGAGAAGCAGACCAGCATAACACCCATTCTTCAGTGGACACAATCACAGCTGAGGCTAACAGTGACTAAAAAAGGCAAAAAACATGCTGTTATTATAGGGGAAAAAAAAATAGATGGCTAGAGAAAAGGAGTCACAGCCAGGCTTCCCTTGAAGGGATTTGTCCTGAGTTATTTGTGCAAAGTTGCTGTATTACTGTCTCTGGGATATGAGTAGGAGGTCCAATGGCTCTCAGAAAAGCAGAGCTAGATTTAATCAGAGCAGGCACAGGGAACATGCCTAGCGATTCCAGAAAAAGCCTGATTTCCTCAGATTTCACTGAAATATCTTTCCTAGGCAGAAAAAAGGGATGCGTTTAAAGGAAAGCCAGAATGTCCAGCAGTCCATGTTGTCGAGAATGTACACCTGCAGTAAACTCCAAACAGTCCCCAGGCTGCTGTAGGGCAGTTGTGCCAAAATGTCACTTGTGTTCAAAGGCTGCATTAGAACACACTATGGCAATGGGGAACTAGAAGGCAGTTTGGCACACATATTTCAGATCTTTGCTGAAGAAAGGTCATCTTCAGCATGGGAATATATTTTCAAAACCACATAAATAAAATAGTGAATTTTTATTCTTATACGATTTACTGTTATTTTAATAAGTATTTTGCAATTTTATTAATTACTGCTGAAGAAGATTACCATCAACACAGGTAAGCGTTACCAGATCTACCCCATTGGACAGTTAACTGAACTACACAAATGACTGTAAAAAATGAAAAGCTATACGGTTATTCTTTCAGGTAAAGTATTCTTTCTTTTTAATTCACCTTTTTTCTTCTGCGTACGGACATTATATCTGAGCCAGTGTTATTGGCCAATAATCCAATTCAATTCACTAAACCAGAAGAAATCTAGTACTAAACTAAATCAGTTTATCAAGAAAATAGTAGAAAAACACTCAGTTTTTGCAGTAGAAGAAAGATTTTACTGCATTTTGCAGAAAGAGGCATCAAATCTCACATTTAACAAGTAAGGTTCACTTAGATTTCACTCTGTCCAATCTCAGAGGCTGAGAGAAATCCTTCACATTATTGTTCTTCCCCTAACACTCATGAAGACTTTTCATAGGTATCTTTTTCACTTGTAACAACCACATAATTTTTCTTGGCTCTGTTTTCTATTTTGGTTTCTCACTTGGCTTGGAACCACCAGGATCCTTTGAAACCTGCCCACTAGGGAAGGATAAATACTTCATTGCTTAACAGTTATATGCACTGGCTTATCTAATTCAAATTAATAATGCGGCATGACTGTTTATGAGCTTTCAGCCAGCTGATCTAAGTCACAGATAACTAAATCATCCTAACTATTTAATGCCATTATAAGTTTTCATACACATCTGCGTTACATTAGCAATAAAACTACTACACATAGGAAAAAAAAAGGGTATACCAGTTCTAAATCATTCATCTCACATTAAGCAAAAGCTTCAATGGAAGTCCAGCAGGACAAAAAACGCTGTTGCACGTCCAAAGATATTATATACCAATACTTATATTCAGTTTCATATACCCCAAAATTCTGAGTTTGTCTTCTGGGCTATCACATATTCTAAGACTTTATTGCCATTTGCACAGTCACCATACACACTTACTTGATAAATTTCATCCAAGCATACTCTAGGTAGCTAAGCTTCATACACAAGAAATAAAACAATCTAACCAGATAGCTGAGGATATACATATCCCTTACATTTTGGTATATGATATGTTACTATTAAAAGAAAAAAAAAAACAACCTAGTGAGGTCTATGAGATTATGAAGAGGAACTTCATTGTATTTTTTTTAATGTTGTTTTAAAAACTAAGTCATCAATATTAGTAACCGTTATAATTAAAGCACTAGTGAAGACCTAAAGATTTCTGACATCATAACAGTCATTCTAGCAATAACTTTTGAAAGCTATTATGTGCTTTTCAAGAATTTCTGAAAAACAGCAGAATCATTTCTTCATGAATATAGAGAAGGGGGTCTTTTATATAAGGTAAATTTCAAAAGAGCAGTGTAATCTAAATAACACTGCAAAAATATCCTCTAAGTTAGAGGAAAAAAACAAAAAAAATTAATTGATAGTATGTAGGCAAATCATTAAAATAAAAATACCTTCAGTTTAAAAAAATAAATCAATGTAGCTTTATGACAATGCTTTTTGATAAACAATATCTTTTAACTATCATGTCAAATGCATCCTATCAATTCCATTAATTCTTACACAAGTTATGAGATTCCTTTTCTTTTTAGTTGGTTACAGTATTTCCTTAAAATAGTGTTTTTCAGAAAAGGTGCACTGAAACAAAAATTTATATTTTGCTATTCCTACCAACTGATTTAATAACCTGTAGAATCACCAGAAGGCCTTCAGACAAGATTTACAGTAACATCATTAATTCACCTTCTCCAGAAATCATCCATCAGTGCAATGAGTAACCATCACACCTTCCTCACCCACTTTCACCTCTATACAGACAGATGCCAGAAATGTCGGCTCAGAACTGATTTCAGCCCATTCTCCTCCCATCAGAAAGAGCTAAGAGACTGGAGCTGTGCTCCCGCTGTATTTCACATGGTACTCTATCTTCAATTCTCTTTGGAAGTTCCCTTCTCTTAAGAGACTGAGCATAGTCTACTTGCGCATCTGACAAGGGCTTTGTAGGCATCCATCAAAGACTTCTCAACAAGCTAACTTATCACAGGAAAAGAGAAAATCCCTTTGCATTACATTCTAAAAGCATGAAAAAGTGTATGAATTCATGGTTAGTTTTCTCAATGGAGAGTTGCTGCTGCAGTCCCAGAAGGATCTGAGTTAGAGCTACACAGTTAGGGATACTCACAACGCAAAGTTTCAATATAGCAATGAACCACAGGCTCTACGAAACACTTTCATAGGCCATCTGCCAACAGTGGCTTCACTCTGCATGCCTAGAGACGTATCCCACACAGCTATCAAACGCCTCCCTTCTTATTAATCAAAGACATCCTCTTAGTCAGACAGGTGCGCTCCACTATCTCGGGGGTTCACCATGCTGTTTATTTTTTAAGACAATTTTCCCTGTCAGAGTGAATCACTGGACACATCTTCAAGTCTTGACAACTGCAAAGACCTTATGATTCTCCACCACAGGTTTTCAGATTGATCTGAGGAAGTTCCCAGCTCTGCCTTTAAGCACTCTGTGCCTTGATGCTTGATCTCTTTACAAAATCTTAAGTAGTTATCATGCCGATGTGTAAGAACTAATAACTAATCATTTCAGATGACCATTTCTTTTGCCAAATATAATCAGATTTTCCTCACGACAGAAGCCTTGCTGTGATTCTCCAGAAGTCCCTGCCTACTTCTATGCTGCATGTCTAGACCAGCAACTATTAGCTCCCCTGAGCTCTCCCTTCCTCACTACACTTCAGTTTAGAGCTCCTTCAAAACAGAGGCTCAACAAGTGACTCTATAGAATGAACTGACCACTCACAGTTGACTAACTGCCCAGCATTTTGCCTACACAAAAACACCTTCAATATTTGTGATTCACTCACGTGATTCTAAAAAAAGGAATAAAAAAATATAAACTCAGAAGTGGGATCTACACTCTATTATGGATGTGGAGAATATGACTAAAAAAGACTTTATTCTTAGCTGTTATCGAAGGTCATCAAACCTGCCATAAACAGATAGAAAGCCCTTCTACCACCAAGCCTCAACACTGCAGGCTCTTCAAATATTTTCTGCATTTATTTAAGTGACAAAGACATATGCTTTCTATTTAGTCAGATAAAATTTAGTATATGGGAAGTTTTATGGGATAGAAGTACTGTAAATTACATAAAAGCCTATACAGTAACTCTTACTTTGGACTGAGGTCCGAGAGCATTTCTCTAATATAAATAATTATACACTTCAATACCTTTTTCATTTCAATTTATTATAAAGGACTGTTATGTAACTTCAAAAGTTTGCTCACAAAATCACAGAAAAAAAAATGTTGCTTTATCATTGGCCATAAATAATTGAAAAAGGAGAGTCTACGGAAGAACTACGGAAAAACTAGAGAAAGAAAAGAGACTAATATACTCCTAATGGCCTCTAAAGCTATACTCTTCCAGATCCTTGCTAGAACAGCAGGAGCCTTTCACCTGGATATAAGAACCCTGGATTTTCCCATTTGTCTCTCCTGCACTGCATGGACTGCATACACTGACCCAGAGTAAACAGCTGTAGATGTAGCCCTAGATGTAGCTAATACAGATGCACACATTTATTATTACCTACATCTCCATAACAGCAAGAATTCAAGAGCAAGGCCTCCTTAAATTCAGACAAAATACGAAAATCCATAGCGTAGGAATTAATGTTTCTATACTGTTCTATTGCTATATCTGGTCTAGAACACTAAAGTAATAAAACACAGCACCAGCATCCCAAAGAAAGTTTCATTGTAAGTTAATCGCATTGTATGTATAAAAAATAGATGACATCTGATCACATTTCCTCTATTGAATATCTCTTAAAATATTGTTTACTTTATAATAAAAGGCACATCCACTTCTCCTGAGTAGCTGTGTATGTTTATCCTCACAGAATGAAATTTTCTTTGAGAATTGACTGCACTGTGTATCAGCGCCTTAAACAAAAGAAGCAGAAGATGTTCTGCTTTGCTGTAGAATAGGAGAGGATCAATTTGTTCATGTAACTCTGAATTATTCTTCCACAAAACAAAGCTGAACTCTCTTTTTCAGAGGAAAAGAGGTTTTAAGAGCTTATATTAAAATTCTCGGGAAATATCACTTTTTAAAATATCTTCAGTCAAGATGATGAATAGACTCATTAATACCACGGTACAAAGTACACAGGAATAACAGAGTAGCCTGTGCCACTATTGGACAATCTGTAAAAGGAAAGCAAAAATTTCTTTCATGTATCAGAAGCCTTGCTGAGAGATTGCAGAGCCAACAGATTGTCAGGCTAGAAAACCAGCAGTCAAGGGATATAGGACCACACAGAAAAACTACATGAAATAGTTGTGGAACACCCAGGTAACACAGAGAGTAGCAAGTCCCAAGGACCAAACAGTATTCACTTAGGAGTGCTACAGGTACTGAAGGATGAAATAGCTGGACTCTGGTGTACAACTTTTCACTTAAAATTGTCTTTATATGTGAGGACCGGTAATGTGGACCAGTGTCTAAATATGACATATTAGGAAAAACTCTGTAAACTTCTATAAAGAGAAGTCCTGCCTCACAAACCTATTGCAGTCAACAAAAATGGAAATGAGAGATTCAGTTGATATAGTCTGCTTGGATTTCCAAAAGACATTTGATAATACTTCTAAGATAAGAGCTACTATTCTCTTGTAGATTAAAAGATAAGGAATAAAATATATCATAAGATACAAAATACAAAATGAAGTAAATTCTCAGTTTCCAGAGGGAAGGGAAGTCACTAATATAGTACTTTAGGGGTCTGTGGTGGGATATATGTAATTCAAACAAATCAGTTGAACAAGTTGTTGAAAACTTAAGTGATGGTTACTTCTGGAAATAAATATGAGGTCTGACTGAAAAACAGCAGAAGGACATTACAAGACTAGGTGGACTGATGAAACTGAGACACTAATGGACACCAAAATGGAAGTCAAAAATACAATGTAGACAAATGTAAAGCAACACACAAATCAAAACCAATCCTAACTTGACAAATAAAACAACTGGATCAGAGGTGACCATTACAAGATCTTGAGGCTAAAATAGCTAGTTCCATGAAAGTATCAGTACAACACTGAGTAACAGTCAAAAAAGCAAATAGAAGATTAAGAAGTATTAGGAAACAAATAGAGAAAATACAGACAATATCATTATGTCACTCTGTAAATGAGCTCACACCTGGATAATCACATGCAATTCCGGGCAACCCTCTCAAAAACGAGTAAGATCAGAAAAACACTCAAGGGCAACAATGCCCATAGGTTTCTTTAACAGGAACACATTCCTCTTAAGGTTCCTTTAAGAGGAAAACAAAGAAGACTAAGAGAGTTAGTGAGGTGGCCATACAGCTACATTCCTGAGTTCGGGAATTGTGTTGCTATAAATAACCGCGTGTTACTGTGTTGCTGTAAATAGCTTAGACTGTTAGAACAAACAGTCTAGTCAGAAGAACGGGTTTACAGCACCAAAATATCATGTTCTATTCTACCATGAGAAAGAATATTCATAAGGAATAAATTTTTTTTTTACAATAAATTGAAAATCCAAACGGGACACAGGTAACTAAATATTTTTCTCTAAGTAACTTTAGTTATTTGTGATGTCAATGACAGATAACTTATCAGATTCCCACAGCATGATTGATCAAACAATTATCTTTATTTTTTCCTTACAGTACCATAAAGGCAATTCAACCATGAACCAGTGCCTACACCAGGTATTTCACTCACATATGACAAAAAGACAGGTCATACCCAAGGAGCTAAATCACAATATGCTATTATTAAAGAAGCCCAAAAGACATCTATACCAATAGCTACTTTATAGACTTTAAAGGTATTAATCTAAAAAATAAAAAGACCTGATTTTGACTCAAAATAAAAGACTCAAAGATTGTGCCCCATTTAGGGGGGATGTTTGTCCACATTTTGGCCTGTCCAATGCCTCCTTTTTATTTTGCTTCCAAAAAAAAAAGGATTCAAAAAGGTTCATTATTAAAACAAGCTCGGTAACTGCTTTTGGATCCGTCAGACTGTAATTCTGACAGATCATTTTTAATATTGCAGAATGAAGAATACTGCCGAAATATGCAAGTCTCCAAGTCATATAAAAACCTTTTTTGATTGATGTGGTACTCTACCTAATTTATGGCCTCTTAAACTACTTTTAAAAAGGACTGAAGGGCAGGAATGGCAGTTCAATGATAGTCTGCAGGATTGTATTTGCGGTACAGTTACATATAAGACAAATCAAAATCATGTATCTTAATAGCCCACACATTGTATTGTGGCCAAGATCAAAATGATACCCACATCTCATTTTGGTCAGTGATTTGCACTTTTCCTAGGTAAAGCAATGATGTTAAATACATCAGCAGTTACAAAATGTTTTTATTGCTCTTTCAGATATATGTGTCTAGCTACAACCCTTTGATCTTGATAATCCTGCACTGTAGCTAGCTACCTGTTTGTACAGGTTTGTACAGTTTGTACAGGTTTGTACAGTAAGTACACTTCTGGTCACAGTTTGGTCCCACAGCATGTGGTGAACTGGGATATAGTAAAGTGCGAAAAAAAAAAAAATCCAAAATCTACATATAAGGAAAAAAATATGCCTATACCTGTGTGTCAAGACTATCTAATGTCAAAAAAAAAAAATCTAATTAGCCCTCCTGGATTTCAAAGGAACAGAACAGAAAATAGTAATACATGCAGGTGACTGGAAGTTTACATTTTCATGACGTACACTTGCTGTGCGCAACACCTCTTGCTCACACTACTGACAGCCAGGAGTAAGCCCTAAGGGGGTTATTCGAAGTGAGGGTTTCTGTACGTCTTTCTGAATAGGAATACAAACTGACAGAAAAATAACTCAAAATTGCTATAAAATGATTGGTACCTCCAAAAGCACAAGCAACTGACATGCACTTTAATGTAACACACTTCTTCTCATTTTGTAGTAAGTTAAAACACACTTCTGTAGGTTTGTATCAAATGTAGGAAAAAATGCTACTCATATTAAAAATAAGTCAAATGATAAAATTTAAAATCCTTGATCTTTAATATTCAAATGCTGCTAGTCCAAAACTGTGCCATTTGGCTTGTTAAAATAAATCTATTTTCGACTGAAGCAACTTTTTTAATCGAAGTAAAGGGTGAAAATATTAAAACTCTATGTTTAGAACTTATGTTTTCTTGGCCTAGCATTGCACTGGAAAGCTGTCACACAGTGGGATTTGGCTACTCCATATAATCCTTTCCGTGGAATGCAATTTGCTCTACAGTCGCTGCTACCCAGACAGGCAGCTCGGCCACCTCATGGCTTCAGCAGCCGCTGGGCACTCCTGGCGAGGCTCAGGCACTGCTCAGCTCCAAGGCACAGCAGCTCTTCTGCTCTCAAGCGCGCGGAGCTGAGTGGAAGAGGAGAGCTCTCCTTCTCTAGGAAAATCCGTCACCTATCTTGTGCAATCATTTAAAAACTAGGAAGATCCCAGCCTTTCTTTCCACAGTTCCATCCATTCCATGGAAGGGTTACAAAAATACCAGTATTTATTCTGAAAAAATCAAGTACAACCTCTATTTTTATAGAAATAAATTTACCCTGTGCATTCAAGCACTCCAGATGGCAAGCGAATAGCCATGCCCCAGCACTGCAAAAGACAGACATACAGGCCTAGCAGCACAAGAGCATGAGATGAAAGCCAACTATCTGAGATTCGGCTGGCGGGCAACAGAGGACTAACTCCTCCCATTGCCTGTAAGCCCAGAAAAGGCTTCATGTAGAAGCAGCCTCTTAAGCATAAAACAGGAAAGCACACAGATCATGGCATACAGGAATATCAGTGAATGATGGCACAGATGTGAACCCCCTTTTTTTGTTCTCTTGTGTTTTCTCAAACACATTGACTTCCTCATGTTACAGGCTCACTGGGTCTGTTTAAATCAATTTATTCCTGCTAGCCTCTGTGCTGATAGTTTCTGCAAACACTTCCAACTCACTTGTGTGGGTAGCTGATCCTGAGAAAGTAGTTGCAGAGGTAGAGAAAGGTAAAAATGTTCTTGAATACAAGGCAGGAAGAAGCTTAGGTTCACTCAGAATAAGTAGTACCTATTTTGTAAAAGCAGCATCAAAAGAGATGATCTTCCAGCAATGAGTTCATGGTTTTGGCCGAGGGGAGTAAGTGCTCCATTCGATTTCAGACTTCAGATCAATTCTGTCAATGGAACTTTTGCCTCCTCCGATTTCATAATTTATTTTCTCTCCTAAATTTAACCCCAGAGAATTCTGTCACAATGAAATGCACTCATTAGTGGAAAAAGTGCACTGTTGCAGACAGGCATCTATACCTAAATTTTCCACATATCGCTGTTGCTTTTCCGTCTCATATTTGTCTAACGACGAAAAAAAGGATGCAATACAGACCCTGGAAACACACATTTATAGTTAGTAAATCATTTACAGTTATAGTATTCAGAAACAAAAATGCTATTTCCTGTATCACCAGTAGCACAACTACAGCACCCACTGGAATTCTGTTGGACATTCATCCATAATATGACAACCTCTTCGTAAGTGTCAGTTAAGGAAGAGACTCTTGATAACTGTAAATAGCATAGGTATCTCTGCTGTACTTAAAATATATACATGATTTTTCACCATCTTAATTTCCACTACAATTCTGTTACACACAGAGGAGCAAATCCATCTAACCTAAAGAGGACTTCTACCCCAAATGGATGCTTCTCGGCTAGCAGATCACATCTTTGATAAAGCCATCAAAAATCTTCTGCAATCCTACTCCAAAATTAAAATCTTGCTAACCTTACACTCTTCCTTGTCCCATATGATAGACAGTAAAACCTATCTGGAAAACCATTAAAAAATAGGAACTTGAACTGGAGGAAGATGACATCTTCCAAATTTTCCCTCTTCTCTTCATCTAATTGTTGTGTGCTACCTCAGTAGCTGAAATTAACTACTCATGGACCAACATACATGAAGTAGAAGCAAACTGGCCCTAGTAACAACTGCAAAACTTACCGTCAGCTTTACACAAGCACAGCGATAAATTCTCCCCATCATCATCATCAGAAGTCATGTATTCTATACTATACTTTTTGCAGTATATCAAATTCCAGTAATTACTATAATAGAAACATGGATAGTATGCTGAAGAAATTACAATATATCAGAGTAAATTCACACTGATAACTCATCAAAAAAGATTACCAGTAGAAAAACATTTTTCATCAAAGAAAAAAGATCTCTGATCTCTCAGTCTGGATCCTCAAGGAAATCCTATACATTACTTTGGAAGTAGAGCTTAGAATCTAAAGCTCGTAACTTTCCTGGAGAATAGAAGAAAGGAACTCAGTAAAGATACTGATTTTATCATATATTACAATTTTTCTTATAGCTATCTTCCATCAAATCCCTCAGCATTTCAGAGAGACAACTAAAAGTCCATCTTTCTGTCCCAGAAGATCTAACAAACCTATTCTCTCTCCCACTTTTACCTTTTCCTTTCAAATTGTTTTACTGATTTATATAATTAAGTTAAACTCAGAGCAACCAGTCATTCTAATTTGTGTCTGGTTGAATTTTGCTACTTCTTTTTCAAAAGATGGCTAGTGTTCCTAAAAGCTTGTCCATTTTCTGCAACTGCATTAGTTGGTCTAAGGAAAGCTATTAACTTATTCCTACAAATCTTTTTTCAGTAAGTACGTGTTAAAAGGATTATATTGTGATATAATAACAGATTTTAGAACAATGTTATACAAATATGTCTCCCTCCCAACTGATTAAAACATATTTACTTATAACATGGTTAACCTACCTAGCTGACAGAAATTTCCAGGATTAAGATTGTTCTCACTTCCTATTAAAAAAAACTTTGATTTCAGTTGCTCACAATTTTATGAGTATGCTGTAATTTTCTATGCCTCTCTAGGCTCTCTAGGAATGTACCTTTCACACCCTGAATGGGAATCACTTCCAAAAGTGGTCAAGTCACAAATCTGTAACATCTTACCTAACATATTCTCAGTAAAGAACGATTATAGCTGCACAGCAAATTTTCCAGAGATTTTCTCATATAGAATACGTTCAATCCCAAGGCTGCAGGGGCTTAGCTACGGACATTTGTGAGGTGCCTGGCAGGAGGATCTCAAGGGAATGACACAGACATCTTTCTAAAACAGGGAAGTAAAGTTAAAAGTGCTATTTCATGAGGTGACTGTAACAGCCTGCATCCAAAGAATTACCCCAAACCTTTCCCATTCCTCCTGCTACCTGTCCTCGTCTCAGCCACCTCCCTTGAGGTGATTCGAATGTTTATGTGATTCGTCAAACTGATTCAGTTAACATTTGAATTCATTGTCTGTTTGCTGTTGTTAGGTAAGTTTTGTAATGGTTTTATGAACTGAACCTACACAACAAGGGGATTAAACAAGCTTTAGAGCTAGAATAAAGAAAGCTGTGGAAAAACACTGGTGAGAATAAGGGAAGGAGCATCATGATAATCACTGTGGCAGCAAGCTATTAGATCATCTTAAATATTTTATTGAACAGGACCTCCAGAATTTTAAATCTGAACACACCTTTGCTTCCAGTAAATATCTGAAACTCATCCACACTGTACTGACAAGGTGTTAGAGGATGACAAATTATGAATATCTGTTAATTTTGATGAAATGAATTTGGTCTGCCCTAGAGGATAGTGGATAGTGGGCAATACTCCTGGCCTGGAGGCCACTAACAAGTAAAGTACTTCTATACTGGGACCTGTCCTGTTTAACATCTTCATCAATCTGGTAGAGGCAACAGAGTTTACTCTCATCAAGTTTCCAAATCACACCAAATTGGGCAGGGGAGGGGAAAATGGCTGATACAGTTTTCGGGCAGGGCTGCTATTCAGAGGGACCTAGACAAGCTGGAGGAATGGGTCAACAGCAGCCTTATTAAATCCAGTGAGGACAAATGCCAAGTCCCGCACCTGGGAAGGAAGAGCCTCCTGCAACTGGATGGGGACTGACAGGTTGGTGGCCAGCTCTGCTGCAAAGAACCTGAGTGGTCTTGGTGGACAGCAAGCTGGATGCAAGCCAGCTGTATGCCCTGACAGCAGAGGCCAGCAACACCTTGGGCTGCATCGCCACGAAGCAAGCCAGTAGATCAAGGGAAGTGATGGTCCACTTTTACTTCTAGAGACCACATCTAGAGGACTGTATTCAGTTTGGGGCAATGCCATAAAGATGTTGAGGGACAGGAGCAAGTTCAGTGGAGAGTCACCAAGATGGTTAAAGGGCTGGAGCCCAAACCCTGTGAAGAGAGGCTGAGGAAATGAGGCTTGTTCAGACTGGAGAAGAGAAAGGTAAAGGAGACCTTGGAGTAGCCATCCAGTACCTACAAAGCTTTCAGGAAGACAGTGTCAGGCTCTTTACAGTCGTGAACGGCAAGAAGATGTATATTTAAACAAGAAAGTTTTCAACTTGATATAAAGAAAAACTTTTTCACCATGAGGACAGTCAAGTGCTGGAATAGGGTTTTCCAGAGGCGCCGTGCAGTCCCCATCCTCGGAGGTTTTCAAGACCAGACTGGATAAAGTCCAGAGCAACCTGCTCTGGCTTAATAGTTGACTCTGCTTTGAGAAGGAGCTGGGCTAGTTGGCTCCTGGGGTCCCTTCCATTCTTAATTATACTATGACTCTATGTTATCACCTCTGCCTCAGCTGTTACAGAAGTTAGATGCTATGTAATGAATAAAGTAACTGAAGTAAGAGAAAGGACTACTATAACGTGACAATGTTATCCTGAAGAATGGCATTATATCCCTTTATCTTCCATTCATTTCCTGTCTGATAGAATATGAGGTAAATGAAATATTTATTAATTGTATATTTCCTCATTTTTTGGGTACACAACTTGGGAGCCTGTGATTTCTAGATTTTCATAGATGCTGAATACAAGGTCATGCAGCTGCAAATGGCATTAAAGAGAGTACAGGGTGCTACATGTTCTGAAAGAATGTGTGGTTAGAAATAGGACAGCCAATATTAGCAGAAACTTTGGATTTTAATCTCTCTCTGCCTAAGTTTCAAAGCTTTGAAAGGAAGATAAGACCATTACTTTGTCTAAAAAATACTGTGAAATAAATGAATATATAATTTTACAAAGTCCTCGGGGGAAAGGATGTCTGTATAAAGTCCATTTGAAACTAACAATTCTATGTATAAAGGAAAGTTTGAATAACCACCAATAAATAAAGCATGAGACCATAGTTAACACACCCCAACAATTACTGTTTTTTCAAGTGTTTTGCTTTAGAAGAAAACAAATTCAAAGCAAATAAATGTCAAAACAAAGCAAATGAAGCAACAACATTCCATGCCTTACGAAAACTAAAAAGCGAATACCATAAAACTAAAGCAACACAAGCTAGCACAACTTCTCAAGCTGCAAAAAATATTCGAATCCCAATATTCCATTTAGAATAGCAAAGTAAACAAAAGCTCTGAACATCTCCTATCTGCTTAAAATATAAGCGTACGCTACCACTGTACTTCTCAAATACTATTGATGATAGAAAATTAGAGGTGAAAAAACTACAAATACTATGCTAGATATTCAAATATAGCACACAATAATTTCCTTGGAGTACAAGTTTAACAAGCTATTTTGGTTTTGCATTTTTTACAAGGCAGTTCTGAGAAAGATTAGACTACAGACTGAATAGTTGAAGGGTTATTAACCCCAGAGAGAATTTACTCTAAATACCCTTTAACAGTATGTAGATCACTGTTCCAGTTCAGGCAGAGACCACAAGTACACTCTTGTGTACATGGCTTTTGAGGAATAAGAGTATTCAATAAACAAGCCACTTCACCTCAGGCTGGAGGGAAGGAAAGTAGACAGTCACTTTTCCAAACCAATTTACATTCTAAAATAGGCAATAGAACAGTTCTGCTCCCAATTGCCGGCACTCAGAGATTTGATACAGTCTAAAACTTAAGACGTCCCAGCGTGTGTCATCCAATTTTTGGAAATGTTTTATAATGTCTCAAGCTAGAGCATTATCCTTAATTGTAACAACAGCATTTATTACAAAACCAGAGACCTTGTCTAGACCTTGATGTTTTATTAATTGTAACAACATATAGCAAAGGGCAGTTACTATAACAGAGTTTGGATTTTAAAACGAGAAATGAAAGGAGAGGGAAGAGAGAAAGGAATGCAACCCACAAACAGATTAGGAGCTGCAACAAAATAAGAGTAAAGAGCTCATTTTAAACCAGTTTAATTAAAACAGAAGTCTCCTTGCTAACCTCATAGGTCTCTGCATCTGGCTGCAGATAACCTAAACAAGGTTACAAAAGAAAGTGCTAGCATATCCAAGAAATGAACTCCCATCTTCAGAAGCTCAAGCCAATGCTTTGCTCATGAGACCTATCATCCCTGCTTCTTTCCCTGCTGGAAAATATTGGGAGTTGGGGGAAGACAACCTACAGACACTCACTCATTGCCAAATGTAAAAACTCTGGCTAGAGAGAAACAAGTTTCAGTATGGCATCTCTTAATTTTATGTTACGAGGCAAATCGATTACTTCAAGAGATTTCAGACTTGAGTCTTTCCTCAGAAGACAACTACACGACACAAGATAGTGAACATTCTTTAATTTTGGAAACTAGTTTTATTTCTATCAAATCATACAGCATTTCTTATTTCTTCAGCATTTATTTGTAGCTTTATTTTATATGCCACTATTAGCCTCAGAGCCACTCAATTTCGCATGGCATATTTTTCAATTTTACACTTACCTAGAGTTTTTATGGTTTATATCTAATACATACACATCATTAATATTAAAAATAGTGTCTATTTCAGGATCAAAACTAATCCTGATCAACCCAAACCAATACATTTTTAATATTGATAATGCTATATCTAACTCTCATATAACACTGTCCGTATTTAACGCATTCTTCAACCTGATCCTTCTGCTATTAATGACACAATGGAATTACTAACTTTTTAAATTGTTGCTAGTTGTTCTTGTTATAAAAGATAGGCTTCTAAAATAGAAAATTATTGCAATAGTATCATAAGGAAAGAGGTGAAATATTTAGTGAAAATCAAATTCAGAAGATTATTCATTACAGCACGTGGATTGGTGCAATTAATCCTGAACCACTGTCTGAAAGAGGAGAGAGACATATTTGAACTTAATCTTCTGCAAACCACCCTTCATCTTCCAGAAATTGTTCATGATCTGGTTCGGACACAAAGAAGGAAAGATACGCATACTAAAGTTTGTGTGTGTCTGTGTGTGTCTGCGTGTGTGTGCGTGTATAAATGTATATACATAAACACACACAAAATATAGTAAGTTTAACAAATGTGTTGTGCAATAACTAGCTGATCAAAGTTTTACTGGAGTTAAGACAACAACATTTGTCATCAATGGCTACATTCAAATTTTCCTGGCCTTTAAACTAAAAAGTAACTGATTATTACTTTAATTAAAAATAAATAAAGAAATAAAATACATTTCCTGGGGGAACATATTAATGGGGCCTTAGCTTTTACTTAATACTAGCTACTACAGTATGTGGTCCTACATCATGGGATGCAGTCATCGCCCTACGGTTGCAGAGAGCGTAAGTATGTCCACTGCTAAAACCAACTCTGTTCCAGAAAATTAGAAGGTAGCAAAGAAAACCTTCATTATCTTCAGTATGAAATTTGAAAAAAAATTAAAGAGTATATATATGTGTGTGTATATATATATATATATATATATATATATGCATATATAAATGCCAGGATAAACATGATAAAGATGCATCATTGCAGATGTTATAAGAGAAAAACACATCTCTTCAGTCTTCTAGAGCTGCTTCGGAAAGTTAGTAAGAATGGATAAAAGAAAAATTATAGACTGCCTGGACTTTTAAAGTCCCTAAAGTTCACAACAGTAAGCAATGAAGAAAAGTAGTAGTAGTAGTATCACAGATAAATGTGAGTTTAAGAAAAAATGTTCCCAACTATAGAGAGCCAATTCCAGGAAAAGGATGTAGGAGATTAAGAATTATAACAAACCATTTGTTTTACAGCATGGAAGACAAAAACGCAGCCGGATTCCCAATCTGTATAAAAACTAGTATTGTCATAGATTTATTCATTTTATGGAAGACAGAAGAAACAAAGACATACCATTCGGAAGCAGCAGAATGGTTCTGATTAGACTGAGCTAGGGAAAAGTAAAAATTCCAAAAGAACCCAACCACACAAAAAATGTGTCGGCAAGACATTTTAGTTTAACTAAATTCAACATTATGCCTGTTAAAACAACTTATACTGAGATATGCATACTTCTTATATTAACAGTGCTATTTTTAGGGAAAACTTTCTCATTGTGCTCAGTAGATATACCTATTTAACACAAAACAGTAGTCACAAGAGCAAATGGAATGTTATTTTTCATAATAGTAATATACAATGAATTCTCAGGTACTGTCTCTAGTTGAACACATGCAACTCAGAGCACAGGCAAAAGAGGCCCTCAAGAGCAAGAAATATTCTAAGGGTAAAGGAATGTGTTCTGAATCAGAGGGATTAAAACATTTGTACTGTGTATAACAAGGAAAAAAATTAGAACTGATGCATATAGAATTAGAACTGATGCATAGTAAGCAATCAGTATTATAGAGGTTTGTTTGGGCAATGCTTTTATATATCAAATTAAAAAAAGAAAAACAAGAAAAATGTCTAAAAATGAAAGAAAATGAAAAAATCTATTTAATTAACTGTAACAATATATTATTAAAATGCAAAATAATGTATTTTTTATAAAAATAAGAAATAGATCTGAAACCTGAAACATATGCATATGTCCTAAACTGAATAAAAACTTGCGAGATATTTACTGTTATATTTCTTTTAGAACATTCCACAATTATTAACCACTACCTTAACCAACATCAATTTTGTTTAAAGCCTAAGAAATATTCCTTTCAGAACATGCTGCACTGCAAGGAGGAGGAGAAGAGGAAACAGTAAAGCAGAATGCCTTTTACTGGAATTCTGAAAAGGAGATCTCAAACTATCATGGGATCCTGTCCTTGGTACAAAGAGAAGATAGTAATTGCTGAGTTCTGGGGGATGCTGCTTCTGTGTCCCAGCAATTGCCAGTTACAGGACTGAAGAAACACAATACAGTTGGGAAAATGAAAATTTCTTTCTGTGGTCATATACGCTGTCTCAGCACAGTCAGAAATAAACACCTGTGACTGTAAGAATTTCTGAGCAAGGTGTGATATTTCCTTGTAGGAACTTGACTTTAGTTTTATTATGATTTTATTGTTAATCTGTATTTCAAGAACATACTTATATAGCAGCAATTTAAAAACAAACACGAAAAACTACTCTTTTACATAATTCGCAGTTAAACTGAGGAACCGACTGCCACTGGATGCATAAATAATTTCAGAAAGTGATTAGACAATTCATGGAAGAAAGATACATCACAAAAACTATTAAAAATAGATGTGACCTTTGGCTGAAGAAGCTCCTAAACCATAGATTTCCACATGCTAGGAAAAAAAATCTCAGAGAAAAGATCACTCCGTGCTTTTTCTCTTCTTACACTCTTTGCTGGAGAATCACTCTTAAACTCTCTTGAAACAGGAGACTGTTTCGGACCTGATATCTGACATAGTACAGAGGTTATTATGTTCTGGCCAGTGTCCAAACAAATCAGAAGCCATGTTATAGACATTAATGGATATATAATTCCAGGAATTCCAGACCTTGGAGGCAAGAGAGGAAGGCTGGAGAAAGGAAGACTCTCCTTTGGTCGAGGAGGATCAGGTTAGAGATCTTTTGTCCAAACTTGACATCCACAAATCCATGGGCCCCGATGGGATGCACCCACGAGTGCTGAGGGAGCTGGCGGATGTTATCGCTAGGCCACTCTCCATCATCGCTGAAAGGTCCTGGAGATCAGGAGAGGTGCCTGAGGACTGGAAGAAAGCCAATGTCACCCCAGTCTTCAAAAAGGGCAAGAAGGAGGAGCCAGGAAACTACAGGCCTGTCAGCCTCACCTCCATCCCTGGAAAGGTGATGGAACAGCTCCTCCTGAAGGTCATCACTAAGCATCTGGAGGACAAGAAGGTGATCAGGAGTAGTCAGCATGGATTCACCCAAGGGAAATCATGCTTGACCAATCTGATAGCCTTCTATGACAGAATGACTGGCTGGGTAGATGAGGGCAGAGCAGTGGATGTTGTCTACCTGGACTTCAGCAAGGCTTTGGACACTGTCTCCCATCACATCCTCCTAGGTAAGCTCAGGAAGTGTGGGCTAGATGATTGGACAGTGAGGTGGCTTGAGAACTGGCTGGATGGCCGAGCTCAGAGGTTTGTGGTGAATGGCGCAGAGTCAAGTTGGAGGCTTGTGGCTAGTGGTGTCCCCCAGGGGTCAGTCCTGGGTCCAGTCTTGTTCAATATATTCATCAATGACCTGGAGGAAGGGACAGAGTGCACCCCCAGCAAGTTTGCTGATGATACTAAACTGGGGGGAGAGGCTAACACACCAGAAGACTGTGCTGCCGTTCAGAGGGACCTGGACAGGCTGGAGAGCTGGGCGGAGAGGAACCTCCTGAAGTTCCACAAAGGCAAGTGCAAGATCCTGCACCTAGGCAAGAATAATCCCATGCACCAGTACAGGCTGGGGGTTGACCTGTTGGAAAGTAGCTCTGCAGAGAAGGACCTGGGAGTGCTGGTGGACAAGTTAAACGTGAGCCAGCAGTGTGCCCTTGTGGCCAAGAAGGCCAATGGTCTCCTGGGGTGCATTAGGCAGAGTGTTGCCAGCAGGTCAAGGGAGGTGATCCTGCCCCTCTCCTCAGCCCTGGGGAGGCCTCACCTGGACTACTGTGTCCAGTTCTGGGCTCCCCAGTACAAGAGAGACATGGCACTCCTGGAGAGAGTCCAGCGGAGGGCTACCAAGATGATTAGAGGGCTGGAGCACCTCTCCTATGAAGAAAGACTGCAAGAGCTGGGCCTGTTCAGCCTGGAGAAGAGAAGATTGAGAGGCGATCTCATCAATGTGTACAAGTATC
Source organism: Struthio camelus (assembly GCF_040807025.1). NCBI lineage: Eukaryota > Metazoa > Chordata > Aves > Struthioniformes > Struthionidae > Struthio > Struthio camelus. The sequence goes on from NC_090944.1 coordinate 109,967,256, forward strand.
TGAAGGGGGCGTGTCAAGAGGATGAGGCCAGCCTCTTCTCCGTGGTGCCCAGCAACAGGACAAGAGGCAATGGGCAGAAACTGAACCACAGGCAGTTCCATCTGAACCTGAGAAAAAACTTCTTCACTGTGAGGGTGACAGAGCATTGGAACAGGTTGCCCAGAGAGGTAGTGGAGTCTCCTTCCCTGGAGATATTCAAAACCCGTCTGGATGTGATCCTGGGCAATATGCTCTAGGTGACCCTGCTTGAACAGGGAGGTTGGACTAGATGATCTCCAAATGTCCCTTCCAACCTAAACGATTCTGTGATTCTGTGATTCTGTGATAACATTAACTATACAGGCAGAGACACATAAAAACATGTATTTTATAGTGAAATATGCTCTTCCAAAAAAACAAATGTGCCAATTTTATTCCTTAGTTCCATTAAGCTAATTTCTTGCAAGCAGAATTGAGAGAAAAGATCATTCAACAGGGGACAACATAGAAGAAGCTATATGAGGACAGGAAAGGGGAAGTGGCTCTTTCACAGTGAAAGCACTAATACAAGGTAACTGGCTCACTAGTGGTGACAAGATGCAGTTACTGAAGCGCAGTTCCAAGAAACTACACTCACATCTCCTCATTGATGACCTTGCCCAGCTTTCTATTTCCACTAGCATTCTGTGCAAGACAATAATTCGCATCAGGTCTCTTGCAATAAAAGCACACTTCAGGTACGGAGATACGGTCAAAGACCACAATGAGGAATGCAAGAAACACCCATAAAAGAGGTTGATGGTTAAAATAAAATGGGAGAGAGGGGTGCCTTACGTAGCTATAATAGAAGCAGTGAAAAATTGCTAAACGAATTTCAAATGATATTCCAAGTGGTACTTTAGGTATTCTTGCAATGTGCCCTCAGCCTTCTCTGGATTTATATATTAAAAACACATCAAATGCACTCATAGCGCTTAAATCTAATTCTACATATCCCTCCAATGGCACATGTGCACACAAAACTAATTTTCCAAAATCCACTTTTTAAATTGAAAAGTAAAGTTAACAGACTTTTTTCCCCCAAAATTTGTTTTGCTTTCTGTGATTGCTTAGCATAGGTAACAGTTCCTTCCCTCCAATATTTTCCAAACTGCAAAGTTTTTCGTCAGTTCACTGAGCACCGAGAAGTCTTTGGGAATTCTGAGGCTGCGCTTGCAGAAGCACGGTCATTTGAAGTAACTGCTTGGTTGTGAACAGAACCTCCCAACTGCCCCTACCTAGCACGTGTGGGTCCAGTTTATGGAAGGATTTTGGCACGTTTGTGGAAGGATTTTGGTTTGTCAAGTTAGACTCTTTTCAAAGGAATCTAAATTGGAAACTGCACTCCAGGTGTGCACAAAATGTACTCCAATGCTGACATATGGGTCCAAACCATTGAGTAGTCCTTTGAACAAATCATATTCATGGTGGGGCATTTCATTCAAGGGGCCAAACTGAAACTAGTCTGAGGTAAAACCACTAAACCACTACTGTGTGGACATATGAGCCATAGCACCAACTGCTTTGATCTAATGAGATGCTCCTGTTGTGCCAAATTACTTGCTGACATTGACATAAACTGTGTCTACTGTTCCTCAAAAATGTTTTTAACGCTCTACAGAATGCAAGTCATATACTACAGCTCTCAAATCTAAAACTCTCCAAGGTGCAGAGAAGCAAATGATTGACATTTACATAAAGAACAAAGCACAGAGCAAAAACTATTTTGTTTCCTGTCAGTGATTACAGTGAAGAATTAAAAGAGAAATAAATCAGATTTTTGTAGAAAATTCTGAATCAATGTGTTATTAACATAATGTTGCTTAATTGGTTCATTACTAGGTAATATTTAGCAATGAACAATTGGCAATACAACCAGGAAAAATTAAGTAAATAATCAATGAGAGTTAAGAGAATAACCCTAAAATACAGTCAGTTATATTCAATGTCAATACAGGAGAAAAGATGTGCAGCACAATAATGTTTTGAGTATTTGGAAAGTTTTTTCCTCATAATCTGAAACACTAATAAACACATTTTTCTCTTCTAAGAGCGGAATGATATATACTAATATATACTACAACTACCAAGTGTGTTAGAAGAGAAAAACCACGGAGAGGTCCTGACCCTCCTCACCTGATTCACGCAGCAGGCCCATAAAAGTATGCTAACCAGAGCTACTGCCACTAATATGTCAAACAGAATTTGACTAATAAATTGCTTCGCTTTGGTGTTGTCTCATTCCATAAAACATTTTTCAGAGGTTTTATTCAGGACTATTTAAAAGCAATATATTAATTCTGTCCCAGATTGACAAATGAATTCTATTTAGACAGTTCACTGAAAACAGTTGAACTTCAAAGGCCATATGAAATCATTTATCATCTCACTTGTGATTTAGAAACCCACCAGCTGAGAGTCTCAGTGCATATGATAATAAGCAGTGCCTTCCTATTAGAAAAACACTTTTTTCTAAAGACTGAAAAAAAATTATTTTCTAAAGACTAAATATAGGACTATCAGGCATATCAAAACAAACCCCAAAACCCGCACAGTTACATTTTATGCTGTTAATTTTATTATATTGTAAGTATCCATTAAACAACAGTAAGACTGCTAAACATAGAACAAAGGAGATTTATTTTTATTTTCTTACCTGTAAAAGGGATTTAACTGTATATGTCTTTGAAATGTTATCTTCCAGTAATATTGCACAAACTACTACTATGCAGAAATTTCCAGCATTACATACTACATGATAGGTATGTCCTAAAGAACAGGTGAAGGATTTCACAGTGAAAAATGCTAGCTAGGCAAATGTTCCATCTAAGGAGAATGTACTTATATATGTAGGAGGGTGCAATAATGCATTCATCCAGAAAAGAAAGATCGGCACTGATACAGGAGTAAACAGTTTTTATTTATTGTTTCATTGTCATATTAAAAAGCCCACTTCTTACCACTTTATTTGCAATGATACAATGGGCAAAGTAACTGTACTCTTTTCTTCTTAAAAAAAGCAAGAGATGAGCTTCAGTGATTTTCACCATAATCTGAAAAAATTACTGGGTAAAAATATTCAACATGGTAAAAATATAAAGAAATGTTTTTTAAGTAGCAGGGCAAGACATTTCTTGTGCTGTGTTACTTTTGAAGAAAAGAGATCAAATTCAATTTAACTGTTACTTTTTAAAGATTTTTTTAAGCTCGAAAACAAAATCAGCGTAGCTACTCGCCCAATAGAATATACAATGAAATATATTTATAAGCAGCACATATTAATCCAGTTAGCATAATTTAACAAAGTGCATATGTTTATGTTCAAACGGGAAGCTTCTCTGCTTCACTCTAGAGAGCAGAAAGGCTTCAGTGAATATGCTAGCTCAGATCTGAAACTTCTTCCCGAAGAGAATCTGAAGTAGCTGTGTTATTAAAGACTGGGCCAAATACGCATTTCATCCAGAACAACAGCCTGTATTCAGCCAGGCTTCTCAGAAGGAAAACCACCGTGTTTAGTTTGCACCATTAACTCTTCTGATTATTAGAAAGAAGCTTACATGATAACATAGTATTTGTAATCCCAGTATCAGAATTAACAGCAGTTTGCTCTTTTACGTTGAAGTACCATCAGGTCTTTCCCTTTGGCTGTTCAAGAGAAGTGTATTTCATAACATGACACTATAAAATTATGGTTCCCTTAAAACCTGTCTAGGAACAAGGTTAAAAATATGACTTAAAGGCAGAGAACTCCTTAAACCTTAAAAGCAAGCTAAACATTAAGTGGCATTTTTCTCACGTATCATATTTCAAAGAAGATCGCTTTTCAGCATAAAGATCCCATTAGCTTAGTTATGACATCTTTATTCTCACACCTATAAATCATTCCATTGTTAACCCCCTAAATTGCAGTGACTGCTGCCACCTATAGGATCTCAGCAAGAGCGGTCAGGACCGTGCTCAGCGGTTCCCTCTACTGGGGATGTAAGTCTGACGGATGTGCAAGCACTGTTATTAACAGCAGGTGTCCCCACTTTTGCTCATGTTTTCCCTCAAAGTCATTAGTTTAAAAGCTTTTTCATGTTTTATAAAACAAATCCTGCCCGGAGTCAAAGCAGTAGCAAGGTGATCTGGGATAGGAAATCGCAGACCCTGAACTCCGCTACTGCAGTTCAATAAGCATAATTTTGCAGAAAAGCAAAAATTCCCCTGTTGTTAATACAACGTTATCAACTCTGATGTTGTATTATCAGGCCCGCAGCCGAACACATTTCCTTCTAAAGCGTAAGTGGAAACAAAAAGGAGAAACTTAAGTAGGATAAGATCAGTTATATTTAGGCAATAGTTTCATCAAACACAGTAGCGTTACATCAGAGTAGTCTTACAAAGTAGAAGATGAAAAACCTTAAAATACATTCATCTTGAAATGCCCAAGTAATGTCAGACTTAGTAACGTATGCACAAACACACACACTGTACATACCCATGGAAAAGTACTAACTTTTGCTGTCGAGATTTCTCAAATCAATATATCTGACTTAATTAAAAAGCAAGCAGTGCGCAGGAAAAGTCACAGTGTGGTTTTGTTGACTAATCGAAAGATAAAATTAAGTTTTCTTACTCTTTAACTAGAAAGACTAGAAATGTCTAATTTTACAGAAGTGTCACCTCCCGCCCTCTAGCCCCTGCCCTCCCTTCATCTTAATCCTAGGGATAATAGTTATATTTAATACATAAAGCCATTATTCTTTAACGTCTGAGAGGCTGGAATAGGTGAAGAAAAGATGATAAAACAAAAGGGGAAATTATTTAAACAAGATTTAATGTATTTATAAGGCTAGATAAAGTAACAATATAGCAAAGAGACTCTCATAAAAGAGATTCACTTTGTCAGTTAGCACCTTTACTATCAAAATAAATAAAATATTAGGCACAGTCCTCCAAGAGGAATAGTTTTAACTGGGAGATTAAAGCTAAGCAGACACTGAATACTATATACCTAATATGACAAGGATACTGAAATACTGTAAAAAAGCAGATATGAGTGTGCACATGGCTTCTCACCAGTGCTTGGAAAACTAGGAGGAATTTCAGAAACACACAGCTTTTCCTCCAGTGGTGGGGAGGAAGCTATCCTTCCCTTTTCTTCTCCAATTTATTTATTAATTAAAGAGACAACTTCAGCGTAATAAGGCACAATTCAATAATTCTTCCTAGGCTGACATAGTGACATTTTTTCCCCTTTGTAAAAAAAACAAAACCCAAAGGTCTCCTCTGACTTCCTGGTAGAACACTAAGACTAGAAAAAAATAATAGTTTCCCCCTGTCTCCTCCCCACCAGTTCAGCTCAGTACAGGATCAGAACAGAGATCATGCTGGTGAAAGGCAGCTGGTGAGATGCACTCAGAATAGGAGCTAGAAAGGAGAGCCAGAGCACAGTTAGACATCAGATTGGCTTAACTCTACTCTCAAGTCTCACCACCACCCAGTCCTTTCTCTGGCTGAATCAGAGTAAACATACGAACCTGGGTCTGCTGTCTTAAATGGACATTCTACTTTCAGGAATATAAACTATTTTGAGATACAATTTTGTGCGACACATAATCCAATCCAACTGTGGTTCACTGCCCAAAGAAGATGCTTTCCCATCCTCATTCCTGGTCTCAGCAACTCATTCCCACTGTCACTCTTGCATTGAATTTTATGCTACTGGCTTGCAGAGTAAGATCAACTGAAAGCTAATTCACCAAAAAATTATTTTTTCTTTAGATTAATATACTGACTGACCCACTCTACTGACACACAGCTGTTCGACCCAACACAACATAGAGGACAGGAACACATGGCCAGCAAATGGGGGAGGAGAATAGTGGGCAGCTAGAGCAGACCAAGTACTGCATGAAATCAGTAACTGCATGGTGCAGGGAAATCAGCCTATGATACTGCATGAAACCACTTAAAGGGGAGATCCTGCTCTTTTTAACTCTCCTCCACTAAGCCATCATCATAGAATGACTCCCATGGCCTCTCCTGTTGAAAATGATCCAGCTTCAAAAATCCTTACTTCGTCAAAAACAAGAAAGAGAGAGGAAGACCGGGACACCACAGCCTAATGATCTCTCCTCTCTCCTGCAGTTATTTTTATTGTTATTATTTTAATTCCCTTCCAACCTGGAAAATAAACAAACAGAAAGCTCTGGCTTTAAATTTAACTTTCACAGGAAAGGAAATACGTTGCCAAACCTGCTACCTACTTAGACAGAATAGAGAAGTCCAGCAAATAAATCCAGGGTTTTTCCATGAGTAATACCCATAATTGTATGAAAATTGTATGTCTGTGTTTTAGGAACGGAGATTGCTTTAAAATATTACATTAGTGAAGTAACTTATGGTTTGGACCTGTCATCTTGATGACTCTAATTTTGGACACCAAAAACCTATTCCAGATACCATTCAATCAAAAGCAAGTGTTTTGTAAGAACCATCTCACAAGCCTTAAAAACAGGTATTCCTACTGATTTGAAAGGACTATTCTGTGACAGCTCTTTAGAATCATACGGGGACTAGAAAATTTCCATGCTTTTAAAAAACAGATGATTATACTCAACTATGTAGAAACTGTGCCTACTTCTGATAACCCAATATTAAGTCACCCCATCACATTCAGTCTTTTTACTTCACCTAGTTGTTTTTATCATCTACATCTTCATATCTATCCAGTATGTACTCCTGGGATGTTTCTTGTAAATCAGTGTATTTACTATCACCTCTAGTTTGCTGTTCACCATCTATAACTGATGCTAGTAGAGTAAGTAGGCAAGTAATTAATTACATTACTGTATCCATTCAAGCAGCAACAACAACCAAAAAAGATAAATCGTATTCAAGGTATTACTACCAAAACAAAGGATCCCAAGCTTGATTTGCCACAGTACCCGAACAGCGATGGTGGGGAAGCAGCAGAAGGAGCAGCTCTCTGCTACACTCAGGAAATGAAAGTCTAGACAACGTTCTGTATTTTAAAGCAGCTTGCATAGCACTAATCACACATACACAGCTCAAAGCATGGGGAACCTGGAGCTTAAGCTTTAAGTAATAGGTTAAGTCGTGAACATTATAACCTATAATATGACTTCTATACCCTTAAGTGAATAGTCATATTTCATAGGTATGAACTACCAATTATCTTCAGCATAGTCAGAATAAGCTGTCTCACTTTCAGAATCTTGCCTGTCTTGTTACTATAAAAAATAGCGTAGGTAGACCAAACCTGAACCTCTTCAAATCAAACTTCACAATTGTGTCAAATTACCTAACAGTTCTGTATATGTCCAAGAAAACTGTCAACTTAGTCGATGAGAACATGCATTTTTTTTTCTGATTGAATTTAATTTGAATCCAGTCTTCCAGAAATGCAAAGCTACTGTATTACCCTTCCAGTTATATATCTCCCATAGTCATTGTACTCTCTTATTTTTCTACTGAAATCGTGTAATTAAATAACGTGGCTATGATTACTTGACTTACTTTACGAGACTAGGTCATCACTAATACTTTGATGTGATTATGAAGCCCTGTATCTTCAAAGGGACAAAACAATAGAAAAAACACAATGTGCAAAGTCAATTATTTCCTATAATCTCTCCATTTTCATAACACAAGGACATTACACAAAGCACATCAAAAGTAAACTACATCTATTAAAATACAATACAAAATTATTAAAGGAATAAATGAGCTGAAAATGAACATTGTTAACATTATACTCACACGCTGTAGGTCCCTTCAAATGACATTATAATATAAAAAGCTGAATAAGACCCACATATTGACCATGATGAATATCATTTCAATTTGCAAAATTCTTGATCTTCAGAGAATCATTAAAATCCTCTACTCCAATTTTGTAACAATATACTTCTAGAATCTTATAGCCTCTTCATTTCAAATATACTTAGTATAAACAGTTTAAAAACTATAATTTTCTTTGAAGGTAGAGTATTACATTACAATATCACAGAATCCCAGAATGGTTGAGGTTGGAAGGGACCTCTGGAGATCATCTAGTCCGACCCCCCTGCTCAAGCAGGGTCCTCTAGAGCATATTTCCCAGGATCACGTCCAGGTGGGTTTTGAGTGTCTCGAAGGAAGGAAACTCCACAACCTCTCTGGGCAACCTATTCCAGTGCTCAGCCACCCTCACAGTAAAGAAGTTTTTCCTCAGGTTCAGATGGAACTGCCTGTGTTTCAGACAGGCATACACAGGCCCTGCAGAACTACAGTACTATTCTAAAAAGAAAGAACATTTTAAATGTCTTAAAATGTATCCTGAAGAAACTTTTTCATAAAATTGATAAACTGTAAACTCACACAACTTTTGTTGTGTTCTGTTTTAAACATGGTTTACATGCCATAAGTTTTATTTAATACATCTTGTTCTCAGAAATAACAATCAGTTATTACAACCAGTAATCAGAAATAAAAATCAGTATTACAAATTCTTGTTAACTAAAAAATTAAGAATTTACGGTGTAACATTTCTACCTAATAATTTACAAGTATCGTACAACAATTATTTGTTTCCCCCATCAGTAGCAGCCATTTTTACTATTTCTATTTACATTATAGGTTGTTTAAATTCCTTTGCTTATTTTTGTTCTTCTGGTATTCCAAACAGAAACTAAAAGTGGAAATCTTAGCCTGTGTTTTAACCTGGTTTTCCTAAAAGTATCCCTGAGTCCCAGATGAAAACTTCCATTCCCCCTAAAACCACTCTCATTTTCTTTAAAATAAAAGTTGTTTGAAGCCATACATTTCACAGTAAATTCCTGGGAACTAATCTGCATTTCTTTGCATATTTTCAAAATTTGTTAACATTGTAGGACAACATAAAAAAGGTAACACTTAAGGCAAGCTCTTCTGATTTTTAATCTCTTTTTCTCCAGAGCAATATCCAAAGTATTCTCACTTTCTTTTCCTTTCTGTAGGCAATTCAGGATGCAATTTCCAAAGTTCTATGTCACTCCTAAAAGTCTTAGTCGCCTTCGAGTCTGTTCCCAGCCAATCCCCAAGACAACAGGTCATGATAATGAATGAGAGATCTGACCCAGAGTCAATTCACTCAGTTACCAATTTATATTGGAATGACAAGCTAGGTATATGCCTAGAATTCCCCATCAATACATATAATCTTAATAACTTTTGTCACCTGCAGTATCTCAACCCCTTTCCTAGTTAAGTTAGCCACTATTCAAGTTTATAAGGATTGGTATCATTAGCAGTTCTAGCTTACCTGGCTATCGTTTCCCATTTAGAAAGACATCTCTCTCTCCTGATAGCAGATGAGGCACAGTCCCTTTGTTTCTTGTGATGGCAGTTCTTCCCTCTAAAGTCTACCAATTCTAAAACTTGGTTACAGTCTTAGTGCTTACTTAGGACAGCAGAGACTGCAGGTAGTTCTCCAAACCGCTCTGACATTGCGGACAGCAAGTTCAGGTTCATCTAAACTTTTATCTTCTTGAGCAGATGGTCCTGTGCTTCTATTATGCTGATTTTGCTAACTACTGTCCAGATAGCTGACTTGAGCTCAAAAGTCAGTCCATCAGGGACCCAGTGAAGAAGCGTAAGCACAGCCTGAGTGGATAAAGGATCATTTGAAGTTTCTGACAATTCTCCTCTAAGATGCTAAACAGTCTAAAATAGTCTTCTTGTCCTTTTTTGCTACAGATTTCTTAGAGAGTAACATTATGTTTGCCAAGCTAATTTAGTCAGAAAAGGAACAGAGCCAATAATTTTCCAATGTACATTTCTTCCTTCCCCTGAATTCTCATTACTCAAGACTGGCTATGTCTATGCGCTCCCTTCTGATGCTTTTTGGACAGGAAGTACTGAGGCCAGATCTCGGCTTCAGTTAAATGGGCATTCAGTATCTTCTGTAACTATTACTGCTGTCATGCTTCAGAAAATGCAAAAGGATCTACAGTTGTGATACCTGCCATTCCATTATCCATATTTCTTCCATTTTCATTCTTTAGGCCTTATTCAAAACTTATTCACTTTTTTCTACTGACAGTAGATTAGATCTATTGCAAAAGGCCTCCAAAGATCCCACAATATCAAGGATAGGCTGTCCAACTTTGAAGTATATTTTATTCTTTCCACTTTCGTAGTGGAAAAGATCACAAATAAACAGTATGATCACCTATAAACAGTAGGAAATCACAAGCTTCCTTTTTTTCCTCTAAATTTTGTCAAAACATCTCATCCCTGGACTTTCCCTTTCTGTAATAAGTTACTCTTTCCTTTTTACGCCTGGGACAACATTTATAAGCCACCCCTGCTACGACAGTCATCAGCAGATAACAAATATCTACCTCAGTGCAGCATTTCTTTCTTCACTGGCTAAAAACAAACACAAAAAATTAACCACCCTTCTATACCTTCTGTTTTGTCAATTAAAATGCCTCTCTTTCCTTGCAAATATTCTTCAGTTAAGTGGCTGCTAAATTACACATTCTTATTTTCATTGTCAGGAAAGTAAACATATTTCAATCAGTAAGATTATGCTATACCAAACAAAATTCTAACAATGCCTCTACATAAAACATGAAGACTAGTAAAGTCCTGAAAGAAAAAAGATCACAAGATTTGCCTGCAATAAAAGCAATATTGCTGTTCTGGTTTATCTTCTCAATATGCGCTGAATTTCTAACAAGTTAATGACACAAGCAAAAACATTTCACACAAAAATATCATGCAGAATATACGCTGTTAAACTTCTGCACAATATGTAAAATCTAGAAAAATACATTTGCTAAGGAGAAGGCTAATAGTCCAAAGGGCATGTTAAGCAAGACACACTTACAGCTAACTTTTTTGCTTAGTAAGCTTCAAAAAAAATCAACAGAAAGAGCTCTCAAAGAAGAGATACGGAAAACAAGTCAGTTTTGTTTGTACACTATTTAAGTGGCTAAATCATTACACAAACTAGAAATATAACATCTGACGGTTAAAATAGAGAAACTTTTAGTTCTGGATCTAAAGATATGAAATACATAGCTATTATTACTGTATTATACAGGTGATAAGAGGAGGATATAAGGGTTAAAAGCACCTGGAATCATGTCTTCTAATTGAGATATATTAAAAATTCCCCTATTTTCAACCCACATTTGTCTTCAGCCGCCATTTCAGTTAGCCAGCAGACTAGGCAACAGTACAGTACGCCCTGTTGTGAGAGAGGGCTCTCTAGTTTCTTTCCCCCACCAAACCGTGCTATACTAGCAAGGAGGTCAACATTTTTCCCAACTGACGATGTAGTACATGAAATATGCACCATAAACTGGCTTTGACAGCATACATTGTGAATAGACCCTAAGCTATGGTAAACTGTGGATACTCAAGGACGCATCCCTAAAGAAAAAAGATCAAAGCCTAAATCAACTGCAGCCTACTTTCTCAGTAAGCCTCTGAAATCCAAAAGTGATAAACCTTATTTAATAAGCTATATTGATTTTTGTTAATATTCATGAGCATTGCCCATGCCATTGTGGTTATCAAAACCATCAGTAGCTCAACACATGCAATAAAATTTGGTAAAAATTGTAAATAAAACAATATTTTAAAGAACGGACAGAAAACAAATAACTCTTCTAAATGTAGATGTTTGTTCAGCTAAAGCTGACCACCTGCTTAAGCCGTGTCTATGTTTGAGGCAACAATGACTAAGTATAAGCAAAACAGAATAAAGATAACACTGTATTATCTTCATGTCAAGGACAAAATCCTCTTCAAAGTCACATTTATGTAAACTGTGGTATTTTTCTAACTTACCTTCAGAATATTTCTATAACTCAATAATTTTATACTTTCAAGATTATACAGTAAATTGAGGAATTATGAATAGTATTTACTTTTAAATTAAACAACATCTTACAAGATTGTACTTACATTTTGTGAGAATTGCATACAGTGCTCTGAGGTTCTGTAACATACTATATTACATTAACTGTTTCTAAAATGACTGTTCAATGCTTTATTCATTTTTGCCTCTTAACGCTTTTTTCAAACTGAATTGAGTCTACAAAAGGGAATTAAACAAAGAAGTATTATCCTTTCTCTGATCTTTGTTCTGATCATGAAGATTTTGAACAATATTACTCTCACACATAGCAAATTACTGCTTGTTAACTACTGTTGCCAACCTTTCGGGTATGTCTGCCTTACTATATCAGTTTGACCCAGCTTCTAGTGCTTAATGGTCCTCTAGGCTAAAAGCGAAAGCTGATCCATCAGGCTTACATTAGCATAGAATAACACTCAATGCTTATTGATGTGCATGCAGTGTAACTACCACCCCCGGCACCTAGCTCAGTCCATTATTTTCATTTTATCTCAAGTCATTTGTATGGCTGTCTGCCCCAGTTAAAGCTATGGCAAGACTGGTACTTAAATGAATTTGTGAGAAAGGAGACAAATGCCCCCTGAACTTCAAGCACTTTTCTATCATGACTTGCTAACATAAAATATACTAGTACTGTTAGGTCCACTTAGCAAGCATATCTAGAATGGCCTCAAGGAGGAAAAAAATCACTTAGGACTCTATCAGCTCAGAAGACTGCTGATTAAATGCTGGGGGGTGGCAGACAGCAGGCTGCTACTGTTTTGGGTGTTATTTTTTCAGTGTGATCTTTTTAAAATGCTGTTTGGATTCTGCTCAGAAGCCTCTCAGAGAAACTTTTCAGCATCATAACATTTATAACATTTATATTGCACCTGTTTTAAATATTTTACTTTTACTGAACATTACAGTTAAAAATACTGTGTTTTCATCACATAGTGAAATCACCACGTTATAGTAGAAAAAAATCTGAAATTTAGAGGCACTCATTGTATAATAACCTTAATAGAAAATCTTTTTCAAAACAAAGCAAACAGTATAACAAACTTTCAGAACAAAATACTTGGCCACAAAGCATAATCATTGCAACAAGCATACAATGAATATTCAACATTTATAAAACATGAGTAAGACAAACACGAAACAGTTTATAAAGCTTCACTTCATGTCACTTCATAAAAAAATAGATGAGTAATTGTCTCAATTTTTGCATTTTTCAAGGAATTCATAGTTGAGTACTGGAAAACACAAAGAACAATTGTAAATGTTAAGATAAACATATCTGATTTTGAAGGGTGATCACTATCAGTTATCAGTGTATTCCCTTGAACGGATTAATATTTACTAAAAGTACTCTTTTCTGAGCACTGATTCAAACATTTAGTCATTAAGGCGTTAACCACCCTCCTTTTCAACATGGTTTGGGAAGCTTAGCAATTCAAGAGAAGTATTTTGATTAAGCAACAATGATGTCAACCATTATACATCATATGGTCAGTCAGTTAGACTAGCCACAGATCCTGACACATTTCTCCTCCCACCAAAGAAATGTGTGTTTATATTTATACTTAAAAATATGTATGTAATTTTACAAATTCAGAAGGAATTGGCCTGAAAAATAAATAATATGCTATAATGTCAAAAATCATCAAAGAATAATCCTCAGAACAATTTCCCAGTCCTTCTCCCCTCCCATTCCAAAAGTATTATCTCCCCCATCCAACATTAATGGCAGAATGGTTATCCAAAAACCTAACTGAAACCCAGTTAATAAGTTTTTACTTCTTACTTAAAAGAAAGAGAGATGATAGACTGTTACTCTGTCATTGGAAAGGAAGAAAAGATAAGCATTGGGAAATGACAGTAAGTTTTAAAAATGTATGTATATTAAGAGAATACTGTATAAGCAGAGGCCAACATTTTCCTTTTTGTAGTGCTCCAGGCTGGGGAACCTGTAGAGCTGGCTGGTTTCCAGCCAATAAGGATGATTCTCCTTTTACTCCAGTGGGCCTCTGGGATACATATGTAAGCAGGAGGTTTGTCAGAGTACATGCTCCTTCTCTAAGGCAGTCAGACTAGAAATAAGAGAATTAGCCTCATCAACACTGTGCTTTGAATTCGAGACCAGATGTATTATAAGCTATAAGTTAGTGTCTTTATCACTATAACACAGACAATGATCACAATAATGAGTACAAGAACATTCAAGAAGTTTTTCTAAATTATCTAGGGATGAAAGGGTAAGGACAGATAACACTGCTTGTGCCTTCCAGTGCTTTTGTAAGGGTTCCCTCACGCCTCTCTTTTCAGTAAAATTAAAATATACATATACTGTCAGGGTAATTAAAATAACTGTTCCTCTGAAGTTCATGGCATTTCAAGGAATCCAAACTGCTTACAAAAAGGTTTTTACGAGTGCTGTTATTCATGGATAAGAAAAGAAGGAAAAAAATAACGATAACAGAACAAAAGGAAGAACTGAACTATACCAGGCCAAGCGCACATCTGTAAATGCTCCTCGGGGCAGAATTCCATTATACACATATGAAATATTTTGTGAATAAGGAGTTCCCTCTACTGACAAGAATATTTGCTTCAGAAGATGACACTGTTACAAAATAGCTACAATCAGCCATAGGTACTTTGATCATTTTCCTAACAGAATGCAGACATTTTATTTTACTCTTGCAGAATAACAGCTGTGCTTGGTCTACAAACTAGAAGAGCCAAATGAAACAGTAAAGGTACTTTGTGCTAGACTGGAAGAATCAAAGTACAGTGTAAGGCAGAGTGACAGCAGTCCTTCTCCAGCGTGACTGTTTCTTGAGCTATCAAGCAATGTTGGTATTTGCTCTTTACAGAGAGAAAGTTACGTGCCCATCATCATAGGGATTTGTGCTATGATTACAGTGGATACTGAAAAGAATGATTGAGAAGCTGTTTCACAAGAGCAGACATAACTGGAGTATGAGTTTTTGAACAGTAACAGCATTGGCTCTACTTAGCAAGATAGAGTTCAGAAGAAAGAGGAAAAGGGAAAATATTCCGAAAATACCATATAAACTTTTGCACATTTGATGGCTTAGGAGATATTATTCTACCACTCTAATTTAGGAGCTTTTGTTTCCAGTTCCCTAATCACTTGTCCTCTGCATTAGATTCTTCCCTTAACACACAAACACTTGGGACTAAATTACTATTCAGCTATTTATATCCTGAGATGGAGTCCATGAACATGTTGGTGCTTGGCATGCAAGGGCAGGGGAGAAGGTAGGTTCCTAAACGAATGCAGTACCTACTAGAGGGAGTACAGAATTCATTGGCCAAGTTCCTCTGATCACAGCCTCTTACAGGCCCACTGCATTACTGCACGTGCCCTCAGAGGAGGGGGCAGAACTGAGACGCATTCTGAAAACTTTCAGTCATTGACCATGAGGCTTTGCTGTGCAGCAGCATGGAAACGTCCTGTTGTCTTGCTCTAGGAGTCGAGCACATCATCCTCAATCTCAGTCTTTTGTTGGCTTTGAAAGAAAGGCATACGTGTTTAAGCCCTGTTCAACAAAATCTTTAAAAAAAAAGTTTATTTTTATGTAGGCCAATTTAAGCACATACTTAAGAACTCTACTACATTAAGAGCCACAATGTGAGTATGTGTCAAAAATGAGACTTTACTCACTTTACTCGCTATAGCCCTCAAGACCAAAGCTCTCCAGTTCTCCAGTGAAATGGAGTCAGGATAATTAGCAGGTATGCAGATGTACCTCTCCTACATAAAGGATCTCTCTGACAAATCACAGGCTCATTTTAACACTGAAGTTCAGTCAGTCACCTATTCACTCATACATTGCAATACTTCTGCCCTTCTGAATCTGTCAGAGATATAGTATCATTCCCAGGTAGCCTCTTCTGAACATTCCTGACTAAACACTGTACACGTGACACAGAACAGAAAAGGCAGGGGTATATGTTTCATTCCCCTAAAAGCCTCAAACAAATGCATGAAGTCAGCAGAGCCTTCCAGTTAACTAGTCTTTCTAGCATTTCTTCATGGAGGTTGCAATTTGGTTCTTAATCCTCGCGCTTCCAATTGAGGTTATCAACAAGGGTGCCAATTAGTACACACTGTAGTACTCCACATGATGTACAAACCTAACCCACAGAGAACTGCAGGGAAATGCATTGCAAATATATCCTTCACATTTTTTTTCCCAAGCATTAACATGAGGATTTCATTATATTATGGGGTCAGAGAGTTCTCCAAATATTTAAAAGAAAAATGAGAATGAGCTCTAGTGCTTAAAATAGACAGAGTCAAGGAGGGAAAACTATCACATTTGTTTTGTCTTGTCATCGCTTCTCCATAATGATTCCCTTGGGTCAGCCAACCTGCACACACAAATAAATGAGAAATTAAAACCTGGCCTTCCCTGAATTTCATATGATTCAAAACATTTTAAAATAAATTTATATGCAAAAAGGAATATAGACTAGCTGGTGTTCATTGGGCACTTCACAGAAAGATAATTTAAACAGCAATACTATTAAATCATCCCCACATGCCACCTTAATTATATAGCTGCGTAACAGCCTGCCATTTCTTCCCAAACCCTGTGGGAACTAATAAACTGCAACCCTGCAGAATCAGTGTTCTGGCTGTGTTGCAGGCACCTTTCTGACCAAGCGTTCCTCAGTATCTCCTCCAATAAACCAGATGGGGTTTTCTCAGGGGAAAGAAGGCTGGACTCTACAACTGCCTTCTGAAGGTTTGCCATTGCAGAGTGAAAACACGGAGATCAGCAGGCAAAATTGCATGTGAAAAACACGCCAGCACCTTTCAAAAATAACTTACATGAAGGAGTTGCATGGTGCACTGAAAAATCATTGTGAATGCTGTACCTTGATATCAGTGCTTCACCTCCTATAGGCATAACCAAGCTCTTCAAAATAAGATCATTCTAAATAGATTTAGCCACATCACTTTTGCAAACAAGCTCATTAAAACCAAATAACATGAAAAAAACTAGATGCAACTAGAAAAACATAGTATATTGTGTGTTCACCGAGGAACAGAGGCAGGAGCCAGAGGGAAATAGGGAGATGGAAAATCAGGGTAGCAAGGATTGAGGATAGAGTGCAGCAAGGATTGTTTCAGAGTAAGGATAGATACAGGAAACGGATTATTTCAGAGGGATTGGATGTAATGTTAGATGCAGAAAGGGAAGTATTAAAAGACATAAGAACTGGGACCAGATATCATTGGGAAGAGAGAAATGAACTTAATGGATAAAAGTAAGACGGAAGTGAGAAATAAAATAAATAGTTGAGAAAATTCACTTCCCTTGAGGTAGCAAAAGAGGTATGTGTGTTTACCATAATAATTTAGGAAAAGCATGACATGGGATCATTTTTGGAAAAATTGGTTAGAATCAGAGTTTTGTACTGAGTTTTTAATCATGCAACAGCCATGATTAAAATTGTGATTTTAATCTGTGACCACACCTTTTTATCTAAAAACCCGCAGAGAAGAGAATTATTCCTTCCTTCAGCGTACTTACAGAAGATGGAAGAGACCTCAGCAGAGAACAGTCAGAACAGATAGATTTTAAACTTGCATCTTACTATAATACCACACAGAAGTCAGCAGAGGGAGGCAGAAGACTACTGCCCCTTTCCTTTTCTCTGGCAGAAGAATTGGTGGGGAATCACAGAATCACAGAATGGCCAAGGTTGGAAAGGACCTCTGGAGATCATCTAGTCCAACCCCCTCCCGCTCAAGCAGGTTCACCGACAGTACTTTGCACAGGAGCCTGTCCAGATGGCTTTTAAATATCTCCAAGGAAGGAGACTCCACAGCCTCTCTGGGCAACCTATTCTAATGCTCTGTCACCCTCACAGGGAAAGCTTTTCCTCATGTTCAGACAGAACTTTCTGCTTGTGCCCCTTGCCTCTTGTCCTGTCGCTGGGCACCACAGAGACAAGTCCAATCCCATCCTCTTGACACCTTCCCTTTAGAAACTTATACACATTGATCAGATCCCCCCTTAATCTTCTCTTCTCCAGGTTGGACAGGCCCAGCTCTCTCAGCCTTTCTTCAGAGGAGAGATGCTCCAGTCTCTTAACCATTTCAGTAGCCCTTTGCTGGACTCTCTCCAGTAGTGCCATGTCTCTCTTGTACTGGGGAGCCCAGAACTGGACACAGTAGTCCAGGTGAGGCCTCACCAGGGCTGAGTAGAGGGGCAGGATCACCTCCCTCCACCTGCTGCCAACACTCTGCCTAATGCAACCCAGGACCCCATTGGCCTTCTTGACCACAAGGCCATGTTGCTGCCTCATGGTCCACCTGTTGTCCTCCAGGACTCCCAGGTCCTCTTCTGCAGAGCTACTTTCCAGCAGCTCAGCCCCCAGCCTGTACTGCTGCATGGGGTTATTCCTCCCCAGGGGCAGGACCGTGCACTTGCCTTTGTTGACCTTCAGGAGGTTCCTCTCTGCCCAGCTCTCCAGTCTGTCGAGGTCGCTCTGAACGGCAGCACAGCCCTCTGGGGTATCAGCCACTGTTCCCAGTTTGGCATTGTCATGAAACTTGCTGAGGGTGCACTCTGTCCCTTCATCCAGGTCACTGGTGAATAAGTTCAACAGGATTGGACCCAGTGTTGACCCCTGGGGGACACCACTAGCTACAGGCCTCCGACTAG
Source organism: Struthio camelus (assembly GCF_040807025.1). Taxonomy (NCBI): domain Eukaryota; kingdom Metazoa; phylum Chordata; class Aves; order Struthioniformes; family Struthionidae; genus Struthio; species Struthio camelus. The sequence continues at coordinate 109,985,862 of NC_090944.1, forward strand.
ACTCTGCGCCACTGATCACAACCCTGTGAGCTCTGCCATTCAGCCAGTTCTCAGCTCACCTCACTGTTTGCTCATCAAGCACATATGTGGAGAGATCTAGCCAGATCTAGACGGAGGGAGAGGGATGGCTGCAAAATCACTGCTTAATTTTCCATCCATCAGTGTTTCCTTAGTGCTGTTCATGCAGGCTGGCCTTCACACAGGCAGAAAGAAGCCAGAATCTTATTTGCTTCCCAATTCAGTAGCCAGCTGAGATAAGGAAAATGATAGATGGGAGCCTGCTCTGAATTTATAGATTTCTACCACAGAATATGTGCAATTTGACAGCTACTTTCTCTGTACCTTCTCTTAGCTTGCTATTGACTTGCACTTAAATCTCTCTTGAAGGGCTTAGAGAGCTACAGTTTTCACTTACTAAACTAATGGCCAAAAAATCAAGTTTGTGATTATAAATGCAATTCCAGTAGCATTCTCTTCCTTAAGATGTCAACTTTATTAATTGCTAACTTCTCGCAGAGTGTGTTCTACCCTGAAAGGAGTGCAAGTTTGGGGTTTTAACAAAATTTAGCTTTAGTTCAAGCACCTCATAAAGTATTTAGTAAAACTGAAACAAAAAATGCTTGCTCCATGAAGTGCATGATACAAATTTCTTTAAACTAAACTGAAGTCCATTCTCTATACTGAAGATGACAAAAATTATGCCACTAGCTGAATTTCATTGCCAAGCTGTCAACTTGAATTTCTTCTATTTAAAAATAGCTGTTCATTACATTCAGTAATGGGCTGTCAAAGCATTACAGCACTGAACCTGTATCATACACAGAAGCAATTGGGCAATGTGCATTATTATGTTTAGATTACTAGCATTTTTACAAGACCCCTGGGCTAATTTTAAATGAGATGGTTGACTTGAACTAAATCAAAACCAATTTTATTTTACTTTAAAGCTACTAGATATTTTCCATTTGTGCCTGACTAATTCTGGCCTTAACGGAAGTAAAACAAAAGATTTACCGAATGTGACTACACAGTATATTTATCTCTTGTGTTTGCTTTCATGGATATATTTATTCCAAACAACATATGAATGATAAAAATACTCTATTTGCCAAATTAAATAATATTCCCAGGGGTTATGAATTGATATTGTTGTTCCTATGAATACATAATAGGTTGTTAGCAAAAAGAATCATGCCTGAAGCATATATGCACTAATATTTTAGCACGGTGAAATAATTAGAAATGTTTTTAAATTAACAAATTCATAACCTGTCTTAATAGCTCATGATATAATTTAGCATACTATAAAAAACTATAAAAAGGCACCTAGAAACCACAGTGAAACATCCTTACACAGCAGGATGTCATAAACCTAAAGGCATGCCAGAACAGCTCAGAGCTATGAAGGAACCATACAGACTAAAACAAGATCTGATGACTTGCAAATATAAATAATGAATTCTAGGGTTAGATTACCACCTTCTTTGTTTCCATTAACAAGACAGTGGAATAAAATAAAAAATGTGCAAAAAGCTCTATGACTTATTTTGTGAAAAAAAAATGTATTTCTAGGTAAGAAAAACAAAAACATCACTGATGTAACTGAGTGGTTAGTAGCAACACTGGGTTTTACAGTTCCTCAGCCTTCAGTACAATACTGTATTTTCCAGAGTTTGTAGTTCAGCTGCAAATCATTTGCTCCACGATGAAGTTTGCTAGGCAAGGTTTCAGCATCAGAGAAAAAAAGAATCATTTATTAATCTTAATTATGACTATATAAATACAGAGAAGTCTGCATGCAAAAGACTTCTGGAGATTTTCAGTACCAAGATAATCAAAGCAAGCAAAAGCAGTTCAGATGTACTAGTCAAGCGTCCATACAAAAAGCACTATGCAAAAACAGTGTAATCCTTTTGATAATACTAACAAACAATAGAATTTTTAGTTAAAAATAAACAGACTTTCAGCCTGAAGCTGATATGCTACATTGGTATAAATGAGGATCAACCCTACTCAGTTGGATTGAGTTTCACAAGTACAAACACCAATAGGTCCACAGTCCTGAATATCACAGTATCAGTAAAATGATCTTTGGAACACTTAGTGCAATAAGGTGACCTTTAGATAGCACTCAGCCTTAATTTTCTCTTTCCTTTTTCTCTTTAATTAAATTAACATAAAATGATAATAGTCTTAAGTTTTCTCTGTATGCACAGTTTAAATACTCTTCTGCACTGTCCTTGGAAGTGCTAGGTCTCTGAATAAAGCCATAAAATGATTTTTTTTTCCAAAGATAGGTTTTGTAACACAAAAAGATCAACAAGGTAAGGTTTAGAACAAACCTCTCTTTCTGCAGACCAATTTTTACATGCTCTGACTACTTGCAGAATGGATTGGTGCAACATGGCTGCAGAAGGAAACCATCTTCCCAAAAAAGTGTTCTATGGCAGCAGCAGTACTGCCCTACTTTGTAGCTCAAAACCCCAAAACTCTCTTTCTGGCCTAAAGAGTCAAGTAGACGCAGTAGTGTGAGTAGTACTGAACCTGTGAGAAGTAATATCATTCAAAAGATCAATTGGGTTTGGTCTAGGTTGAGTCCCTCCCCCTTGTCTGGCCTTTTTTGTTTGTTTTTATTTGTCATATTTGAAAAAGATTATAAAGTAATATTTTCAAATAACAATTCAAAATCAAAATGGGCAGTGAACAATACATTCCATATAACAATCACTGCTGCTAACTTTTAAGACTTCTTAAATTGTAAATTCTTACATTGTTTATTCAGCATAAATTTCAATTTCTCTTCCTCTGAAAACCTGTCCCTGGATGCCTCTCACCAACTCATATACTCACACATTATGTGCCTTTTCAACTGGGTATTTAAGAAGTGCCAGAACTTGTGAACATGGGAAGAAGAACTATTTCAAATAAATAAATAAATAGATTCAATTCCTAAAACACTGCTACTGTCTCAAGAAAGAAGGCTTCTAGACATGGAAAAGATAAAGAATACCCTGAAATTCTTATGCACATAGAAATTACCTTTTTTTCAACAAAACAGATGAGATAATCTAGCACTTTACTGGCTGATAGGAGGAGGCGTCCCATTCATTGCCCACCCTTCTTTGCCCCACTCTTCATCCTCCAGTCCCACACATGTATTCCTCCTGCTTCCCATTCACAAACTCCGGCAACAGGCCGACCTCTCCCTTGGCCAATTCTTGTCAACAGAAATTAACCCAACACACAGCCAGTTAGAGAACAGAATTTAGTCCCTGAGGGGTAAGGACAGGCAGCTATGACCAGCCGTGTCAAAAACTCCACTGAAGCTGGTTGTCTCAAGGTGTACAAGGCCTCTGAGCTTTGATGCACCTGAAAGTACAATCAAAGCTCCTCAGCTATGAAGATGAAAATTATGACACATTGTCTTAAACAAGAAGAAACTTCTATTGTTTGGTAAATCACTATGCCGAGTAAAGAATCAAGGAGCCATGAAAATCCAAAAGCCTGCAGAACAGTAATAGAAAAAGGTATTACTACAGAAAATGTAATGTTATCTACAATAAAACATATATTTGTGCTACTTTCTGTGCACCTTTCCCCACACATTTTGGAAAAAGTAGGAAACAAAGAAAACAAAGAAAACAAAGGATGAAATCTCCATAAAACTACGGCATCCTCAAACGCAGAAAATACCTTTCCCCAAGTAATCTGTAGTTTATGAAGGTAAGTGATGTCTAATGCTGTCATACTGTATGGTGTAACCATTCTTGAGTGACTGATAAGGAAAGGGATTTCCGATGGCTTAGCTAGGTATGCTGTGCCTTGATAAAATGAAAAGATAAAATGATAGATTATATAATGTAGGACATAGAAAGCACTGAGTGAGAAGAATCGCTAAGAACAAGGTAACATAGAAAAGCATTTACACTTACATTGGTAGAACACAGAATTAAATTGTTTATGAATTATTTTCCTTTTTTAGCATTTAAAAACACACGGAATATTAGTCTACCTTAAACTGGTCTTTAGCCTTCAATAAAAGTTGTCTGTCATTTATATCAACATTTTTGCACAAAAGAGTTCTCAGTTAGTAAATTAAAGGATTTAACTTCATTCTACATTATTAGCTCACGACCCAAAGACAAAACTTTTTTTTCTTAATACCTCTTCCCTTTTTACAATACACCCTCGACAGAGATGGCATTCATACAACACCTCTCAGGCTCTGAGATCCCATCCATTTACTTGCTATAAGATTTTCTGTGATTATATATAGATCCTTCCAAAACAGCAGTACGTTCACTGGGGGATTCTGCTCATTGGTGAAAAGGCTGTGAACGCATCTGTTCTCACAGCGTACTCAGAGCAACATCACCCAAGCCTTTGGAAACTGACACCAAGATATTTCAAGTGACAGTCTGCAAAAACAAATATACAAACCAACTGTGGAAAGGAAAGAACATAGGGACAAAAAAGAGCCATAGTTTAAATACAGACAAGTGTTAGAAAACTGATCTAAGGACTGGCAACTAAGAACAATGAAAGAGAAAAAAAATAGGTGGAAGGGAAGAAAGAGGAGGGAGCAGACATCTAAAGAGACATCTTGTAATTTAAGTTTCTCAGATACAGCAAATATAAGCATAGCTTCTCTTCCTGCTCTGAGCCCTACCATACCACTTTGCTTACCACATCTTTAACTATGACTCGCCTCTCTCCTTTTTTTGTCTCTAGTCAGAGTATTTATGCTATTCATTCTACTTTTGCTTCCTCATCAATGACCTCCTTCCAATATTTCCCAGACTACTGGAATAGCATTTACCAAGATAACACTAACTTTCTTTTGCTTACACTGAATGGACCTTTTTCTTCATTTTCACCCTTTGTTCTCTATGGTACAGACTTCTGTACCATAGGACTTCCCTCTTTTCTCTCTCTCTCTCTCTCTCTCGCTCTCTTTTCCAGGTTCATATGAACCTCTACTAAAATCCTTTTCCCTCATAATGAAATATTCTTCATTTCTCATTACTTTATTAGGTTCTTTCTGGAGACTTCCACACTGTCTGACATCTCCTTCTTGTCTGTTTTTTTTTTTTTAATAGCCCTCTCCTACTCTTCTGCAATTTCTCTCTCAATACCTCTATCCACAAACTCATACAAATGTATCCTTTGGCAGACTCCATCTTCACAGTCCTACTTTGTCATTAACTTATCTTCCCCCACGCTGGCTAGCACGCTATCCTAAGAACAGCTTTTACATTCTGCCCATTTTTCTGTTATTTCTCACACTCCACAAATTTAGTATTGACCTACATACCACAGTGTCAGTGTCAAATTTGAATCTTGCCTCTGTCTTTACTCCTCATCCAGGATTTTTTAAACTCTTTCAGCTGATAAATCCCTTCCCTGTATCTTACTCATTTCTCAATTTGACTACTAAAACTCACACTGTTTTCATTGCTAATTCTATTAGCACTATGAGCACAGAGATATTGTGATGTTCAATAATCCTAAAATGATCTGAAGAATAGATCTATCTTTCTCGTCATTACACAGAAGAAAATTCATACACCATACTGGTGCTGGTTTTGCTTTGCACTAAGGGGCAGCAGCTCTACAAACTCAGAAACCAAAATGGCATATACTATACAACAGCATACAAAAAATAGGAACATTTATGCTATTATTTAGTTGAATAGTTAAGAATAAGGAAAAAGTTGTTACTCATAATTATCCTGGTTTTGTCAGCTATCATTAAAATTTTCTTAATATATTAGGAACGACCCATAAGCACTAATATTTTAATATGTCCTCAACACACTAGAGAAATATCATAATAGCCAAAATCTGTTATTTTACTTCTAAGTTACTGAAGTAGTTGTGCTCTGGTTTGGTTCACATTCAGTATTTTTTATAACGACATTTGTAGAAATTATAAAATCAATTTGATTTGATTACTTAATTTTTGTAATTGAATAGTGATATCCCACTACAAAGCAGCTGCATAGGCACAACAAGAGGATAAAGTAATAGAGTATAATGAAGTGAAATCATATGATTCGAGGACATCCTATTTATTATAGTTATGTGAGATTTCAACAAATATTTATCTGCATTTTAATTACAATATTGCTTCTTTTAATTCACATAGCAAGGATATAAACTAATTGCATATATGGTTCTAATTCTGATTGCTTCCTCTTAATCTGAGAAGGAGAATTGCCAAGAATAGTCAAGGTCCGTGTTTCCTAAAAAAAATTGTAAAATCAGTTTAAAAGGTCTGACTTTCTGAAATAAGCTTGGATCCTGTAAATTAGGAGCGCCATTCAACAGCATCAAGCTCTATACAGGTACATACCTGTGCAGAAGTGGGAACAAATTTTCATATAATTTCATATAGATATTTTAATACAGGGCAAGCACATCACATTTCTGCAGTTTTCATCTTTGTATACAATACTATGAACACTGTGCTAGAACTTGTTCTCACTCTCATTGGTAAGAATGTCCATGTTCACTTCCTTAGAGAACAACCACAGGGAGGACTTTGAGGGGAAAAAAAAGGCTGTGTAGGAAGACCATACGGAGCCATTTCCCTTAAGTAGATTGTGCTATTTGCATAAATAATGATAGAATCAAGCTTTTTTCTCTCTTTAAAATAAGGAGTATGAATATCTGATTGCATTTCCAAGATACAGAAGATTCACATCTATTCCCATGCTACAGAACTAAATGGTTGGTTTCAAAAATTAGTAATACAAAAATGTATTATAATTTTCAGTCCACATTCTCAATAAATGCACATATTTGTACATACTATCTAATTCACATAGAAATACATATATATGCAAGTATTCCGAATCAAATAATTGCACATAAAAACTCCTAAACGTTCAGGTTAAAAGTTACTGTATATGAGTGCCATTATTAAATGTTAAAGTCAATTCAATGTTAACTCTTATTTTTTATTTTATACGGAGCAGTGAACACATACACATACTAATATATGATGCCCAATAGACTTTCTGCAGAACTATGAAAAAAAAATTTGTTAATAATTTTTAGATAAACTACTTAACTACTATTAAGACCAAAGAAAACATACACTCAGCAAAGGCTTAACGGTCATAAAACAAATGAGCTTTTCCTTCCCCCACCAAAAAAGGGAATTAGAGCTACTGTAGCATTCCTTAATTGATTGTAAATTTAAAAGGACCTCTGCATGGTTCTGTTTTGTACTCAGAGTAGACAAAGAATGAGTAAACATTTAGCCAAAACAAAAGAAAATGTTTCACATGACAAGCAATCTACCGCTAGCCGAGAAGGGATATAAGACCGAGGAGTTCATTATTTCATTTCTTAAATAATGTTAGTGCATTTTTTCAGCTTGTGAATTTGCCAGGTCATATTAACGTGTATTTACCCAATGAGTGTTTTCAACAGGAATATGGAAGTAATAAGAAGAAAACAAAATAAAATCCAAGTAACAGAAAGTTATAATCAGGATACTTTTGATCACCAAAAATATCAGTTCTTTCTGTCCCTCTCCCTCCTCCTCTCTTTAACATTTCTAGTTTGTTGATGAACCAACCGTGTTTGGCATAATTAACACTAAGATCTTCAGAACTCAATGACTGAAAATAATTGCTTCTCTCTTTTCTTTCCTGAGTACGCTGAAGCCCAACCTAAAGATTTAGAGCTGACTGGACAAATATAAAGGATGTCAGAAACAGTGACCGCTGACATGCCATTCAAGGCACATGGAAGAGAGTTCAGGCTTGAATGCCTCTAAACTGCTCATTGGTAAGATCAGCTATCAGTGAGACACAGTGTAAGTCAGCACAATTCACTGAGCCTGCTATGACCTTAAAATCATTGCTCCTGGGGCATGTTCATCCACCAATTAGTTTATACGCTCACTGGAAATCCATTGCTCAGTAAATGCACTGGTCTCTCATTCCACGGTGTTGATGAAGTGTGTGTGATGGCTTTCTCTTCACAACTTGACCCCTAAAGCTGACCCATCTGGAACTGAAGTATTCATGCCACTTGAGCACATCCTTGGTTATCACAGAGTTTGATATTTTCTTTAAAAACACCATTACTCACATTTTTTTCCTCTTAGTTAAAAATGCTCTGCAGTCAATAAACAAAAGGGAATTTTTTTAGAGTGAAGAAATTTAGCATGCAACATTTCAAAGTACATCTGTAAAGGATAATTAACTGACGTAAAGATAATTTCTGACAAAACTGGTGTGAAAACCATAAGCACCATTCTGTTTAGAGTACAGTTTTTAAGCCTAAGAATTAATTAATCCTAGTAGATTTCCTTTGCTATAAAACCATGAAAATTAAAAAAAAAAAAAAGAGCAGGTTTATAGTGATCATCACAGCACAATAAGAGAGAAATTTCTCCTTAGAATTTAAAAAAAGACTAATAGATATCTATTTAAATATTACATGGTTAAAAGTGCAGTGAATTTTGTCTACTCCTTTATGTTCAGAATTCTCTTACCCATCTCCACGCTCCAAGTGCTTATGACCCTACTTCCACCAAATCTCAAACTACAGATTAACTAAAAAACATATAACAGATAAATAAATAAAACTGCAAGCAAATTCCATCACTAGACTTATTCCACAATCTAGGATTTTCTTAATTTTCATATCAAGTTCTATTAGTGCTTATTAATAATAAGAATAGTAACAGCTCCTCTAATAGAACACAGTAAAAAAAGTTACTGGGTTACTTACTGTCTTCCTTCTGTATGTTCTCCAGTGAAGATATTTCAAAAAAAAAAAAAAAAAAAAAAAGCTTATGAAGACATTTTGCCAAAAAGTGACCGTACTGACATTTTGGGGGAAAAAATATATTTTCCAGCTATTGATGAAATTCAGAAATCATTTTGCCTTCTCTTCTTCTGTGAGAGTGGGATATTTGTGGGTGGAAGTAAGGAAGCAAGTCTTTTCTTTACTTTTACATTTTCTCTGCTTCTTTTAGTAACAAAATGGAAAGAGGGAGAAGAGACAAATCAAATTCGAATATACATATTCAAAAAAAAAAAAGAAAAATAAATCCAAAGTTGTCAGCTTATTTATTTCTGGAAAATCAGAATGACTAGCAGTAAGACTTGTCAAGCAACCTGAACATCATTTTTCTTGCTCTTTTTAATGAGAATTTAAGTTCAGCTGGAAGAGGAACCTCCTTTGTTGCAATACAGGCAATGCTGTAAAGCTTAACAAAAATTATATCCTGATTTTAAAGACATATTAATAAAAATAGTACAAATAATTGAGAAAAAACAGATGAAAGATAAGCTTCCTTGCTAATTTCAAAAGCTAATTTTAAGCAGAATCAGCTATGAAAGGAAAGGTTTGAAACAGCACCTGTTCTTACTTAGATATATGGCCAAAAAAAAAAACAAATTGTAAAGTGTGCCAGTGAAACCCAAGAAAGGAAAATGGTCTCTTATCTAGAAAAAAAAGTCATAAAAAATGCAAAGGCAAAAGACAGAGCCAGAAAAATTCAACTAGAAATAAGATCCTCATTTAAAATAAATATTTAACTATTTGAAAGATTTACATGGCGAGAGAGTTGATTATCCATCTCTTTGAGCCTTTAAATAAAAACTAGCTGTCTTTCTAAAAGCTATATCCCAATGCGTCAAAAAATTATGTATTTAATATAGGAATTATTGAGGGCTCAACCTCCCAAATTACTATAGCAGAGCAAGTTACCAAACATCACGTGAGTCACAATAATGGCACAGTTCTTAGCCTGTGAAAAAGTAAAACTTGTCTGACCACAGTACCATAGATTATCACGGGTTTGAAACTTAAGCCAAATTCTCTTATTAGGGTAAGACAGGAGGTGGGAATAGCTGATCATAATGGTTGTCAATGCTTTAGGTGAAATTTCGGTCCTCTGTAGACCACAGAAATGTTGCCATGAATTTAAGTCAGCCACTCAAGACTTCAACATATGAAAAACTGCATAGCTGTAAATGTAGTCCTTCACTCTGCTTCCTACCAACATCAGCCTAAATGAAGACTTAACTCCCCTCTGCATTAGATTGAGGCCAAGAATGTTTGCATTGTCTTGCTTCTAGATACTGTAAATAGTAACAGTAACACCTTTTAAAGAACTAAAATTTGAATTTTGATTATCATTTTGACATTATACCCCCCCCCCCCTTTTTTGGGGGGAAAAAAACTTTCCAAAGGCTTTGCCCTCAAAGGGAGTGGTTGGAACCCTCTCAAGTAACTTTCCAACTACAAATTAGATCGTTGTTTACTTCAGAACTGCAACACGTTGCGCAGTTACTCAGGAGCCTGGGTCTCGCGTCACTTTATCATAATAGATTTGAAGGGTAGGATACCTGATCATTGGGAAAAAACATTACACCACAGAAAACACCCCAAATCCTGCAGTATACCATAACCTCACTGTTATGAATCAACAACAATTACAGTGGTTTGATTCAGTGAACTGATTAAATAACACAGCACCACCATAAGAAGATTCATCCTTTCCTTTACCCCTAACACTCTCCCGACCACCTGCTCCTGTAAGGTACATGCTCTGCTCAAGCAAGCAGCTACTTGTTGGACATCTTCTTTAGATAGTTTATTCAACTTGCAGAAAATTAATCCAGCAAAAAAAAAAAACATATAGCTTTCTACTGTTCTAGTAACTTGCATCAACTCACTCAAGGACATATAAGACAGCACAAGAGAGAAGAGCCGACTGTGCTGCTGGAAACAGGAAAAGGACTGGTAAAAAAGGATGAGCAAAAGAGATGCATAGCCTGAGAGCCTTCGGCAGCAGCAAACAAATATCTCAGCTTGTTCATAAAAGTGTAGCCTAAAAAACTGGCCTAGCTCATTCCTTTTTTTTTTTTTTTTCCAGAAAGTAGAGGTATCATAATGATGATATTGATTCCTCTTAGAGACGGAATCGAGATGATTCTGAAAAGAAGAAAACTGCTGAACCACAATGAGAAAGTGGCCAAAATATTATGAACAGATAAACTGCATAAAAAAGAAATAAATGTCATGAAGTATGTTGGCACAATCAATTAAATTGTACTTCATTGATAACAGTACATAAGAGTACTTCTGTGCAGAAAAAATACTTAAAAAAAAATTAAACACCGAGTTTGGGATTATTTGGTGGAGTTTAGGGTTTTTTTTGTTTTTAAACAGCAAAACTGACAATAAGAAGTTTGTAATTAAAGCAGCAAACACACATCCAAAGAACAAGTACTGGCACAAGTTGTGCCCCACTCAAAACTTTCAGTTCCAAATTGTCTCTGAATCTACTTAATTTTTCACCATTAAGGATGGAGTTTCACAGCTTTATTTGTACTTAATTTGAGCTAACCACAGCCTTCTTTTAAAATGGGGTAGTCCTGTTCTTTCCCTCCCCTGGCATATTTGCCACTTCCCTCGCAATGGCGCAGCGACTTGTATCAGTGAGCTGATCCAGGTGAAAACTAACCCTACCAAAACAACAATCAGATTAGCCACATGATCTGGCACTAACTGCGTAGTCTCATAATGACTATATCTGACACAAACACTAGGGTGAAGTCATAAAACTTGGGAGGGTAGAAAGTGAACCATCTGATTCAGTGGCAGTCTAGAGCCACATGAGATTTAGCATACAATGAACTGCTACACATCTCTCTCTATTCTTATTTGCTATAGTATGCAAATTTAGTACTTAAGGTTTATTTCCATTTTCCAACTATTTTAGGTCATATTGCTGTTTCGTTACTTTGTCTTCTTTCCTGTTCTCCTCCTCCTTGTGTCTTTCATGGGCACGTGATCTCTTGTCCTTAGTCCCTGTTGATAGGTGATTGTCAAAAGCTGATGCCCAGTATACACTGCAGAATCATTTCTCTTAAAATTAGCTTCTTCCGTTGTTAAAGAACCATGCAGCACAAATGCTTCATTTCAAGCTTGTGCAAGTTTTATCCTGAAAACTATGTGCTTCATTGTCCCAGAGAAATAGAGCTGTCTTGGGTTGTTACAAACAAGGGCAGGCTCAGAAGCACTGACACTTGACCCAGTGCAGGTCTTGCAGTTTAACAGGTTGACAAATGGAAAAACAATTTGTGAAAATAAATGTCAAAACTGCATCTGCTCCAGCAGGTTTGAAATTCCAAACAATTTTTCATTATTTAAAGTATTTAAGCAGATTTTCCCACTGAGAACCAGTTAAACATTTTTCAGACATGATAACGTTTTTCATGTAAAAATACATAATTTGTTGCAATCATTTGTCTAAAGGAACATAGTAATACTACTTTTGGGATACTTTAAATCTTTTATATTTTTCAATAATAACTGAAAATACTAAGGAAGGGATTGAAATGATATAGTTTCAACAGAGCTTTGACGCTCCCAGTTCACATTAATCTACATATGTACAAAGTTGTAGACATACATGAAGGAAAACTAAGATTTAGACTCTCTGTCAGATAACTCATTCATATTCGTCCTCAAGTGTGGCAGATATTGTCCAGTCCAATATCAATACAGTCTTTAAGTTTACCAAAATACTAAGCACTAGACTTCAGTTCTGGCAATGCAGAGTTCTGAACAGAAAAATCAGATGATTTCAGAAGATCAGAAATCATCATTCACTATCTCTTATAAAATAAGACCTTAAACAGTGGTGGGAACACAGAGCCTGACAGAGAAGAGGAAAGAATGCTGAAATTCAAGCTATTTGCAGGCCAGGATTATGAGAGGCTTTTATTCAATACCAGGCAGGAAGTCACAGACATAACCAAAAAAAAAAAAAAAAAGAGTTTTACGATGTAGCAAAAATAAATCAGGAATAAAATTGGCCAACTGGTAGCAACAGGTAGGTTCCGTTTTGATATGTGATGGAGCTTCACAATCAGCACATCTGGCCTGTAAAAGGCAGTTATTCGATGAGATAACACCCTAGAAGCTGGTTTCTTTAACTAGATTTCTACCACATACTTGCATAGAAGCCAGATATTTTTTTATAAAAAGTTAGAAGTAGGCCACAGTGCCCAAACAAATGATGAGAAAGTTATAATAAAATTATAATACTAAATTTAATTGTATAGAGTTGTACTGAGGAAAAAAAATACATATATACAGCCACATACAGCTTTTCAGCAAGTACCAAAAAAAAAAGTTCTGCTGACCCTCCAGAAATAAAACTGAACAACAGTACTGAACATCCACTTGGCGTCTACGCTATATGACTACTTCTTGTGCGTTCAACAAACAATTCATACTATCCCATGCTAGATTAAACGCTATTTCTTTCTTTTAAACTTGTGTATGTAATTCTACTGTGTAGTACCAAATCCACAAAGTAATACCTTTGTTGATATTTGCATAATCTGTGCAGCTATGCCAGAGATTAGCCATTACAAAACTGCTTCATGGCAAATTCATTCTATGAATCTAAGACAATATTAACTGGAAAGCAAATAATAGGCTCTAAGAACTAAGATGAACTGAAAGCTAGCAAGTTTCATTGTTCACCGTCACAGCCAGCCTGATCTGCATGAGCAAGCTTTTATTCTTATCTGACCTCATTGTGAAGGTGAGGTCTTTCAAATGCGGTGACTAAACTTGTTAAACTACAAATCAAGAGATGTACAGAATTGTTATAGAAGTAATACAGAGCAGTTTAATGTAAAACCTACAATTAAATTCCCAAACCAAGAACCGCGCTCCAGGAAAATGTTAAATTGCTCTTCTTCAATACTGCTGATTTACATAATCAGAAAGAGACAGCACCTACATGCTTATACATATGCTATCATTTTAAGTGCTTCCTTCTCGTATCCAGTTTATGAGAAAGTATTGAAAACCAATATATTGTAATATCAAACCTGTATATTTTAAAGTTTCCCTTAGGTTATAGTTATTAATGTTGTGCAATTTTACATGAGATAAAGGCAAATTTAAAAGGGTTGCTATCTACACCCATATAACCCATCCAATCTTCCAATCCAGATTTTAACAGATACATCTGGAGCCTTACGAAATATCAATAGGGTTAGTTTCATCAGAAAATTTCTGGGTAAGGTTTCATATTTTCTTCTCTAACAAAGAATTCTAGGTAATTCTGGATCTAGTCACCAAGAAAAGAAATGCAACATAACAACTTTTAAAAAAATCTCACATCACAAGTCATTAACAAACAAAAAGAATCAGTGCTAAGCTTAAGCCTACTAAATAGATCTTCAGAAGACAGTTGTCCTGAGATGGAAAGTCATAACACTATTGCCCTCAGACAAGCCCAGGTCTAGAGACGGGCCACCACTCATGCACCCTGCAGGTCTGACTCAGTTCAGTATGTGTCTTCAGGAGTCTGCTGCCAGACTTCAGTAAACAGAAAAGATTGACCAAACAGCCTGCCAAGATCACAGTCTTATTTGAACTTCCGAACAAGAACAAAAAAGCTGGAATAGCCCAGCATATACATTCTTTGAGGCAGGGATGTTTTTGTTCTAGCACTTAGTACAGTAAGGTCTTCAGCCATGCCTGTGGTCCTGCAGCAATACGAGTGAGGAATGACAACCACTCCAGAGCCACGAGTGACAGTGACAGAAAAGACAGGCTCAACTTCTCTAGACACTTTTGCTCAATGTCTCTGAACCTCAACCTGAACAATACTCTTTCCTGGAAAAAGGAAATATCACTTTTATTCAGTGAGATCCCTCATAGATCTTTCAATTCCCAATCTTGGTCCTACCTGTGGATTTTTGCATTTCAGCTAAAACTTGGAGATACAGCCTTCATAACAAAAACTCAAACATTGTCCCTGAAGTGCTTATTTTGCTGGATTACCTCAAGTAACTGTTCCACTTCCTGCTTGCTTGCTAACTCCCATATAAATGAAACCAATATAGCCATAAAATTACTGTTCTAATAAGCAAAACGAGATAAAATATTCACAAATTATTACAGAGCAGCTACACATTCATCATACTGCAAAACAGCAAAGACCGGTATGAATATAGTCCAATAGGTTAGATGAGTTGACAAAGCAAATAACGCATTCACTTAGTACATTTTCCAAAGGTACATATGAGCGATTGGGAAGGGAGGGTCTTGCCCTGTTTCATCTGAGCTTTTCGCAAATTGCTCACTGAAAGTCTGTCAACTAAGGGCTTTGTCCAGAATAACTGTAGTTATTTTATACTAGCTCCCTGCATAAATACATTTACCAACTACTAAGCATTCTTACTGTAGTTCAGCTTAATTCCAAACTTATTTTCTTTGAGAATAATAATGTCAAGAGAAGAAATTATTGTAGAACACTCATTGCACTTTTAATTCTGAAATAGCAGACTCAAAGAAACAAGCTCTAAATTTGTTAGGGAACAAGCAAATACCAGAGATGACAAAAGGAATGAAATGGGCTCAAATCTTTTGGTGGTAGCCAGCCTTACTGTTAAAATTAACCCTCAGATCAAACTGCAGGCACTACGATTTTGAAGTGATGCTTTGAGCAGAAGTGTTACTTGAGTAAAAAAAAGAGCACAGGCTGCAATGACAGATTTGAGAAGCCTAAATTAGCTGATCCTTCTTAGAAGTAAGATGCTACTTACCAGAGGTATGATTCCTCCAAAACAAACCAAGAACAGTGTATACATGGCAGAAATAGTGCATGACATATCTAATTGACTTTACCAGCCTGGAAAATACCCTTATAGAACACAGAGTACCCTCACACCCTTATTAAACACTACAAAGGCTTCTATCCTTGCGCCTCCAAAAGCAAAAAATTTAACACTTGGTGCTGGCCACCCTTTCTCCTAGAGGGAAAGGAACTCCCATTTGCTCCTGCTTCAGTAGGGGCAGGAGAGGCAGAACCCCAAGGATGTCCTTGATAGTGTGGGAGCACATGAGATCTCTTCAACCAGCAACCACTTAAGTGGAAGAAGGTTCATAGGGAACAGGAGATGGCACTGGAGCAACCTAGAGAAGATGTGAATGCCCCTGAGCCTAAAAGTTTTTGGTTTTGTTTTCTTCTTAAATATTAAAAATCTCAATGAGTCACAACACAGAAATCCATACGCAAAAATCCATAGACTTTACTAGAGATCAAAGAAATATTTGTTCCATTAATTTTATTATTTCATATTCATTCTACATGCATCCCCTTCCCTTTTGCCCATGTAAAGTTCATGTCTTTCTGTCTTAACACGTAACATGCACGGCTATGTTGAATTGACAATTTCTCCAAGACTACAATGAAAAAAGTGTATGCTGATATATTTGAAATCATAAATGTTTCAGTCTAACAATAAAATTTTATAAAACCCTCACCCTGGACCAGAACATCTTTTTAATCTAGAGTGACATTGTGACATTGAATTATGTGCAGTACTGCACCTACATCAGTGGGAAATATTTAATATGATAATAGTGCTTAAAGTATTATAAGCTCTAGTCCTAGTTTTAAAATACTCTAAGACAAAAATGTAGCAAATTGAAATATTAAATGTCCCTCGAACCCATACTTAGAAGATTAACTCTTCTAAAGATATATTAGCTTTAAAAATACATATGTAAGTGGCTTCGTTAAAGAATCCTTGCATTAGGGAATTAAAAACTAGATTTTAGTATTTCTAGTAACAAAAAAGATAATGTACAGACATTACAGAAAGCACATTTTATTCTTTATCTTTTAAAGAAGATACAGCAACACCAAGATTAAGCTACTATTTCCAAGTGCATTTATTCCTAGACCCAGGTTAATTTCACTGAGATCTTGAATGACCGTCTAGCATTTGCTCAAACACTAAATTTATAAATATTGCTGTCACATTTCAGGAAATGTGTATGATCTTTTGGCCTACACTTTGTAAGATAATTACAATTTTTCTTTTATGATTTCAGTACTGCCAACTTACTTATTTGAATATTTTTAAATAAATGTACTATTTCCCCTCCATTCCAAAACCTGTGGTCAATTCCAACCCTTACATGAAAACTTATAGGGCATTTAATGATAAAAAAATAGTTAACTCTATATAAACATAGTTTTGCTATATATCGTTTGCAGAACATGCAAGGTTTTGTTTTCAGTCTGGAAATAGAAGAGTAACTGAAAAATTGCTCCTTTTTATCCATCAAATCGTTCTGTTTTTAGAGTTGCATCTGCTTATTTTACTGATAAGGCCTTTTTTATTCCTGTTATTTTGCTGAGACAAAAATCAATGAAAAAACAATTTAAAAAGTATATTTGTTCTGGGGTAACAACATCACTAATTATTAATTTCTAAATTTGTTCTCTTTAAAGCAGCCCCCAGAATCTCATCAAGTTGCATAACTGTTCCTGAATGCTATCAGACTTCAGGGCGACTACCAAAGGGAGCATACATAAATGGGGTTCTTTTCTAATAGACTTCCTATTAGGAAGACAGAGGAACGCAACTTCTAACAGTTCTAAAAAACATTCAATTTTGACTGGACATTGGCCAGTACAGTTCTAACAGCAGTCACTAGAAAACACCAAGTAGTCATGAATTCACTACAAGCAAGAGGTCTTCAGATTTTCCTGACACATACAGGCGCACGCACCCCTCCCTCCCCCAAGTAAGCTTATATTCTCATTAATTGTCTTCCTATTGTCAGTGTTCAAGATGACCTAAAATCAGCTGTAAAATCATTTCATATTAACAATATGAGAGCCAGAGCCAGCTTCAGCATTCAGAAATAAGGAGTCTACAGCTGTTAACTGCTGCTAGCAGAATGTGTCTCAGGGTGACCAACATACTTCAATAAGGATGGGATTTAGAATACACTAAGCTCACTTTATTACATTATGCTCTTAAAATGCGTCAAAGAACAACACAATTTTTAAGCAGTGAATTATTTTCAGTGAGCTGCAGTTAAGGATAAGAAATGTTTCTAAGTTTTGCATAATGCTCACCATTACAAGCAAGCACTGCTTTTTCATTCTTCTAAAAATGCCGTTCAAGGGTTTCAGCAGTTTTACTAAACCTAGGCTGCAAGTGTCATGCTTGAATCTATTTTTTTGGATGTATGCCCAACAATAAATGATCCACAATGATCTGAGGACAGCACTCTCATCCAAGAACTTAATCAGATTAATGATGTGTTTGTTTTATAAAAAATTAATAACATTAATCTTGAGAATACCTAATTTACATATTAAATGGCTGAAGGGGACAAAAACTACTAGTGGTTTTATAAAAGTGAGATCATAAAATTGACTATTGTCTTGAAAATCTGTTAGTAAATTGCAGAGATGCACAATAATAAGTAAGTGTTCATTAGCACTGACATGATGTTTAGTTGTTCCAAAGACTTAATGATGTTTAAATTTACAAAAAATGCATTAAGAGCAATTTTGATAACATAACAATGTCAATAACACCAACATTCCTATAGAACTTTGCAGCTCGTTTGACTTAAAAAATACAATTTATACTTTTAAAGAATTTTACTGTACACTTAAGAATGTTCAAGGGAGTGCTGAGAAGGAGAGGTATAAAAGTAGCAATGAAACTGTTTGGTCTGGGTTTAGTTTCATATGATGTCAACAGATAGATCTAATGAAATTAGTTAAATTACACAAAATTGGCAGACTTCGCATGGTTAAGGAACAAAAAAACCCATAGTCAGTATTCTTTATTAATATTTTCCATTTACAGATACTCAGTGTTTCTCTAGGAACTTCATTATTTCATAAAAATATTACATTTGTTAACTAGATTTTTCCAGAAATAGAAAAATAGCTCCCATTAGAACGAATTTGCCTGCAAATAAATGAGTTAGTTTTGTAAATTACTGGAGAACATGCTTAATTAGCACAAAAATATAACATTTTTATTTTGTGACATCAAGATTAAGTAACTCTTCAAAACCTATACTGGTATAGCCAGTTCATTTCCAGATCCCAGTGGATTAAGCTCTGCACACACAGAAAAACAGTGAGCAGTAGATGGAACAGAAAAGATCAGGTTGGCATTTGCCATCTGGCATGGAAAATCTAGCATCTACCCTCATAAAATAATTAAATATTATGCCCAATTCCACAGACTTTATTCAAGAAAAAATCTCACTGCCTTCACTCTAGAAATAATTCTATTAGTTATAACAGATTTTTATCTGGGGAAATAGAGCTTTTGTGATGAAGTAGGAGGGTCCATAAACATACACTGTATTCAGGATACCTCTGGAAACACTCCTGGGTTAAGAAAAGGACATAGTAGACATGCACTGCAAGCCAGTCTGAAATATCAAGCAGTAGTTTTTAAACAGACTGTTAGTAAGGCAAGAACTCCAAACTTCATCTTTATGTTGGTAACAGTATCACCCATAACGATTTAACAGCCCTTTAGAATATGAACATTTCTGAGTATCACCTTCCATAGCGGGACCTATGGAAGGAGTAAAGATAACAATAAAACAATCCTTTCCTCGTGCTTTGCATAGGGGGGAAATATTCAACATGAAGATGCAAGTAAAATAGTCTCCCAATGGTACATCATATCTTCAAACCTAGAAAAAGATAAGGGGATAAAAACTGAGTTTCTCCAGAAAGACTGGGGTAAGGGGAAGAGGGCAGAAGCAAGGAGGGGAGACAGGTTATTTATATGAAGATTTCAGCAAACTTGCTTCCCCAGTGATTGTACAAAATTTGAATTGTTTGGCACTTCTTTTGAAAACCCAGGCCTACAACCAAGTAGTACATGAACAGCTATTGCTGGCAGACTTGTATCAACAGAGCCCAGCAGTTGGCTCTATTTCAGCTCCTATCTAATCTTTATATTATACCACATTCATCTCCACAGTACATGAATTCCCACTAACGCAATGTTATAGGTAAAAAACAAAAACCACAGCACAATTCTTGCAACTCAGGAAATCTGCATTTAATATTCCAGCACAGACTTAACTGTGTTCCAATACCCTCCACCATCCTTTATCCATAAGGGGTTTCGTGCTAGTTCTTTTTCTGATGTAGGCCACAGTCTGACATTAATCCATATGATCTGACCAATAAGTCAACAAGCCTACCACAAATAGGACACAGACTTCAAACTCCTCTGCTTCACCCTGGTTTCTATGTGTCAGAGTAACATCAGTATATGTTTGGTGGATGAGTTTGTCATTAGGCACTGTCAGCCTATTAAACTTTTTTACAGTGAGATTATAAAAATTTGTATTTTCTAACTTAACACAGCCTACAGTGCTGCCTATGACACAGTCCAGGGCTCCTTTATCTAGATTTTCATTTCTCTCTGCAACAGATATGAAAAATAAGTCAAACTTGCTAAAGCAATACATAATATGTCAATTTTCTATTGATACAAATCATTATGACCTCATAATGATTTATATCAAGAGATGAACACAAGTGCAACTGCACATGGAGCTATTCTATAACATGCATACAAAGAAAAACATGTCAATTAAAAATTAGAATTAAAAAAGTCATTCCAGTTGGTATTTTTCAAACTTCATCATACCAATTTTGTAACACAGCCCTTTGATATAGCTACCATTAAAATTAAGGTAACACACAATGACCTTATACCACTTCAGCTTCCACCTCACTTCTTACTTAGATAATATCCTACTTGATTCAGTCTCTCTGTAAGCGCTGAAAAACCCGCTATGCCTACTGCACTGTATTAGGTCTAACTGGCAGGGTTTTGGTAGCAGGGAGCTGTAGGAGTGGCCACAAACTGCCCTGTGCCTGTCATGGCTGGGTCCAGCTGGCTCCAACACAGGTGGAAGCACCCCATCGCACCCCAAAACTGCAGCCAATAAAAGGAGGCCACAGCACCTATCCTCAGACATTTTTAAGAGCGAGCAGCAGATGCTGCTGTGGGAAGAGAAACAGAGGAGACGTGAAAGGAGACATTGTTGGGACACAGTTGGAGACATGATCTTGGAAGGCGAAGATCCATGCCAGAAGACGTCTGTCCCCTAAAGGGACTGTGGCCCATGGGTAAGCCATGCTGGAGCAGGTGCACTCCCATATTAGTAAACAGTTTTATGAAAACTATTAAAACTTAACTTGCAAATTCAGATGAAGGACATACATGTCATGTCCAGAAACCAGCAGTAAGCATGCTTCTCTTTTTGTTGATATGGTCTTCGTATCGTTCCCTTATTTAGTTGTGCATATTAACTGGACTCCAGTGAAACGCACTGAACTCACAACATTAACTAGTGATGACAGGTAAGTATTCTGCTTCAATTTGACGGCAATGTGAACTACTCCTGAGGATCTGCATCCATGTTTCTGGCTTTAATTTTCAGAAAAAGTCACAGTATTAAAGAGCTATGATTATTCATACCAAATGTTCTTTTTGTTTCCTATGTGGGACTGATATTAAAGCAATAAATAGCGTATATTTTATCTATGATTTAGATTGGAGTAATAATAAAGAGTGTTATTTTTAGTAAAGAAATATTTGCTTTAATTTTTGAGAAGAAAAAAAAACATATCCATTTTCTTCCTGGTACGTTCATGCCATTTTACAACACTCTACTACCAGGCTTTAGGGTGCTGTTCAGATCAACCATAACTTGAATAGAAATCCATTCTTTTTCCTTGCTGAATAAATGCCATTATTTAGCTGTGGTTATAAGTACAGTTATGTTTCTAAGAATTTTATTTCTGCAGGTATTCTGCTCAGGAATAGGAATATTAGTTATGTTCCATTTCATACTTCTGAAAGTGTTTTGACCCCACATAGAAATTTGAAGACCCTTTCTGAATAGGGCCTCCTATTCATATAATGATTTTTTTCTATATTATTTTATTAACACAAATACACTTCACCTAGTGAAAGCCGGTCTTATGTAATATACAAGAGGCAACTTACTATATTGCGATAACTTTAAATAGAGCCTTTTGACTGTGAAATTTATTTTTTCTATGTAAGTGGATACAAACTACATGGACAATGAGAAACAGCATCATCTTTTAAAATAACCTTCTGGTGACACTTAAAAAAAAATTAAATAAATACTTTCAGATCCAAGTACAATAGCCACAAAAATAGGCTTGAGTGAGTACCACAGCAATGAAATAGATCATCACGTTTCACAGGATTTAAGAGTTTGGCAGCTCTACAGTACCCTTTTTTTTTTTGGGGGGGGGAGGGGGAGGATGGGTGTCCATTTAGAGCTAAGTCCTGGGCTAATATTTTGTCTGAAAAGTCAGCTCTGTCATCTTATTATCACTAGAATATATTTGTGCCTTAAGCACCTCTGTAACTTTCCGTGGCTTCAGAAGAGCATGAACCTAGTGGCAGCCTTACAATTCTTGTAATAGTGGGAGCAGTTCACAGTACCTTGGGACAACTTTTTCAAAATAAAATATTTTTCAGCAACCAATCAGTTGATTAAATGAATAACTAAGAAGCAGCATTTTAGGCTAGTCTTCAGTTAGTTTGCTAGTTTTTAGCATCCATTTTCCCAGGCCTTCAATAGCGCCATTCTCCTTCAAAGCTGCTCACATCCAGAGTTTACTGCTTCACACTGAAGTTGCCACGACTTCACTTGACCTTCACCTGTCTCCACCCAGGTAACAACAGGATACTGAGGAAAGTTTCTTTGATTTAGGAGCTGTTAACAATCTGCTCCCCATATTATTACCAAGGGAGTTCCTATCACAGACTGATGGTTTGGCCATACCGACATCTACCATCCTGAAGAGTAAAATAACTGCACTTGGGAAATTGAATGTGTTATTGAAAAAGAACAGCTCCTTAGGAGTATCACTGAAATTCACTAATTGCCACCAAATGGCACAATTCCCCTCCCGCCATTAGCTAGGCAGTCCCACCGTCCCACTTGTCCCAGCTCTTCAGAAGGGGCTTCCTGAACAGCCTCACTTGGGAGGAGAGAAGCACAGGTACTAATGACGGTAAGAGCATGAAATAGTCAGCCAAGAAAGGATGGCAAGGGCCTATAAATTAGCAGTATTGCTGCAAGTCTTAGTTGTGTCACCGTGATTGCTGTGAACTCTTAGTCCTGCCTCTCTGGTGCCTGTTCCCTTGCTGCTTCCAATCTCTTACTCCTTGAGCCTGCTGATGGGACAGAATGGAAATGAGTCTGGGGGGAAAGGATTGGGAAAGGCAGTCTTTACCTTTAGCAGCAGAGTAAATTTAAACAGGCTTAAAACATTTGTGAAATCAGACTCAAACTATCATGGAGTTTCATCCTTTTCCACCATCATTGTTCTGAACCTATGATGCTGAGGCCTACAAAGCCAGGTGCATTAATAAGCCATGTCCTATATGTTTGTTTTCAGGATAGAAAGCAAAACCTGGAGAAAGGAGAGGAAAAAACAAAGTGCTGTGTACAGTAAGATGACTTTTCTTTGAACATTACGGGAAGTAAAGAAGTACACTTAGACGAAAGAGTTCTTAAATACTGAAAGTGAAGATACTGATAAACTCAAAAGTTTCAAAACTATCTGTAGGCCAACAGCAGAAGACTTTCTCAACATAAATAGTTTAGGACTGTTTGCTACCTCTAAACAATGAGATACATTGCATATGCCCTTACATACAGATAGAATTCTGTTCACAACTAGTATGTTAACTAAAAATTCCCCTTTAAAGAATGCCTTAAATATATTAATATTTTCTTTTTAATCCAAAAGGGAACAATACACTGACCAAACATGTTACTGTCAATTTGAGAAGCATGCTAAATATTTTTCTAAGGCCAATATTTTGTGTTTTGATGCATTTATAATCTATAGCATTATTTTAAATTAATAAAAATCAGAATGTACAAGTGATTTAAGTAGAAGCTTTGAAAAAGTAACCCTTAGAATTGTTATTGATGCACTGATGTATCTTATTAATTGAAGTATCATTTAAAAGTGTCAATGGCACTTATAACACTAGTTGTAAACCCTTACTTATTTAACATTACAACTTCATTTCTTGTTCTAATCTCATCTAATTTACCCTCCTTATTGCCTTGCTTCTGGTTATGCTACATTTGCCACCCAATGAGGTTTTTTTCCACTAGTCATTCACTTTTAACAGTAAAACCCAACTATTTGAGGGGAATAATCTCCCTGTAAATCCAGCACAGAATAAAGAGCTCTTATTTATCGAGTATTTTGTGCCTTGAATTGAAGCATTATTGCAAAGAGTGAGCAATAAACAAAAACACCTCGGGGGCCTGGGAGGAGCAATGTAACCAATTACATTTAATTAAATCAAAGGATGGGAGCCCTAGGGTTGAATGAGCTGAAGAACAAATTTGCATTAACACCTAGCAGCCAAACAAGTAGTTCTTGGTTTAGTCTGCAACTACAATTGCTGCCATCTATTCTCTGCACTGAAGGGGGGCCATTAGCTAAATTCTTAGGAATTGTTTGTCCACTGATGAGGGGCTGCCTTCTCAACATTTCACTTCGTCACACATGACAATTGCCTACTAAAATAAACAGCTCCTTCTGAAACCTAACAAACAAACATTAGTACATGACTCACAAGTTTGCAATTCTGTGACACCTTTGTTCCGAGTCAACAAAGAGAACAATGTCAGGGCTCACACACCTGAGAAAAGTGGAGACCCTGAAAGCCATATTTGGAGGGAAGGGGGTAGGAAAACTGGGAAGAATTAAAGTTAATCTGACCACAGTGAATGCTATAAATTGAAACACACAGGCTAATGATTACCTAGAGCACTTTAAGAATGGATGCAAACATAGAGCTTTTGGTATAATGAGAAGACTTCCTAACACCAAACTAATTGCCAGCGCAATGCATCTCAAGCATTCCTTTTCCTTGCCTGGAGGGCAGGGAGGGCATATGGAAGATCGACAAGAGCAGAGAAGAGAAATGAATAAAGAAAAGCATGAAAATGCTAGAGAAGCTAACAGGAATGAAAACCAGAAATGCAGAGTCCACAAGTCTGCATTTTCCAAACCATGATTCTGTGGGGGGAAGGGGCAGAAAAAGACTACAAATCTTTAATCAGTTACAAAACATTCTTTCTTGCATATTCATTTCGTCTTCATACTAAAAGAGATTTTACATGTGAAAGAGGTGATTTTTTGAAGGTGCCTATGAGACGTTTGGTAGAGTAGCAATGGCCAAAATTCTCATTATTGTAAAGACATATTTTCAGGGACTTATAAGTATAATAATTTCAAATAATTAGAGGTTTAAATTTATTGTCCAATATATCATCCCAGACACAAAGTACACCTTAATCCACACTCCTCAAAAGCATAAGTTGGTTTATCCATTTTAGGTTATACAACAAATGGAAACGAATGTAATGGTTTCAAAACGTTTTGCCCTAAACCTCAAGCTAAAAGGTTGAATTATTAAAATAATTTTTTTAGGCAATCAGTGTTCATTGTGCCTTATAACTGCAACAGCCAAGATTCTCATTTTGAAAAATACTGAACATGCGTACATAATATTTTCTTAGCTCTTGTTCCTTGAATATTAAGATGGGGAGTTGAGAGAACAATCAAAGATTTTTGTAGAGGTCTACATGCTCTGATCTTAGTCTTTTCAGCAAGCTGACCGTTCTCATCTTGACCTATTAATTTTCTTGCTTCGGAAGAAATTAAACAGCAAAGCAACTAAATAAAAATACGATTTTATTCTCACCACACAAACTTGCTGCCTGTATTTACTCATAGCTACATTTGCCTCCCATAATGACAAATAAAAACCTGGTTTTACTGCCTTTTTATACACTATTAGACCTGAAAAGCTAACAGAGATCTAAATAGCTTGCTTTTAAGGAGATGAGAATTCAGCTAAAGTTTTCATCTTGTTAACTGAGGGAGTACTCAGGCTAAAGTAAATCAGAAAATTCAGTTTTCCAGAAGAAATATCTATTAAAGATGTGCTTTCAGCTTAAGCCTAATTAAGTCTAACCAATTCAACACCTGAAGTAAGTGGTCCCTCCTCCCTCTGGATGTATACCACCACCTCCTTCGTGTCAGCGCTTGTGATAAACTGAGGCTCTTCGGAGAGTCTTAGATCTGTTTGTTAACCTGACCAAAAAATAATTCTTTACAAGGTGGGCTAGTTTTTCCATTCGATCAACTAGGTGATCCACCTGATTCAGTGGCATCAAAGTTATTAGAGCCAAAAAAAGGAAAGCAGTGGGAGTACATAATTGAGCACAGGAATCGAAACAAGAAATGAAAGAGGACTACCTCCTTTAAGCAGCAGCTAGCTGCTAGGTCAGCATAGTGTACTGTTAAACAATACCAGTAACTGTCTAGTTTACCATTTACAAACACCTTAACTTAGACATGTTTCTCAACAAATTAGAGGTCAATTATCTCAGAGCAAAAGGTAACTGAGTAGGCAAGCGCTAATATGTCAGGCAAAGTTGTTTTTCCTGTGTTGAGAGCATGCTTAGCTAACGGATTTTAAAAGGATGTCCAGAACAAAGCACATACTCTATTTTCACAAGTATAGTCTACACCTGAATTAATCCACATCCCCTTAAAAATATTCTTCCTCAAAAATAAGTATGTACCTGCTCCTGATGTCACTGTTACTGCCCTCTCCTTCTCAAGGTAGCTACAGACCTGGTACGTTCCCAACTTTTGGCCATCAGCCCTGCTACAAGGGTAATAGAAGGCAGAATAAGAGTTATTTTGGAAAAGCAAGTAGACTATGGGAAGGTAAAAGTGCTGGGGAAAAGAGAGAGGGAGGTCTTGAATAAAATCCCCTAGGTTATATCCTACTTATACCTACCAGCGGGTTTAAAAAGCAAAACACATGAAAATAGTTGGTTTTTTTCAAGCCTGTAGTTGGCACATCAATCAGAATGATGTGCCAACAGCTAGATTTGAGGTGAGACATTTAGGAAAAAAAGAAGTTTTACTAATACATTCTCTAACTGTGTCAACTTCATTTATAAATGAAACCACGCCTTATTCCGAACCTGTGAAATTACCAGCCGCTCCTGGCAGTTAAGAAATTTCACATGGAACCTACTGCAGACATCCACTACTGCTGTGCTGAATCTTGGGATCTATCTACATATGGAAAAAAAGCTCCAAAATGAAGTCTTCGTATACACAAACAAGAGTGACTACATGTTTTCTGGTTGACTGCACAGTACTGTCTGTGAACAGAGCTCTTGCTCAGGTAAGAAATGTTCTGGCATGTTAGGTAAGTCAAGAGAATAGGAGAGCCACAGCAATGGTAAGCCTGCAGGAAGAGCAAAGGGGCTAACAGACTGCTAAGAAGTACAGGGAACATATGCAACCAGGTGTCACAAATGATAAAAAGAAAGATTTTTATAAAGGTACCCAGAAGTGACAATGTAAGTTGTTGCAGTCCAAGAGGCCACGGACTCCTTGTTGGAGTCCTTGTTAGACTGAGAAAGAGAACTGGAGGAAAGATCCACCTTGCAAACATATAGTGGACAGTGGAGAGAATCGTCCATGAAATGATTTATTTTACTCTCTTTCTTGCTGAGTTTCTATACTGCAGAAAGATTACTTCTCTCTAGTTTATGTTCCAGCCAACAGATTTAGAAGACCAAAGCCTTTTGGTGCATTTGATACGGTTACTTTATGGAAAAGGGGCAAGCAGATCCACCAAAAAATTTCATACTACTCCCTGTCAAAGGAATACTACTCCCTGTCAAAGGAGAGTCACACAAGCATAACTAAAGCAGAATAGTTAAAAATTGTCAATTTCATGACACAAATAAGCCTTCTATGCTTCTTCCCCCCCCCCCCCCCCCCCCCACAGGTCTGCTCAGTAAAAAAGGACAGTGGTAAAGCTCTCACTCTTCACAGACTCCCCAAACAGGAATAAAAGGAAGAAACTCTTCTAGACCAAATGAATGAAAGCAGAACAGCAAAGCAGACAGAAATGCAGCAGAAAAGATGTGACAAGTGGTTGCAGGTATATAAAGGATGGAATAAAGGAAGAAACTGATACAATTTATGTTCTGCATCACAATGCTAGAACAAACCTTAAATACGAGACACTAGCCATAAGAATGCACCTCTAGCATTATTCTGCCGTATCAGCCACACAACGGGAAGTCCTTACAGGGGTCAACCAGTGTTGGAATTGCTCTATGAATTCACAGCACAGAGCATATACACACCAACTAGCTTTCTAAATACTTTCTCACAAGATCTAAGAGGAACCACCTTGTGAAATAACATTCAAGACGCTCAGAGTGATTAACTTACCTGCTGATTAGCTGTACCAATTCAAACCGTATCCTAAACCCCTACGTATAGTAGCAGCACAATTGCACATAAATTAAAGGTTTTGCATTACTTGAGACTCAAGCTAGAAAGAGGTGAAGTCAAGGCTGTTTCCAAACTATTTCTAACTAATCCTGGGGATCTGGTCTAAAAGATATTTCCTGAAACAGATAATTACATGTTAAATTTGAAGCATGAACTTGAAGGCTGGGAGATTAGTTTTACAGTTTTCAATGTTACTCCCATTTCTCTGCTTTGAACATATATTACTTGTTTTAGTGTGCTTTAATACTAATGTATTAAAAATATTTTCTCTCAAAAACACTCAATATTGGGTGGGGGGAATATGGCTTTTTCCTCCTGTTTTTGAGGTGAACATACTTCTCATTTCCAATGACGTCACATTCCGTGACTTCCTTCTGTAAACCTCATCCATTCTATATTATTTTCAAATCTGCTTTGCTCAAATGTTCTTGAAAATAATAATTTCAATTTGAATTCGTTATGTCCTTTTTGATATGCTTCTGTCTACCTCAGTGGAAAACTGAAACATGCTGCCTAATTACATGTTTGCTTTTATCACGCCAATTAATTGATCTCTACGTTCCTTAAATAGGATTCATAGAAAGACATTTTACACAAGGCAGGAGCCAATAATTCAAAATTCTACTGTGCAATCTATAGGTGGAATGGATAACTTCAAAATTTTCCACGTCAAACCACTTTGAACTTTTATTCAATTGTATCTAACACTACATATTTGATGCTACGCTCTTAATGCGTTTAAACCTGAAAAAAATAAATGTAACAATTTGATTTCGAAATAATATATGCATCTTGAGCTAAGTGAATGAAAATCTATGTCTTTCCACATGGCAAATGATAGCAAACAGTGATAAAATAAACCAAAGCACTTTAACTAAAAAACATCCATTCAAGAAGATGTTAATTAACCCTGCAGGGTACATGCAGGATCTGAAATGAGTCCAAACAATGTCCAGCTTAATGCTAAGAACTTATAAAATGAGCTATCAGGGCCTATTAGTGCATTGTAACGGCTTAGATACTTGAAGAAGTGACCCTAAAATCTCTGTTCTGACCCAACTTTCAGAAATGGGGCAGAAGATTGACCTTCACACAATATAATCAGGAAAGGATCTAAAAAATGTATCTCTCTGTTATGTGAAACCACAGTTTTATTTACTCAGGCATGTTCTCTTTGGAGTTAAGGTCCACTCAAGCATCATTTCAGGGTTAAAGGTTATAGTATAAAGCCATTATGTTTTCAACTAGAGTAGCATGCTACCATTTGTCTTGCAGTAATATCACAATCAGATGTTACCTTTTAGTTTGGCCCAGCAGTGAGTTTAAGAGCCTGGAACATATATTATAAAATAGATTGGTACTTTTTACAGATAAAGCTAAAACTAAACTTCAGATGAGTGTGTATTCTGTCTATGCTATTATCTGTGGAGACATAGAAGAAAAAGTTCATGATTTGTGATCCTGTACATGTCTATGTATATAGTATGTTGATTCTATGTCAATATTCTGTAAGCATTTAAAGTATTAAAAGACAAAAAAAAAATCAGTACTTTAGCTTTTAGGTTCAGTTTCACAACGTGGTCAATGTCCATTTCAGAAACATTTATAGAGTACCTTTAAAAGCAGGTATTTTATAAAGAGATTTGTGGACAATAAGGATTTTTAATTACTCATTAAACACCTGTTTAAAATTCTTTGCTATTGTTTAACAGTTCCTAGTATTGATTACATACCTATTCCAAATAAGGAACATTTCTTAATCAAGGGATTACAAAATCAAGGCTCTGTGCAGCAACAAAGTCTAGGCTTGATCACAAAAGAAGCAGTGTTTGTAAGACTTCGCTCTCAACAGAAAACTAAAAGATTGTTAAACTGATGAAATTTACACTAGATAAAATAAATCAGCAAATACTTACAGTGCCAGGTCTGCAGACTGAATGCGCTAACAAGGTGGGCTTTTATCTTTATATTTCATCACTCTTAGAGAGAGGCCATAGATGTACATACATTTACTTTCTCAAGTGCAATACACAATTCCTGCATGCTTTGAGGTTAGCTAAGTCTGGAGGAAAACAGATACATTACATTCTGCTACTCCCTAGAATTTTTCTTATACGAATATATCAAAACTTAGAAGCAGAGCAACAAATTTTTTTTTAAACAACAGGTACAAACTAGATTCTTCCTAAAACAATGCGTTCTTGATTTTATGTATTCTTTGGATTGACACAGGGATACTCCAATCTACCACCGACTGCTATATTACTGTATGTAATTCGACCAACATAAACCAGTAATTTCTATCCAAACGTAAATATATATATTCTAAAACATAATAGCATTATGAATCACAGTATGATTTTATTGTAGAGGTTAGACTGTCAAAAGAAATATGACTATTTCCAGGTACACTTACTACAATAACATTCCAGTTTTTTCTCAGCAAGGACCACCTCAAGACACGACGAATCCTTGTTTTTGTGATTTGAAGCCTGGACATACAATTGTAATAGTAAAAATCTCCACACAAAATGACAAGAATTTCCATTAAAAGAAAGTCAAGGTTGCCAAGTAAAATATTTGAGTTAGAAAATATCAAAATTAGTTTAGAAATGCCAGTACAATGTTAGCATAGCTGTCTTGTATGCATGCCTCATGAGATAATATGTAATTAAATTCTGTCACGTGCTATTCTTCAGAATACCACTGCCTCCTCACAGAACTAAATGTTAGTGCTCAATTAATGATAAAATAATCAATATTTTACCCTTCAGTTAAACATTGCCCCATTCCTTATTTTCTGAATTTACCTTTTAATAGAGCGGGCCTACCCAGTCTTTAGCCTGAAAACTGTATGCAGGCAATCTGAAGAGTTCATTGCCTGCTTTTCAGCATCTCACTCTCTTCGAAAGATACTCAGCTGATTACCCCTTGCAGAACAATCCCTCAAACCCGCAGTCCTTGCTGACCCTATGTCTTAATGACATAATGTTGTTGTTCCTGGGGAAAAACAGAAGTCAGAGGCAGACAGCTCTTTAGATGAGGCCTTGAGGCACAAAAAAAGGAAAGATATCCACTAGTTTTCAGTGCCCAAAACATTCAAAACACCTAGAATTTCATTTCTGGACCATCTTCTATTACTGCTTTAATTGCTGAAATCACAGTTTCAGCCGTGATCAACTTCTGCAGTTGAGATCCTAGGCTCTCAGAAAAATATAACGTACTAGCTCACCATCACAAAGAATACTGCGGTAGAATCAGAAAGAGAATCTGCCCTCTAATCAGCGAAGAATTCCAGTAACTGTGAAGCCTCCATTTACATAGGCAGCCCTAAAATAATCGTGTATTTTGTAGAGCCAAGGACTCAAAGTTAACATTCTTTTTAATATATTTTTGTGAGTAATTTCTGAGTTTAAAAAAAAAAAAAAAAAAACAGAAATTCCATCATCTGTAATGCCAACGCCTACACAAGTCACTAGCAGGACTGCAGCTTTGGAGTTGCACTTAAGACCTTTGATGCTTGAGGTAATAGAGTACATGAAAGTGGTAAAGTGTTATTACAGTCTGCAGAGCGCAACAGTTAAAAAGGATGAAAATGTATTTCACCTGTGAGTTCACAGGCAGCGGATGAACAGAGAGATCCCTGGAAATGTGGTTTTATTGCTGGCCCTGTGGGAAACTTTCCGGTGCACCCAGCATTTCTTCCCAGCCCTCTTCAACCTGAGCTAGCAGAGCCTCCTTCTCACCTTCAACTCTTTGTCTCCAGTTATTCTTACCACACAAACCTATGTTTATTCATTGTGATTTCATCCTTCCTGGTCAAGCTGGTCTCCTTCTCTTGGGAAACTCTCTTCAAATCTGTCTTTACTTCTTTACTACCACTACCTGTGTAATCCTTCTCCCTCACATGCTCCTTGTTTGATGGCTTCCTCCTGACTATGCTTACTGTCTGTCCTGCTCCCCTCTTTAATCATCTGATCTTAGCTTAGAAAACAAGACAGATCCTTCCCCAGTATTTAGGCTATTAAGTCATTTGGTAGGAGAAAAAAAAAAAAAAAGGAGTGATTTAAAGATAAGTGCAAACATCTTAGCAGTATGTGCCACAGTACTGCAGATTGCTAAATATTTAATATGAAAGAGGCAAAATTTATTAAGCGTTAACTATATTACCTAAGAGATATTCTTAGCAAATCCTAATGACACAATCATTTCTAAGTATCCTTTTTTGGAATTTTTCTCTTGGAATATCAAGTATTATTCGCTGTGTTATTATACACTCTCCAACATTTCATTTCTCAATTTAAAAAAAGAGGAGGAAGAGTAAAATTTCCTAATTTCTATGCCAGGTTTCAATTATCACGTTCCTTATTATTCAGCACTGAAAACATTTCAGTAGTTATCAGATTCTCACCTCATTCAGATAAAGTTTTTTTTCTTGGACTTTATCAATTTTAAAGAGAAGGCAGTGTTTTTTATTCATTTGACAAGCCCTGCCAAAGACAATGAGATTCTCTGCATTACTAACGCAAGTCAAATTTGACTTGTAATAAAAACAATTGAAAAAATATGACAGTAATTCAAAAGCTGACAATGCTTTCAAACATTTGGGGAAAGATGGCACATTGCAGTTCTAGTTTCATCATCTTACAATATTTATATCATCACTAAGATCTTGTTTCAGACAGGGTCAGAGTACTAAACTGCCAGTTGAAAGAAATCTTCAACAATCTTCTACTAAAAAAAACCTCTTAAAAATCTTGATTTTCTTCTACCACCTTCTTAAAAAAAAGTATAACCCTCATCGCTTAGACTGATTTACTTAAAACCACAGAACAATCTCTTCTGAGCAATATACGCATATTTCTCATTTTGCTTATGGAATCAGAAACATTTTGCAATTATACATCAAATTGCCATTTGTAAATGCTCAGGTGTATAAAAGGACATCAAAGGACAAAATTGGGCTCATCATTTTGATGATTCTGCCTGTTCCTTTCTGACAGTTCACACTGAACTATTACACTTGTACAGAGCTCTTCAAATAACAGACATAATAGACAATTTTGTTTATCCACAAAAAGAAAGCAAAGAAATCACACAAACAAAAGGAAATATTCTTTACTTTGGGAATGTCAAATAAAATAATAAATAAATCTACAATACCTCCAATTGCCACAATTTCAAAATGAGAACAAAGGCACAGTAAAAATAAGGGCCTTCTGTACAAACTGTTTGGTCATGTCACATTTCATTATGAAAACAGTCCATGGAAATATGTTTAGCCTGGCAGAATTTGTACTAAAATCATGATTTGTAAAATGACTTAAGATCGTACATAACAATTTTAGGCATGTGAAGAGGTAAACTTAGTCAAACTAGGTATGTACCTGCAGTGAATTTCAGCCCATACCATCAAGTGCCGCCTTAACTGAGAGAGGATACAATTTTATTGGCACAGCATCTGAGGTTAGTTTCAGTAATGGCCAAGTCTCTCTTCTGGCACAGCTCTAAGTGTCTTACTTTAGAGGGGTGGTATTTAAAATGAGCAGGTGCTCCTGAAATTGAAGTACTGCACAATGTAATTAACAGCATAAGATAAAACTACATATGGATCAGAAGTCAGGTCTACTAATGGCCTTCAGCATGCCAGCACTGTAAGTTTTCTTTGTAGTGTCTCTCATTTCTATCCTCCAAACAGCCTTGGAACAAATCCACAGGGTTATGTGCACGGACAAAGAGATTTCCTACCTGTAAAATGGATCTAATAGTTATCTATGTCACAGAGTAATATATGCAGATTAGTTAATATGAAAAAAATTGCTCTTGGGGGCATAGTACAATATGTATTCCTCTTCTGAGGTGACATAAAACACATATTTAAACAATACAACAAAACACTGCCTTAAAATATTGCAATTGGTATAAATCTGAAGGGAAATTTAAACATTAAAATGAGAAATTATCCAGTATAATGAAAACCACATTCAGCCAGTACTAGCTCAGTCTGAAATAAAGTAAATTTAATTCACAGGACAGCTCATAGTTTGACAATAAAATATCAATGGACAAGGACTTAAGTGTTAAAAGTAACAACAGACTCACAACATTTTATGTCTAGTGTGCATGATGAATCTGACTTGCAGACTTCCATTCTCAAGTGCTAGCAGCACATACATATTTGGGTACTCCTAAATTAAAAATAAAAAACAAACTTGCATTATTTTGGAGTCCCCTCACGTTTATGGAATGTTGGGAGATGGGTAATGTAACGTATTAGCTCTTTGGAGGTTCAAACTCTGTCCTAGGAAGTAATTTACAATCACATTCTAATTTTTACCAGACTACTGAACATGTCACTAAACAGCTATACATCTCAGTGTAGCTGGAGTCCTTCTTCATGGCTGGAATACACAATACCGAAGAGCTATAGAGATAAAACTGCGCAAAGAAGCTTAGATAGGATAAGTCTGTACTACCAGTGATTAAAATAATGCTTTCAGGAAGTGAATGAAATCATAAGCAAGGAAATCTTCCGGTGACTTTTAATGCAAAATAATAAATTCTCTAATTAAATACACTGATTCATTCAATTCATTCCCTCTCTCATCTTCACAAAAATTAAAAACTTGAAATAGAATCATATTTTTCATTCTTTTGTTGCACAGTCCACGATAAAGTATAACAACAAAAAATAATTACAGATTTTATTTAAATAACCATTTACCAGAGCAACAACAAGCTAATAGGCTTGCAGATATGGCAGAAGCAGGAGATGTCTTATATCATGACTTTAGAAATACTTCTGACAATTTCCTGTGAAATATAGTTTAAATATAATTGTGTTAATACAGGTGCAAAGCTGGTCCAGAAAATTGACTCCAGAGAATAATTCTCAAAGATTTACTGTAAAAGTGGCCGATTTTATCAAGTGGGGTTTCCACAAAAGTGTATGCTAGGTCGTGTTCTGTTCAGTGTTTTCATTAATCACCTAGATGATGGAAGAAGTACGCTTATTAAATCAGCAGAATTTGGACTTAGGAAGTCCAGCAGCTGAAAGATAGGCTTCAAATATCTAAAGTACTGATCTGTAAAACCTCTGAAAACACAGGATGAAGTTCAGCAAGGACGAGTACCAGGTATTATACTTGGGTAAGAACAATCAGCTACATAAATACACAATAGGGAATAACTGATCTCTTCTGAAGAGGATCAGCATCTTAGAGTAGGTCAAAAGCTCAACATGAGTCAACAAAGTCATGCTGCTGTAAAAGAGGGAAACACAATATTGGGATTACAGGCTGTAAAACACTCAAAATCACCTGCTTTACTCAGCATTACGAAGGTCTCAGCTGGACTATTGTGCCCAGTTTTGACAAACAGTCTTCAGGAAAGATACAGACCAAATGGAAAGAGCCTAAAGAAATGTCTAGAAAAAATACAGACAATTTAAGAAAGAATGAAGGAATTTGGATTGCTTAATGTAGGGAAGTCAAGATGCAGGCAATGGCATGTGATGACTTCAAGTCATCAAAGCTATTACAAAAGAAAATTTCATAAACAACTGTCTTTACTCAGAGCCAATTAGCCAAATAATAACAAGCCTAAGCTGTAGCAAAAAAAGATTTACATTAGATATTAGGAGCTACTTTCTACCAGTAAGAAGAGTACCTCCATCGCTAGAACCCTTACATTCTGAATTTTTATTTTATGGGCTAGTCAGTCAAGTCTTTATTAAAAAGCATAAGGCTGAGCCTCCAAAAATTAATACAAAAACGCAGATGTACACATACTCCTCAGACATTTTCCATTTACCTAACCACTTGTATCAGAGGCTCTTCTAATCCACCAGGTTTGCCAAAAAATAAGTTTTTTAGATTTCTAAAATAACGTGTCTATGTCTTTACAAGTTACTGAAATTGTTTTTTAAACCTTCAAAACTGTGGAGTTTTATTTAACTGAACTTAGACTCAGTAAGAGATTTAATCTGTTGAGCTAAGTACATGAGTAATAGTTATCAGATGGGTTTTCATCTGATTATTCCTATATAGATTCATTTTCACCATACTTTCCAGTCAGAACTATCATCAGACAAATTTCAAATGGATATGTTATTCAGCAAGGACTTCAGAGTCTCATTTCCAGAAACTTTTTACTCAAAACAGTTCTGTTTGAATCCAAATATGAGAATTCACGCTGAATTAGGCTGAAACTTTTCACTTCAGTGTTTTCAAAACAAGACATTTCATTACATTTAAAATCATTTTCAAATGGTTGAAACGGATGGAGTGCAACTTTTAACAAGTTAACTAAAAAGCCTTGAAAATAAAACAAAATAAGGTGCAAGTTATTCACACCATTCTAGTTACATTTGTGTGGAAAAAACAAAGAATAGGGACTGTCCTTGCTACATCTATACTGAAGCCACCGACATGACTATATTATAACACAGAAAAACGTCCAGTTCGACTTGCAAGTAAAGATCCCATCAGCAGCTTTGGGTGGTGTTCAGCAGAAGGTAGCCAGCTAAGGATGTGCTCTAAGCATAGCATTTTTTCACCTGATGTCTATATTTTTATGACAAGTAGCACTGAAAGCACAGCTAGATGATAAGTAAAAGGAATGGTAAAAATAAAAAGAACAAAACCCCCAAAAGACAGAAAGTATTATAGATGCATATTAAACTTGATTTTCAAAAGAACCTCTGAAAGCTATATAAATTAAACACCCTCCAATTATAATCTAGTTTACATCACTCTCTCAGAATTACTTACCCAGGCAATATCCAGATTAATCAACATTCTCCTTTACAAGAGTTTCTGAGACCCAGACTATTTTGGTTAGGTTCTCCTTCTGCTCAACAAAGAGCAAACATCATATTTGCAAGATTTCCTTTCCGGAAAGCCAAAAAAGAAAGTACTAGGAAGAAAGTTGTATAACAACACTAATGGAAATCACATGTAAATCCTACCCAAATATTGCACATCAGTCTAAATGAGGCAAACTAATTTGCAACTATTTATTTTAATTACACTCAAATTTGAAATATTTTAAGAGGAAACTCTACAATGCATTAGAAGATTAAGTTTAATTAATAACATAGGACATCTGAAGAGATGCTTACCATTGTTATCCAACCCTATCTCAATTAAAAAGATGATTAAGATACGTTATCTCATATTAAAGTAAAACCCATTCCTGAAATTAATTAAAATAATTCATATTCTTCTCCTTCTACCAATCGAATTAAAGATGTTATACCCTATCTTAAAATTCTTTTAATTAATTTAAATTGAAAGATCCAACTCTAATGATAATTTATTTAGAATACACAGAATACTTTCAAAATACTTCAGATTATAGAAGGTCAACAACAGTGAGCAAGGTCAGACTACCAAACCAGCGTACTTAGATCCATATTTATGTGAATAATTTTTATGAAGATTAAGACAACAGATCTAACGCAACA
Organism: Struthio camelus; assembly: GCF_040807025.1. NCBI lineage: Eukaryota > Metazoa > Chordata > Aves > Struthioniformes > Struthionidae > Struthio > Struthio camelus. The sequence goes on from NC_090944.1 coordinate 110,023,598, forward strand.
TGCAGAACCTCAGCTAATACAAAGTCAGGGTGCCAAGGCATAGAACATTGCTTACAGATACAGAAAAGCAACTGTAATTGCTCTAACAGACTCACATATTCTTACTGAAAAGCTGACATTGGAATAGCCTAAACAGGTGAAACAATCATTACCAAAACTTCCAACTAACCAAGGAGAAAACAGGGTACTCAGAAGAGCGCAGCTGGGCTTCTTCACCTTCCACTTCTCTAAACTAGTGCCATGTTCAAGAGTATGGGCACTTCAAAGAGTGCCAAGAATGATTATGTTGGAATATATCACAGACAAAATTATTTTAGAGGGAAAAAGACGTTTGATGACAGTTCTGGTTATTCTTTTCACAAATAAACTCTTTTGTTTATCAGGAGCCTAAGTAGTGGATAAATCACTGGTATTCCAGTAGAGAACGGTTTCATAAAAATAATTGTGGTAGCAAGAATAATTAAAGAGTTACCTCCCTCCCTCCACATACTTATTTTCTGCTCCTCTCCACAAGCTATATTGCTGGTTATGTCAATGAGAGTGCTTGGGATGATGCTGTAAGCTGAGCCACTGAAGTGAATTGGATGGGGAAGGGAGGGAGGAAAGAGCTGGGTTTTTTTTAACCCCGATCATGAAATGTTTTATTTAAAAGAAAGCTGCACAGTGAATAGGAAATTGTAGGTATCATAAATACGATATTTCATTCAAAACGACACGTACTGTTGCTATCTAAGCCCTTTTCCAGTCAATTTATTTTTCCTTGAAGACTTTTTCAAGAGGGTGTGAGATTCTGACGCAGTAAACAACATCAAACTGCCACGCAGACAGAATGAGAGAAGACTCCGAACACAGCGAACGGCAGTTTCTTGAGGTGAGAATACCTAGTGAGGCATGGAAAGGCAGGAAGCCTATCCAAGTAGTATGCTTTTCACCACAGGAACAAGAAGTTTCCTCTAAAAAAACGAAAAAGAAAAACCAAAAAGAGGAGTAGGAGAAATTTCCAGAGCAGCACCTGAAAAAAAAAATGCATTTTACTCCCTCGTTGCTTCTGAGCAACGTCACATGAAATGCAGGAGCACTGTTCACCTCTGCTGCTGACAAAGGATGTCATTCTATGCTTTTCCCTAGGTAGCTTGATGGCATCTCTTTCCAGGCGTGATAAATCAGTAGCTGCCACAATCCCTCCATAGAGGAGCTCAGATGTCTTTGAGTTACCCAGTGAGACCTAGGAAGAAACAAGTAGGTCTCTGAACACAGCATCACATACTGCTGCTGGCAAAGACAACATACACCCTACTTCTAGTTATTTGAGAGGAAGCAGGAAAGGAGGAAGAGTTCTCTGCTTTAAGGTAGATTTTTTTCTTTTATGGATTTCTAAATAAAATGGGAGCTTTGAGAAGAAGTAGTTACACTTTTACCAGTTTTAAATCAGAATAGTTTTAAAATGAATACCATCTGAAAAAAAGAGATGAAGAACATGAAAAATTAAAAGAGAAAATTCATTCAATATCGTTCCTCAATATTTGATTCCAAAAAAAGATGCTGACTTAACAAGAAAAAGGATTTTTCCTCAATTTTATTATAATGAAAAATATGACATGGAGGGGCAAAGCAAGAACATTCTCTAATTTATCTAGCTCATTTATGTGAAAAGCACATTTATAAAAACAAATTCTTCTGAGATAAAACTTATGTTTAGAAATTCCCATTTCTCAAAAAAAAAAAAAAAAAAAACAAACCCTCATGCTCAAACAAATAGTTCAAAAATAAAAAAAGATGATGAGTGTTTTTAAATAACCTCTTTCCAGACACTATGTTTTCAGGAAACCATGCAGCATTTTCTAGCCATAAAAATACTTTTTCTTCATCAAAAAAATAAAGCAAATATGTAATTCTATGTTTCTGGACTTCAACATCGATCACCTGTTTTTCCTATCCTTTCTGCTTTTCAACTCCCAGTGACAAAGTTTGGAAGACTTCATATTGTGTTTTCTTTAGCCCTTGCATTCATAGATGTAACAAGACAATATCATTCCTATTCAGGTCAGTTGCCTACGCAAATTATTCAATGCATCCTAGCAGACAAACAATTTGAAATGGCTATTGCTGAAAAAAAGAAAAAATCATTATTGAATTTTCATACCAAACATCAGTTAAAAACAAAGTAACCTGCTCATCATTAGAATCATAAGAATTCTGCTGAACTCCAAAGATAAACAGTAACGCTGTATTCTAAAACACACTGGTAGGAAGTTAATTTCCACTGCACTGTAAAAATCTAGGAACAGAATTTAAAGCTTTCCCATGTATCTACCCAGAACTGAGAGCTTAAGTCTTTGCAGAATCTACCTGTTAAGAGGAGAAACAGCTTTGGAGTATGTGCCTGGGTAGCTCTGTAACTGTAGCACCCTCTACTGCTTTTCTAGTTCCAAAACATGCAGTTTTACACTCAACTAAGTAGAAAATAAAATCAATGCATACTGAACATGTTGTTTCGAGTAAGAAAAGGGTTACATTATTAACTCATGCTATATGAAATTTACAAGAAAATGTTTTGCCATTCCACATAATACATTTACAACTTATGCTATAAAAGCAGCCTGAAATACATTGCTTAAGCTTCTGTGCTGAAGTCAGGTACATGTTAGATGAAAATCCCAAAACATTTTATACATCACTGCTTTAAAGCTCTGCTTTACACACACTGTAGCTTGCTTAGATTTGTGGCAATTAGTAAGGAGGATTATAATTTGGGCCTTGATCATTTCACTTACATATACAGATAATCTGAAATGATTACTGTAGGGATACAAATACATAAGCATTTCAGTCATAACTGCTTTCTCCCACTAGTGAAAAGCAGAAGGTAACATTCACAAAAGATCATTTTTGCAGAACTTCCCCCAGTTTTGGACAGCCTCTTGCAGAGGAGATTGTCTTCTGCAAGGACAGACATACTGTGTGGCTCCCTGAGCCTGCTGATGTTGTCCCACAGTGCCACTACCGAACCTTCTTCCTGGGCTCCATCAGATCTTTGAAAGGAACGACTTATGAGTAGAGATAGTCTCAGGATGTACCATCTTTTTAACAAATGGCATACTCTTGTCTAAAGTGAACGCAGCACTGATTCTTTCCTCCATCCTGGTCATCTTTTCACCGCCTCCCGATTACACATAGATGTAGCAACTGAAGGCCAGAGCACTCAGCATTGCATCCTTTTTGTGTAAAGTTCAGAGTTTTTAGAGTTTTCGTGTGCAAACTGCTCCCTCACAAAAGCTGAATAGAATACATATCCCAACACTTTCACACGGAAAGGGAAAACCAGTTCTGATGTGTGGTTTGAATTTTTCAAGTCATTGTAACAATCTTACAATGAAAATGCATCTTTCGACACATTTTTGGGAAAGACAGAATTTAAATGCAAGTACCAAGTTGGAACAAAACATTGTACTGAGGCAATTTCCAGAGTTAACACTTGGGAGCCTTGGGACACACCATTTACTACTACAGCAGTTAATTCTATTTTTGCCCTGAAGTCCTACCGGTACAAAGCAACACTTTTATAGGCAGTCACAAGTACTCCTCAAAAGCTGCTTATTGATATTTTATATAATGCTGCCAGCTAGTGGCACATCTTGTACTGAGTTTACGTCTATTGGGAGTGTACAGAAAGTGGTATTAACTAGAATCTGCCCTACCGCGCATCTTTTGATGGTGTATGGTAACACGGCTGTTTAAATACTATATAAGAAAGATCAAAAAAGTGAAACACGAAAACAACAAAGAAACACTCTCTGAAAGAGCTTCTTTTAATACAAGGCAGTCAGGAATATTACTGGAAGAGCCAAAATCAAACATAAATCTTATTATTCAAAACCAATGATTGTGTTTAAAAATTATGTAATATGCAATGTTTCAATTTTTACAAAATCTTATCTATGCAACTGTTCAATACACACATATTTCATAATCTAATAATTTGCAGCAAAACATTAATCTTCCTGATAAATACCCAACGTGGCAGCCAAAACAAACACGTAGAACACTAAAATATTAAACTGTTTTCTGATAACTCAATCCAAGCCCTTTAAGAGAAGTTCAGTGCTCAGTGAATAATGACAATAGAGGGTGTCCTAAAAGAACACTAAAGTCTATAGCTATCCAATGGGCCTCCTCACAGAACATGCTCTTGTAGATGGGATTGATAATATGTCCACTATTTGCTAGCTCCGTTGCTATTAGGAAACAGAAGAAGAAATAATCTAATATTAAATGCTAAAAGATCATTTTATAATTGTTTTTAGGATAGACTATCAATTGATAAAACAGAGTTCTTGGAGAACAGCATAGGGATTACAAAACATCTAGCTAATTTGAGAAATTATATTATAATTGAAATTTTAGAAATTACATTAGAAATTAGAATTAGAACTCAGGGCTAAAAGCAGGCAGGATTGCAAGCTCTCATTTCAACAATAGCTTAGCACAGGCCAAAGAAAGAGCAAATTCAGACCAAGGGATCATGCAGTGCACACAAATCCACTCAGGCTTGATCCAAATACAGCAGCTCAGAATACATATAGTTGGGGTCTTCACTATGATGGTGTGACACATAGTTCTGGCCTGAACACTAGGGACCTTTACTCCATAAAGGTGGTAGCAAAAAGTATGACTATTACACCCCAAGCCAGTACTGCAATGCTATCAGAAGATAACTATTGTAAAGTCACCCTGTTAGAGAGGAAACGGCTCTCTTAGCTTAGTAAAATGGACATAGATCAGTAATATGCAAGTCAATATAGAACAGACACTTCAGGACACAGACTTTTAAAAATGAGAAAACACTGGATTTGAAAACACTTAGGGATCACTGTGTATTACCAGAATAGCACAAACCTTCAAAGCAATACTGAATCCAAAAGGACTAATGTGATTCTTTTCTGTATATATGGAGAAGCAGTAAGAAGAACTACAAATGCCATATTACTTTTGTATTAGCATTACTTTCTATGTTAGCAGCCCTGGTGCTGTGCCTATTATAATCTAAGACTAGTTCCACTACCTGCAATTAATAAAAAGGTAGCTGAAATATTGGAAAAGGTTAACAGAAGAGCCAACAGCATGTTTAACAGCTGGAAAGCACATCCCAATGAAAAGTTTAAGCCGAATAATTTATCTAAGTTGGCAAAGAAAATTGAATAGCTGGTCACAGCCTAAGTACTCACAGGAGAAATCCTGCTACCATGTTTAACAGAGAAAGGTACACTGCCTTGATCCAATATATGCAGGTTAATGTTAGAGTACTGTAGACATAAAAAATAGGATTTTGTCTGCCTTTCAAAATAAATAAATACATGGGTCATTACCTAAAAATCAATATAATAACTTTTTTTTTTTTCCTTTCTTCCCCTCCCCCCCAACTCTGAGGCTTGGATTTTTTTCCCCCTAATTTTCCCCTCCCACATTCAGAAAGGTTTATGGAGAATAAAGTAATGGTAATAAAAGTCCCTCTGGCTTCCTAGTCTGAGGAACTACCGCATCAAATCTTTTTAAATGCCTCCTGTAATTGAGGCAAAGTATTTTCTTCCAGATCCTAAAATGTCTAAAATCTAAATGTTTTCATCTTTCTGCTCTTGAGGAAGTATACTGTGCCTGATGTTAGCCATAATTATAAACATGAATTTTCTTTCTCAACCTTAATATCATTCATTTGAATACTTATATATCCCTTAGATATAACGTTTCACTCTGAAATCAAAGAACAAATTTTCCTGTTCGGCAACAGTTCAAGAATATATTTTGAAAGCTTTCTTTAATGAATTGATTTTTGTGGTAGTGAAATGCCAATGTTTATTGAAACATAGCTCTACATTACAAAGACTGGAGTTTGAGATGAAACTTTCATATTTCAGAACTGGTTTCATGCCACAGCTTTGATAGGGAGGAAGAGATACATGCACATTTCTTGTACATTTGGCAAACTTTCAGAGATCCCCACCTTCATTCTTTAAGTTTGGTTATTTGAAAACAAATCAACCAAACTGAGAAATACAGTAGGAATTATCAAACAAGAATTACATGTGTAACTATAAATGTGTGTCTATAAATGTAAATTATATAATAGTAATTACTCATTACAATTATTTCTGCTCGGCTTCTTCTCCACAACCTACCATAGTTCTATAATTAAAGTCCATTAACAGTGTAGAACACTTTCCTCATAACTGTACTGAACTAGAGCCTTACTGGGTCAGACATTGAAGGTCCACTGAAGATTCACCTTCTCTCAGGTTAATGAGGCTAGTAACCAATGCTTAGGTAAAAGAGCAAGACCAGGAAAAGCGCATCGTCCTACTGCCCTACTACTAGTTCTCCCACTATCCAGCACCTTCAAAGCTGTAAGTGATGGCTTTACATTTAACAGCCTCAATGAATTTTTCTTCCACGAATTTCTCCAGTTGTTTTCAGAACCCATGTGATCTTCTAGGATCCAAAATGTTCTGTAGCAAGAATTTCACAATTTGATGGTGTGCTTTCTTTTGTTCTTTTCTGGTTTGAGCCTGCCGTCTCCAAGCTAGAAGAAGTATCACTGTATGCTTCCCCTGTTCTTACACTGTTTCTCAGATGCGCACTGCTGGCCACTCTCTGAGACAAATCAGTGGGCTACACTAATTTTTTGTCCAACCCCATTCAGCTGCTCTGATGTTTCCACTACAGTTACAGAATCAAAAATAATTAACCTGCATTGGGAAGACTCACTGGTGTATTCACACACAGAACTGTGCTATATGAAACAGTGTTAACACATAAAACACCACCATAGGTAAATGTATATCCAATCACAGTACTGGTGTTTCTCAGATGAATGAAATGGGCACTGAAGGCTCCATATTGTATATTGACATAATCAGACTTCTATCAACATAGTACTGTAGTTAAATAAATGACCACTTACAGACATTCCCTGTGTTGTCAAAACTTGTAAGAACATCTTCAACATTTAAAATTCCATTATGAAATCTAGAAGACAAGAAAACAATAATTTTACCACCTTATGAACAATCAAAAAATGTCTTCCCTCTTCAGAAAAGAAGCACATGTTCATTTCTCACAAATCCCTTTCACAGACATGTAGCAAACCAGTATTATTTTTGCCACTAGAGGGAAAAAACTGAGACAACCACTCTTCAAAAATTCCGTGACTGAAAAGTCATGAACATCGAGATTGTTGTTCTAAGAAATTTATACTTTATTTCTCAAAATTAAAGTATTTCCAAAAAGCAGAAATTTTTGCTTAGTTGAAGAAACTACATATAGTAAAGAAAGAATTTTGGAAAAGTCAGTTCTTGGAAGAGGAAAAACAAAAGACTGTTTTGAACAACTGTACAAACATTCCTATTTCCTCCCACAAAATCAATAACGTTCCATTTAATTAATGTGAACAATGAATGATTAATGTGTTCAGTGAACTGCATTTTCTTTGGTTTTACATAACCACGTGCGTAACTCAAGTGACATAAACATTCAAAATTGGGGATAAATAATTAAATAATTGAATGTCACACACCAAATTTAAACTTCAGAACACAGTTAGCAAATTACTGACAGCTGCAGAAAGAACATGCATCAAATTTCAATGAAAATTTGTCTAAGAAGCTTCCTGTATTCCAATAAATGTTACAGATGTCAGCCTAGCTGTATTCCCCACAAAAAAAAAAAAAAGCAAATAAAATCTTTTAAGTATTCCAAGCTAATCTCGTCTCAAGTCAAACAAAATCAAGAAATCCTACCCTTAGCTAGCCATTAGATCATATAGTCGTTTCATGAATGCATTAAAAATTCTAAAAGGAATTCAGCAAGGCAGTAAAGTACAAAATGCAGCCTTTAAAAATGCTAAAAATATGACTTTCATGGCTGCTTGGGAACATATTCATTTGGAACACTTGAAAAAGTGGAAGAAATCCAACAATTCTAGCATTTACAAAACTAGTTCTCATTCTTTTCTTTCCTGAAGAAACACTGTTACAATAATGACAAAACCTTTACTTTTTGCAAACATAAAAAAGTATACTTAGAGTACAAAAGGTATTTATGTTTTCTGATAAGCATAAACATTAAAAAAGAAACATTTAAATATTAAATTTTGAAAAGTTAAGCGGCAAACAGCAACAAGGCTAACTCCTAAAAAAGTGCAAATCAAATCGAAATGAAATGAAGAAAATAGAAATGAGGTCATAAACAAGGGCAAGAAAATATATCAAAGATATTAAAAGTGACATTCAAATGGTCATTAGAGCTTTTCTTCCAGCTACATAAAAACAAACCAAAAATGAATTCCTTAGCTGTACCAGAGGGTGAAAGCCCACAAAAATTTTGATAGATCATGTGGACTAAAAATGCATTCTTCCTTTTTTTTTTTTTTCTGGCAAGTTTGCTTTCAATGAGATTGGCCAACTCAGGCAATTCAACTTGTTGAATAGTCACCAGAGTTAATGCAAAGAAAGTGACAGAAAAGAGGGTAAGATCAGTAGCAGTGGTGTGATCAGTTCTGCCAGCCACAGCTGCTCTCCAAATTGTCCCCTGCTGACTCCTTAGCATCCTGCTAATTCCATTACCCTGCATACCTCTAGAATCGCAGAATGGCCAAGGTTGGAAGGGACCTCTGGAGATCATCTAGTCCAACCCTCTCCCGCTCAAGCAGGGTCACCGACAGTACATTGCACAGGATTGTGTCCAGACAGCTTTTGAATATCTCCAGGGAAGGAGACTCCCTCCACAACCTCTCTGGGCAACCTGGTCCAGTGCTCTGTCACCCTCACAGTCAACAAGTTTTTCCTCATGCTCAGACGGAACTGCCTGCGTTTCAGTTTGTGCCCGTTGCCTCTTGTCCTGTCACTGGGCACCAGGGAGAAGAGGCTGGCCTCGTCCTCTTGACCCCTCTCTTCAGATACTTGTAGACATTGATGAGATCCCCCCCCTCACTCTTCTCTTCTCCAGGCTGAACAGGCCCAGCTCCCTCAACCTTTCCTCATAAGAGAGATGCTCCAGTCCCTTCATCATCTCAGTAGCCCTTTGCTGGACTCACTCCAGGAGTTCCATGTTTCTCCTGTATTAGGGAGCCCAGTTAGGGTCTACCGAATGGCTGAAAATGTCTTATCCCTAAATGAATGTAAGATTGAGGAAGGGGGAGGGAAGAGATGCAGAGAAAGTAAAAGCAATATTTTGATTTTTGTTCACATGTAGATTTCTCCTGGGACAAGAAGTTATTTCAAATTTTCTGATTTCTAGGTGCACAGAGCCCATATATAAAGGACACTTATCATGCAAATCTCCAAGTAAAGCAAATAAAGATGAAGATGAATAATTTAGCACTCCAATACCTGTAGTAAAACCAAATGATATGAAGAAAGAAAATGGAAGGAAGCAGGGTGTCCTCGTCTAGAAAAAAACCACAATTGATACACTCCGCAGACACAGAGTAGACAAAGGAAAAAAGGAAAAAAGTATACAAACTTAGTATTGGCCTTAAAATTATCACTCAACCAAATTTCAGGCTGTTTCCAAAATAATCATTTATAACTGGAGACAAGAAGTTGGCAGCTTTGAGAACCACAGCTTCAAGAAAAAGCTAAGATTCCACAACTGATGCATGCCACACTTCCATTGTTTTCAAGGTTGTCCTGAATTTTTGTTAATGTTTTATTTAAGTCAAGGAATGTTTTTCCATCTACATTATTTTTGGTACCCTCAACTTTCATTAAGGATCAGTTCCCCCTCTGATTATAAAACATTCTGTCCATAATTAAAATCAATATACACACACATTTTTGAACACATTTTTACATTTATCATTGAATGGCCAGAAGCTTGTGGCCTCCAAGCACAAACAGAATACAACCCAAGATATAGTTTCTTGGCCAGCACAGGAATTTTGTCACTCTCTTCTGGCTGTGTATAGCATTCAAAGTCTCTTCCTCTGCTCTCTGCCTCAGCACTCTCTTGCTCTCAGAAATACAGTTAATAGCAAGCACTTAAATAAGCCATAATTTAATGATAAGAAGCATCCAGCTTTGCTATGAGGAAACTCCTTCTTCTGCCCAGTCCTCCAAATGTCCACTCCACACTCATCCTGAAACTGCTCAGGGTGTAAATTTTACAGGTGCTTCCTTTTGTCTAATCGGTTTATGAACTCTTCACTGAACAAAAGCAGGGAGCAAGCTGAATCTCCTAAAACAGGAGGAGTAATCAGCAGTGACCTAGACAGCAAAACCACTCTCGTTTATTCTGGAAAACACATCTCTGGTCTTACAGATACTACTGTTAGGGACTATTTTAGACTATTCCTCATTAGCAATGAATTTTCTGAAGTTAGCCAGCATGATAGGAAAATACCTCTTCCTCCTGATAAAGTTTTTTCTCCCTACACCAGACTAAAGAACAGGTACTTAAATTCCATCGGTAACCATTTCACAGTTTGGGAACCCAATCAAGGGAGAAGAACTTGCCACAACTTCTAATGCACTAACTGACAAGTTTTACAACTAAGGATAGCAACATAACAAGAGCTGATCTACTTGTGAAGGGGACAGCTCAGAGAGACAAACTTCCAAATAGCAATTAACCACATGTTTTTCCATTAGGAGCTCTATTTGTGTAGCCTGGAGGCAAACTGCACCAGCTACTTCTCAGCTCTTTGCCATCACAAATCTGACTTGCAGACTAAAAGTTACATGCATCTGTAAATTCTCTACCCCCAAACTGGGCCATACATATCACACCACTTAATCCCACTCTTAAAAGCCACAACCTCTAGTTTGGGACCCGCTGCTCTGCATATATCTCTCCAGCAGTGCTGTAACTGCTGCTGCTTCACTATCCCATTCCATCAGCTGCTTCTCCATTACCTAGCCCAGAGAAAACAGTTCATTAGATAAACTGGCTCCAGATAAATTCACTGCAGAATTGATCAATGTATTTCATCTTCTAAATACAGAGAGAAGCATTAGAATTTAGCACTGTCAAATGTGTCATGAATGCTGCACAGTTCAAAGAAGTTTGAAGCTCTCACTGCTAGGATTAACGAAGAAAGTACTTTAAACCAGCATAAATAAGCATCATGGAGAAAGTGGATCTCAGTTCAGCACAATCAATCTGATGTACAGTGTTCTTGTGATGATAAATCTTCAAGGTACAGTATCCAAGAACTGGTATGGCTGAGGAATTGACAGAAGACAAATCTATGAACGATAAACTAATTTAATTCATGTTTCTTCTGCTAGGAAACACCAAAATTCCTTACTGTGTACTATGAACAAATTACCTTCGGATACACAAATAAAGTTTTACAGAGAGGAGGGCAGAATTATCTTTAAAATGTATTAACGTTCCTCCCTCTCCAATTCAGGAAGCACAAGTGGCAGACTTTTACATGTATTTATAATATTCTGTATACAACAGAATAAAGATTATCTTTCAGTAGTTCTCTATTAAGGTATGCTTTTCATCAGTCCTTATGAAACAAAGTTCCTTCTCTTTTATATTACTCTTCAGCTGAGTAAGGGAAAATAATACAAATGCTTAAATACATATACTAAACTTTAAACGATTATGAAGATAGGCAAAGAAAAAAGCCCACATACCACACACAAATGAAACTACAATATTTTGGGAAAATGAAAGGCAGGATAAGGGTAAAATTGTTATTGCTGTGGGTACTTTACAAAAAGGCTTGCTGAGTTTCACCATCAATTGTCATTGCAGCCCAGTAAGAATCTCAGAAGAATTTTCTGCAAACTTTGTATCTAATCATACGCTTTTTTTCCGGGCCAGAGTACAGCAAGACAAGATAAATTCCTCTTTTATTCCAGCTGAGCTCTCAACTTAATAAGGTAAGGAACTCAAACAATGGCTTCTTTGTCTACCAATTCTTTTAAAAAATATAAAAGTCTTGGACAGTATGATGGAATAGTCTTAGTCCAACCAAGGAATAAAACAGGTGTCTTTGCCAAATCACTTTTTAATCTTTCCTCAGATAGGTCTTGGACAGTATAATGGAATAGTCTTAGTCCAACCAAGGAATAAAACAGGTGTCTTTGCCAAATCACTTTTTAATCTTTCCTCAGATAGGTCTTGGACAGTATGATGGAATCGTCTTAATCCAATCAAAGAATAAAACAGGTGTCTTTGCCAAATCACTTTTTATCTTTCCTCAGATAGGTTGGCCTGTGGCCAAGCTTTGTGTTGCTTAATCCATACATTGTCTCTTAGCAAGCAATAAATGGAAGAGAAAGATTATCATATCCCTATAAATTGGCCATAAAAAGTAGGCAATATTCCTTGATACCCACATCTCTTCATTTTATATGTCTACATCTAAAAAAAATCCTTTACATCTTAAGTATGTTATTAGCAGAAATATCCTATAGGAATATCCAATGGAATTCACTCGTAAATCATCTTCTCATGAATCACTTACAAAGGGCAAATATCACACCTCTCATTTCTAACCCAAAGGTCTACAATCATTTAACAAACTTCTTTCAATTTTTATCTGAAGGTTCGCATTCAGAATAAAGGCATAACATCCTGCAAAAAAACACTTAATGCTCTTTAAAAAAGATTTAACCCTTCCAGTAAGCTGCTAAAATTGCTCTTTCCAGCTTTTCATTTTAGTATTTGCAGTACCAAATTACTGATCAATGGAAAACATTTTACCAGAAAAATAACTCATTTTTTCTCTAATTGCTTAAAATGAGCCTACAATTTTAAAATAAATCCATAGCCTGAAAAAGAAAATTTAAAGATATTGATTGTGCTTTTAAAAAAAAAAAACAAAACAACAAAATAAAAGGATAATTTTCCTATTTAAAAGACAGACACCATGGCCACAGTAAGACACTACATCTTCATGATCTATGATCACATCATTGATAAAACTATTCAATATAAAATTTAAATTTAAGAGCACATTCTTGACTAAGAAGAGATGGATTGGGAAATGTAATGTTGTACACGTTTAAACAAAATAATACATTTAAAAATGGCTTTGCTTGCTATTATATTCCTATCACCAAGAAAGCAAATACTTAACATACACATAATAATTGAACAGCAAAGTGAAATATCACCTCAAATTAAAAAGAATTTAAACAAAACTAAGAAGTAAACATAGAAGCTTTATGAATAAAAACATACTTCTAATGGATAAAGGATCCAAAAGGCCAGATAATATGTGTGATGAAAGATGTCTTTTTTGCTGGAAACTTCATTCAAAATTACGTTTATATTTGTCACCTGCAGACTAGATTATTTTTGTTTGCTGTATCCAAATCTGAACGTGAAAACTGCACCAAGATTCCAGCTTGTACCGAGTATGTCTGTCCAACTTCTCCATATCAGACTGCCATAAATATACAGTCTGATTCTCAGCCTGGTTTCCTAAGGAAATTTAGGGATTTATTTCTTAAATGACACTAATCGCAAACAACATGAGAGAGCAATTTCATGTATGCAACCACCCAGTTCATATCATTAAGTCCAGAACATAGTGTAGGAACATCAACTAAGATACAAATCCAAATAAGACTAGGCTAATCAAGTGAGATTTTGTATTATAACACAAAAAATTTCATTTTGACAGAACTTTTCATTGCTAACAACAACAATCACATTCATCAAACACTCATTTTCACATCCCAGAGTTATCATGAAGAACCGCAGTACTGACAGCACGCTACACATACCTCAAGAAGCCACCTCCCATCACGTACTATGGATCTACAATTCACTAAGCGTAGGAGAGGTCACTGATTAACCAGAAGGAAGGTATGGAGACAGTTCAATGCGGGTTTTTAAAATGAGCCAAACACCTTCTTGCCTTAAGAATCTAATCAAAACAGCACATAAACCCAGTTTACATATTTTAATCTAAAATTTGACTTACTTTTACTAGTGATTCTGGCTTCCTGCTGTGGAAGATTTTCATCAACAATAACTCTCCAATAAACTAGTGACAGAAAAACATAGCATAAACTCTTCTTTCTCCAAATGAGAAACTAACCTGAATTTGGTTAGAAAAATAGCAGCTTACTAAACAAGCTGCTTTGAGAAGTTCAGGAAAACATGCACGTGACAGGTAGCTCCTATTGAAGCTTCTATTTGCCTAACAGATCGGTCCTCAAGTGTCCCTAGTACAGTAATTCCAGCTAGGTCATAGCATATCTGAATACACAATTCGATAAGTTTTGATAGCTCTTGAACTGATACAGTTTGACCTTTAGACTTTTTGCCAAAAGCCACTAACAACCTTATGAACTTTCTAAAGTATTTAGTCTTGTCTAGATATTAGCTGACAACCCTTTTAACATCCAACGTATGCAACTGGCTTTCCTGAGAAGATGTTAATGCATGAGGAAAACTTATGTAGATGAAAATTGAAAAGCACTTTTGTCAAGATTTCATAGGGGTTGTAGAAACATTGTTTTTCCTTGCCAAAAACAGCTCTCCTGCTCAAGTACAGTGTTCTGGATTTATCTGACTGATGTTCTTGTTATAATAATTAATATTTCGGTATGATAATATTTTGCCAATAGGAGGAGGAAAACAGAGGAAAGACTGGCAGGCATACAGAGGAGCCTTAAGTTTCCAAGACAAGACCAGTTTCCAAAGATGCAGGAACGCTCACTCTAAGGTTTATATCTATACTTCTAGATACACAAGTCTCAGCAAGGAGAACTGTTACTCTGTGTATGTTGAACTGTTAGTATTTTAAATAACTGCTTCTGCAAAAACAGGGAAGCAACTTTATTTAATACAGACTTAGGATAAAGTGGATTTTGTTACAGGTATTTATACTTTGGCAACGTACGCAGGGCATATTTTCTCCTGCCTTTCTTTCTCATTCTCCAATATTTTGAAATAAAAAGTATATGCTATCTACTGTCACTAGTTCAATATAGAGAGAAAACATTTTAAAATTTAAGTCTAATTGTACGTAATTTCTGATCATTGTTTCTAAAATGATCACTGTGATTACTGTTTTTATAGAACGTTGAGTATTTTCTGAAGAGGAACCAAATATGGGGAAAAAAGGAAATCTCCACCAGGAGACAATCTCCCTATTCTCCTCAATATAGCTTTTGAAATCCAACGTGAACCTGCTATAGCACATAAACAGTGCACGTTCCTGTTAGCTAAGCTCAGAGGACCAGAAAAGGTAAAAAACAAAAGCCCCAAACTCAGAATTCTATACAGCGATCACCAGTAAAAAAAATTCATGCCCAAACAAACATGCTTGTTTGCAACCTAAAATTTGAGCTGTGTCCTATCATCATCAAATGAAGTACTACCATTAGCCAAACAACGAATACTAAGTAAAAGGATGATGTGGGAAGTGATGGGAACATAAGTGAACAAATATTAACCCTGAGAGCTAGCCCAGCCAGACACTCCTTTGACTGTTACACGGCCAGCACAGGTGAACCTTTGTCTGCCTCCTACCTTAAGACTCATTTCTGTAACTAGTAGATCAAGTAAGGGACACTGAGTGCTGCAAATCATGGTCATCAGTTAAGGAGACTGAATGAAGAAGTTAAAGATTGCAGCCAGACTTACTCAGCCTAAACCCTACCTACATTCCTTATATTTCCTGTTGTGTGTGCCTCTAAAGACCTAAAGCCAGGAAAGAGAGACACTGCCCACAGAGATGAGCTGGACTGTGATCACCTGGCTGAATCCCTAGGATCCCTGACAGTTCACAGGAAAGGTCTGTACGCAGAAGAAATGCTGCATTTACTTGTATTACAAATATATTTACAAATGGAAAAGTTTTCTTTTGCAGCTTTTTAGCATCAGTAAGCATAAGCATGGAAAAATGGAAAATTATAAAGCTTTAAGCAATTTGATATTTGGCTTTATACCCAGCTGCAAATTTAAGACAACCAGCATGTGGAGTGTTTTTTTTTTTATAACCTTGCAAAATGCCACAGCTAATGGTGGTCACTTGTTTGTGTTAGATCTTAGTCCCTAAGAGTGACTTCAATTTAAAGGTCCCAGTTAAATAAAAACGCGCTTTACAATTTCAGTGAGTCAGGCGCTCCAGAATATCGTCTACTGTGCACAGAATGCAAAATCCTACACCCTCAGCAGGGCAAATTGGAGGCTGCAAAACAAGTACTAATTCAGAGATGCTGAAGTTACTTGTTGCAACGATACCTTTTGAGACACAAACAAGTTACAGATATGTACAAAACTGCACAAGGAAAAGAAGACAAAAGCAAGGGAGAAGAAAAAACTCACAGTAATGAATGGACAGAGCTATAAATGTCTCTGTACTGCTAAAGCTACTCAGAAATTGTTAACGCTTCCTTTAGAGTTTTTTTTAAATATTTTTTTAATACAAATCTCCTGATTTGTTTTCGCTGATCTGCAATAAAATAAATTTATTCATTAGGTAAAAACTCTGTCTGTAAGAAGAGGATTTTTTTCATTCTTATCTCTTCCAAATTAACTTCCAAACTATTACTGAGTTTTATGAGAATTATTAAGAGGAAATTTAATAAAATACAGACCACTACCAAAAAAAGCTTTAGAATACTATGAATAACATCATGTCATTAAAATGTTTTGTTAAGATCACAAGTAAATTTGTTCCGTTTTATTACTTCCTATTTATATCAGGAGAAATTGAACATCAAAACGGAAAGCTGTTAGAGATATTAAATAAATGCTCATATTTGTACTTTGTTATAGGTACAATTATCCATATTGTCTTTCAAGCTCTGGCCCTTCAGTGAAACGTAGTGAAAAATCATACTAGCTGCTTACAAACAACTCAAAATAACAGCTCACAGTTTATTTGTAAACTATGCCCCAGTTGTACAAAACACTAGAAGACTGATTAACAAGTTTTGTATTTGAATCCTCTACAAGACGTTAGAAAGTACTTAAAACTTGAATGATGGTTACCTTAAGGACACACTATACTCAGGATAAAAGATGCTTTTATACTGAACCCAGGACCCAGTCCCCTCTTCCACGTTCCGGTCTTCTATTGAAAAGAGATTGAACGATGTGAACCTTCTTACAGACACTTGTTGGAGATGCACATCTTTCAAGTGCTTTTTCTTCAGAACCTTTGAAATTAAGAACAAATTAAACATTAAGAACAAAACTTTCAAGAAAAAAAAACAAACATAGGCTCATTTAACTGCAGAGTTAAATGCAGGAGTCTGGGATCAACCATTACAGCTATGTTATTAGTTAATAGCTATGAATAACTAGTCCAAGTACGTCAGGCATGAGAAAAATAATTGCGGTATTGATGGCGGAGGTCAAGAGAATGGGTTATGAATTTATTGTTTCAGTAACTTTAGAGCAAATGTAGTCTTGTTTACAACTAAATAAAGTTGCTTTTTCTAACTCCCGCTCCAGCAAACCCATGCAGGGATTATACAGGCTGTTAATTTTTTTAATCTTTTCTCACATCATTACCCCAAAGAAGGTTTCATAGACCAGACCGAGCAGCGCCCTCACTAAGCAATTTCTGTCCCTCTCACTGCTACTACAGGTGCAAAGAACAAAGAGTATCTTCAGTAGAATTTAAATGATTAAGCCACAAAACACGATCCTCACGTGCCTGAGTGCTATGTTTTTGCCAGGTAAAGGACTTAGTAGCTTAAAAGTCTTCTGCTGCACACATCCTGAAGGGCTACCCAACTTGCCTGAGTTGAGCAACTTGCTGTCTATCTCCGGCCCCAGACTGTTTCAGTTTCCACAACTGCATAGTCACCTACCATGCCTCAGAAAAGGGACTGATGCATTAGCCAACCTTTAAGCAACATCCAAACACTTTGAGAGCACTGAATTCAGCATTAAGAGATGGAAGACGACAAGGAAGTGGCAGAGGCAGAGAATATGACCATTCAGATTTTGTATAACGGTCAAATGATTAAAACACTTGCTCTGGAAAGGGAAAATGCAGGCCCAATGTCCTGCTTAGACTGCTGCATTCAGCCATGCTTCCCAGAAGAGGACTATCAACTCATTTGTACAGAGCAATCTGATAAGCAACCTGTTCAAGCTGTACCATTTTACAGAACGCAATGAGCATTTCCATGCCAGAAGAAAAGTCTTATGTTTTATTGTTCAGGAAAGTGATGTGGAAGGAGTGGAGAGATGCCCTGGGTATAAGTTCTTTCTCCCAACATTCGAGGGGAGAATACATAATATATAAACAATTGCCATTAAATTGTTTACATCAAGGTGGATAAGCAGTCTACAATGATGAAAAAAGGAGCAGAAAATAAACTCATTGCTGTAAGCAGACAGAGCTCTACATGGAATAGCCCTATAGAGTAAGAGAGTTCTACAATTTACAGTTTTTCCATTCCCACTTTTTGCAAACTAGAGCTAAACTTGAAGTCAAATGAGAAGTAGCTCTTCGGAATTACAAATATTGAAATGGAAGATTTGCATACTGGGTGCGTACCATAAAATAACGGGCCAGAGATTTCACTGCTGCGCTGCAACCTTTGTCAGCAGCGCTTTACCTGGAAATGCACTCAGATCTAGCAGCCCTACAATTTGGGAGCATGACCTATTACACTGCAGGATATCTAGAAGTCCCACATTAAGGGAGCAGAGCAATTATATTTGCTACATATGCTGTTGTTTCTCATAGCTGGTCTGATGAATCAGGGTCACTGTGTTTGGATCCATCTTCACTGGCAGATCTGAGCATATGAAGGTACCAGCATTTTTATCAAAGTATTAAAAATGACTGTGTGCTGTCCACACTATCACTTCTACTTTTGTAACAGATGGGAAGAACATGCACAGGAAGGAAACTGTAAAAACTATCAAAATAGGAGAAAAGAATTAAAACACTGTCAGAATTAACACTTTCATGTCATAGCGACATGCCTAGAAACAAAATGGACTATCTTGACAACCAAAACAATTTTCTGAGACGTCTGGATTTTTTAGAAAAAACAGAGATGAGGCATTACTAAGAGGAAAGGGATCCAGCAATGACAGCACTTCTCTGTTTCCAGTTATTTGCTCTACAGAGACATCTTCTAACCATTCTGTAAAACACATATTCTGGATTAGCAGAAAATCTCCTGAGCATTTGAGTTCTCAAAAGAGCATTTCTCCTCCTTCAGTGTCAAACTAAAAAAAGGAGGTTTAAGATCTGAAAATTACATCAGCAGGTCAGATCTTTTAAAAACTTAACTAAAACTGAGAAAATAGAGCACAGAGGAAGAATATGTTGCATTTTTACATATGGATCAAAGTTTTTTTCTTTCTTAAGTCAGCTCCTAGAGACATCAAAATATACTGGTGCTATAGCATAAACTGATAAACAGATGTACTGTTGCTAGCACAAACTACAGACAAAAATACAGGGTAACAAACCTATCCAAAATTGTAATGATGTTTTGAAAAGGTTGAAAGATATTCTTCTCTATTTTCCTGATGCCCTTCCAATGAACTTGAATCTCCCCAATTCCCTGCATGCTGCCATTCTAAATGAACGTGTCCCAGGGACCTATACAACTAGACCTATACAACTAGTACATAATATCAACGTAAGCTTAAGGCTTCTCAGCAGTATAGACAAATTCTGTTTTGTGGTGACGGCACAGTAGAACTGTGACGGGGAAGGAATCATCGGACACCACTGGTCTATGGTAGGGACTGTACCTCTTTTTCTGCTCTCTCATTAGCTTAGCTCAAAGTTTCTCTGCATATTTTTGTCTCTAAAAATCCCAGAAGCCTTGTTTCACTTTCCTCGATATCTTTTGTGCCTATTGAAAGGTCCTGCCTTCTGCACAAGATCAGCGTAGGAGTACAGAAGTTTTGAACTTGTGCATAGGTTACACATACAAAATCATATTTCAGGTTCTGTAATAAAAGATTGTCTCCTGAAACATGATGCCTTCCAAAAAAAGGGGGTGGAGGGGGCAGAAAATTCTAATGCAAACTCTAAATTCTCACTTCTACCATCTCCATTTTCCCTTTCTCACATGAATGTTTTCTTTCCTCTCTAACTACATCTAGCAATATAAAATTCTAAAACAAATAGATTATTCTCTGTTTACCAGAATGATAAAGCAAACCCTAAAATTGGGATTAGAGGAGTGCGTGTAGGCAATTAGGGAAAAACAAATAAACACACACAACCATCCATTCCACCTACTCAATTAGCAAATAAAAGCAAATATGCAAAGGATGATCTCCAGAAGAGGACTGCCTTGTAATTGGCCAAAACAGGTCTGAAAGCTGAAACTTTGACACATTAAGCTATTACCACTGGCATATCATTTTTACCTACCCCCAACTTTCTACCTGTAGAACGGAGACAAAAATATAGCCAACTCTTCATTATATACAGGGTTTTTTTTGCAGGTTTCTGATTAAACTTGCTGGCACGGTTTTAGCAAGATTCAGGCACAATGCCATGCTAACCATCCAGTGTAATGTGGAGATCAAGCTAACATGTCATACAGGCCAGAATTTATTCTGTGCTGATCCAAATCAGGCACCTCAGTACCAGCTATTCTCCTCAAGCCCAGAGGAGCAGAGACTACAGCGCAAAGGTTCTTTGCATTAGCTCTGATCCAGCAGAGATTACGTCCTCCAGCTCAGCACTGAGCCTGGAGCCATCAGCTGCATCCGCACCAACCTCCCCACTACTTCAGGACAGCCCAGTTAGGCCAGAGGTATGTAATACAAATGTAGGAACAATCACTATTCCCATGTTGTTTTGTACTTTACTTTCTAAATCCTGAAAGTGAAAGGAAGGTTGACTCGTGCTTAGGCACCACGCCTTCAGACTCTAATCAAGACCAATAATCCTGCCAATTTGCCTCAAGATAAGCAGTCCACCGCTGCCCACTGCGTTGTACGAGCTTGTGCTCCACTTGCTTGTTACTATGTGGTTCCATAGATGAACGTACAGTATTTCGAAACAGAAACAAGAAAAGCAACAGCTACCTGGTAACAGGCTCTTTGAACAACTTTGAGACTGCAGCTCCCCAGACTCATGAGATACCGGTAAAAACAAAGGAGCTGGCTGGATATAGGACTGGGGTTTTGACCTAAGGTGAACCCAAGCTCTTAGAGCTCAAGAGATCCAGGTATTATAAAACTCCAAACACAAATGAGCCGATGACATGAGTAGAAAGGAAATATTTGGTAGGATCTTTCTAGAATCTATGTGAGTAACTGCCAAGAGGTGTTCAAGCGCTTGTAAAAGAAAAAAATGGACTGATTGTTTAGTGTGGATCTCCCTCCCCAGTTCAGAAATATTAGAGATTTTTCCAGTATTGGTTACTAAGAACATTTTCAAATAAATGTTTAGAAACTAGTAAATTATCACTTGCTATCAGATGAAAAGCTTCTCTAATGAGGCATTTCCATTTAAAATTTCAAGTGTACTCAGCATTTCATAATTAAACCATGAAAAAGAAAACTCCTCACATCATTAAAACATATAGCATTGAAAAATGCTTGAAAACATCACCTATTCTAGAAAGATTCTAGTAAAATATTATCACAGATCAAAATCACAGGGCCCTGGGTATTTAATCGCTATATAAGGACCATATTTTGGACTCCCTATAAAACCTAAAGATATTTGATCTGCTTTCCAAAAAGTACTTACGAAGAAGGGCAGTCATCTGAAATTCACTCTTTACTCCATCTCATTGGCTCAGTTGCACTAAAAGCCAAATTCAGTTATAACTGATGTTCTGTACAACTCCGTTCAGGTGAATGGCACTGACTGGAAGATAATATTTTGCATACGCAGGAAAATTTCTATCTAATTAGCTATAGCATAATCTATAACTATACCCTGTCTATATATCATCTGTAAGATTGTATATTATTTATTTTTTACAAATAGTTTATTTACCAAATTGTTTTATTCAACTTCAAGCAATTAAGTCTGAGCAAACTCAGACTAACAAAGACATGGAAAAAGATGTGGAGCACAGAGATAGAAGCAGGAAGAGATGAAAAACTTTTTAATAAAGTTTTTCAGTTCGGCCAAAATAAAGCTACTGCCCTATCCTCCTTTAGTATCTCTTATTCACCTCTGGGAATAAAAGTAAATTAGCAGGTGAGCACACAAAATTTCTCCGAGAAGGACTGTGAGAAGAAGAGCAAGAGGAAGATAATAGCACAATACATTAAGCTTAGAGATTTCAGGAAAATTCTTATTAGACTGGTGGGATCCAAATCCCTTCTCTCCCCTCATACAACAAGCGGCACATTACCAAACCTGGCATATGCCTATTTCTCCAACTTCCTCGGTAAAGACTACAGACTGGTTAATGCCATGAACTGTACAGACAGGAGGAGTTCAAACAAAGCCTGACAGAATCTACTCCAGTCATTTATAATGCATACTACACATGTAACTTACTGTAGCATTTTGTTAGCAAAGAATATTTTCCTTGATTCTGACAAGCCAAGTTTAAAAAAAATTGCAAAACTTCAAACTGAATATATACATAAAACATTTTATTGATAAAAGAACCACAGATGTAATTATGCAAAACTCTAGTTCTTTATGCTAGCTTCATAGGATACCTGATAAAAGGGCTTTTTTTCTTAATTAAATCAGCTAGCACACACTCAAGCGTCCTTACCATAGCAAATCAATTCGTGTATGCATTGAATAAAAGCAAATTCAATATATAAACACACCACAGAAATGATTTCAAGTAAGGGGTTATTATAAGCAGTATGAAAAGCATTTTTAAAAGCCCTGTAAGAAATACTTTGACGGTGCTCCTTTACAGGAGGATATAAAGGAAGGTTGATGCCTTCCTCCAATCCATAGATACATCTAAGCGCCACTGTAGTAAAGAGTGCAGAACTGATTTTTACTTCAGATGTACCACTAAGATTGCATTGATCCTTGTTCACTGTACCATAGACAATCGACAGAAAAACTGAAGAACATGAAAAAATAGGGAATCTGCAGAGGAAAAGGTCACACATACATGAGGTTTGAGGAAGAAACAGAAGCTTTCTCCTCAAATACCTACAAACACACCCCTCCCACCTATTCTGTTGTTATGAAAAGTTCCTTATGATTAAAATAGCCAGCGATACACCAAAGGTGATACGCTGAAAACAACTAAAAGATAGTTTGTCGGGGAGTACAGCTTACATAGTTTACTAGAACAGAAACCTACAAAGACAAAACTGATATTCCTATCAATAACTTTGGCATTTCCTGCTTTAGCATATAATGAAACACAAGTTTGTCCAGTTGAACAGGAGTGGAATCTACAAACCAAAAAAGACACACCAAGAAAAGGTCAATATTAACCTCTCCACGCCTTCCCTTGCTGTTACACTATAGCACTCCGGCGCTCTTCCCCCACTTATCCCTGTCAATTAAACTGCTCTCATCAGGCCTCACCCCACTTACTGCCTTCTCCAGGCCTACCCTGAGCCTTCGCAGCCCCCGTGAACAGGCAGGCAGGGAGGGCTAGCTCTGGGCAGCTCCACGCATCCATCTGCACAAAACTGAATGTTTAAGTCTGGGCTGTAAATGTCACATTCAATAACAAAAAATTAAACAGATTATGATTTTTTAAGCCTTGATTCCTCTGTAGATGAGCATAGGTATAATTTTCAACCTGTGGCCTTGCACTGCTCCTCAAGGGTTCAAAGAAGTGAGGAAGGCCATAGCCTACAAGCTACTTTTCATTCAGGAGCGCTGGCGTAACTACTTGCTGCTTCTTCCTCCTGTCCCCTCACCATCACCATCCCCTCCCCCACAGATACACAGATAACCAGATCGCAGCCTGTTGGGGATAAAAGGCTGTTTTTCTTGCAAGGTGAGCTTTCGGTTGGATCACACCCCACTTCCCTGCACTGCTTACTCTATGAAGTCTAATTTGGGGGTGGAAGCAGAGGATTTAGGCAGCAGCAGCTACAAAAATCAACTTGAGCAACACTGGATATAGCATCAAAGCACAACCTAAAAGGCCCAAACTAATGCCCCTGAGCTTAAATGGGTCATATAGGTTTCTCTCCAACCCCCCCTCGCCCCCCAAAAAGTACTTAGAAAGCTGCGGACTGCTTTTGGTGTTTAGACACACTGGAAAGCTGGGTGTATATCTAGTGTATCTATATATATGTATACACTCACAGAGACATTCATATACATATACTCTTTTTTTTTTCTTTCCCTCAGAAAGCGGACTGCAAAGCTGCTCCTAAACCCCGGTGCACACTCCTCGCAGTCCCTCCTGTCAGACAGGCGCAAAGCCCCACGCAACCCCAGCCGCCTTCGCAAGCCCCCAAGCGCCGGCAGCGCCTCCCGCCGCCGCAGCCCGCCCCCGCCCCGGCGGCAGCCCCGCCAGCGCACAGCCCGGCCCCTCGGGCGTTACGAGCTAACGGCCGCGCAGGGCCGTTGCCGTTGCCGCCGCCCGGGGGCGGAGGGGCGGGAGGCGGTTGCCCCCAACCGCCGCCTGCCCCTCGCGCCGCAGCGGGACGGCAGGTGAGGACGGGGCGGCAGCACCGCTGGGCAGAGACACCCGCCCCCCGCCCCCCCCCTCCATCACCGACGCCCCGCGGGCTCCCCCTACCTGTCCGAGCAGCCGCCAACGGGCTCTCGCCGCTCCCGCCCCGCTCGCCGCGCACCCGGCGGCGGCGGCGGGGCAGCGCGGGGAGCCGGCAGCCTCGGCCATGTGGCGGCGGGCGGCGCCCGGGGCTGAAGCGGTGGGAGCGCGCAGAGCCCCCCCACCCCGCTCCGTGTGCCGGTAGCGGCGGCCCTGGCCGGCGGAGAGCGGCCGCCGACGAGCCTCCAGCGGTGCCTGGACCGGCCGGGCTAGGGCTCGGGGGGGAGGGAGCGGGTGGCCATCTTTGTCAAGGGCAGGAGAAGCGCCCGTCGCAGCGCGCTCCCGACCTGCCCGTGGCGACAGCGGGCAGCCCTGCGGGACGGCCTCGCTGCAGGGAGGGCGCGGCAGGAGCACGCCGCCTCTGCCGACGCACCAGAGGTGGGAGAGCGCGCCTCCAAAACGGGTCTCCCGTCGCCTTAGCGCCTCGGGCCTGAAACAGTGCGTGGGCGTGAAACGCCAGTGAGCGGGGAAGCGGCGCCTGGGCCAGCCCGCCCGGCGGGAGCGCCGCCGCGCTCCCCCGCTGACGTCCGCTCCGCTCGCCCGCAGCCGCCATGTTGGCTACGGGCAGGAGCCGAGGGAGGCGGGCAGGCGCGTGCCCGCCTGCCATCTTAGCCCAGGGCAGCGCCGCCGAGGGAGGGAGAGCGAGTCGAGCGCCGGCTGCCACGGCGAGTCCTTGCGCGGGGCCTTGCCGCGGCGGTGAGGGCAGGGCCGGCGGGGCGGAGCGGAGCGGGACCGGGCCGGCCCGACTCCTCCGGGCCTCGCCGGGACGGGGCCGAGTGGAGGTACCCGCGGGCTGTGCAACACGAGGGGTGTTTTCTTCCCCCTCCCCCCTCCCCGAGCTACAAAAGTCTTAATTTTCTTGCCAGTGGCCTCCGTCTCTTAGCTGTTTTGTTGTTTTTCTGGGATAAAGTGATTTTATTATTAGATTATAACTTTTTTTTTTTTAACTTCCCAGAATCTTCCAGGTTTTGGTTTGTGAGCATTTGAACAGATGCATAGTTGCATCTTCCCTTTCCATTTACTGATGGTTTCACTGGAGCTAAGTTTGGAGCTGTCTGGAAGCACGTTTTGGAGAAAGGTGGCAAATTAAAGTGCAAGCTAAGCTGTTCCTACGAGTCGTGAAGAAACATCCTCAGTTTTGCTGTTTTTTTTTTCTAAATTACTTAGCAAATTATTTTGAAAGGTGAAATAACATTGGTAACTTGGAAAGACCCACTTCTGTTCTTTATGAATATTTCACATACGCAGTGTAAATAACCAGCACTTTGGGATTTTCAGAAATTTCAGGCTGACTGTTAAGAAATGAAGATTTGGACATCATGTATTGGACCGCAAAATTTTTTCCAAGCACTGAGCTTTGGTGTCAAATACTACTCTAAGCATAATCATCTCCAAACAATATATCTTTATAGTCAAATAAAACCCCCAAAATGCCACATCCTGGACTGTTCAGGAAACGCATGCAACAGCACTATGCCACCTGGAAGCATTCTGCAAGGGAGATTCTTTTCCTGCCAGGTATGCAGTTTTAAGTGTAGGTTTAACGTCAACAACCATCTCTGTCCTATCTTTTAAGGAAGCCAGCCATGTTATTTCAAATGTCGGGGAAACATGTATTTCCTAAAGGGTTTGAAGCACGGGGATAAATATTAGGATTTCAGTTATGATCAAATGACTTTTCTCAACCTTTCTATACTGTTTTGATGTCAAAGTGCATTTGGGTTGATTTTGCTGCTGTAGCAGTTTTAAAAAAATTAGTGTCTTCCTGAAAGATTCGGTTAAAGTGTCAGGGTAAAACCGCAGGAAGACATCAGCCAGTATAGCGACTAAGTGTCCAAACTAATGATCCCAGATTTAACTGCTGTGAGCTGGCCCAGTGCTCAACAAACTTGAACTTTTCTATGCTGGCCAGTGAGTCGCAGTTTGTACTGTATTAGAACATTTAATTTGTCACAGTTGCATTCACGTGTGATAAACTACTTTTAAAAAGTATTTGGATTTATGTTTGTAAGTAATTGCTATGTAAAACAGTGGTAATACGTCACGCACAGAGCCAGAAAATGGCCTGAAATAATTTCAGTTCTTCTCTCCCTGTGTCTTCAAATGCGGTACTCCAAAAGTAAAAACTTATCGTGGTATGACAGCCTATAAATCAGTTTACATACATAATGTAAAAAGATTGTTGTTTTGTTTTATTTTGTCTTAGACATGTTTCTAGATGGATGTGCAGTTGCTCTAAAATGGTTTCAAGTTAATGTTTCTTCAGAGGTGACGTGAAGATCATCTTCAAAATACATGTTGCAACCCTTTTTTAGTTCTTATTTGTGGTCCTATTTATTGATTGGCAATTCGCTAACAGTTTTAAATGCTGGTCTACAAGCACTGGTTCCAGGAGGCGCACAGGTGGTCTTCGCCTGAGAAGAAGCTGTGGCCTGTTTACCTTGGGGCAAATATTTGCAAGCAAATTGTCACCAAGATCCTCTGCTATCCTCAGAATCTCCCCAGATGCTCTTCTAGATGACTGCTTTTACCTCCATATGATGGAGGTGTAAAGCAGCTTCCTTGATATATGCCTACATTGCTGCTACTAGCTGTATATAATATTTTCAAATAAGTACAATGGAAACCATTCAAAACAAGTAAAAGGAGGGGGAATCTTCACAAAGGAGGCAATAGATGGTGGAACTTGCCAAAAGAAGTCGTGGATCCTACAATTTTACATAGGTCCAAGAGGAGACTCTACGCGTGCATGAAAGAGAATTTTTTAAATATCCACTTTTTAATTATCCAGAAACCACATTCAGCTCAGGAAGTTCCTGCGCCAAAGTTAGTTGAATGCTGGGAGAATACTTGTTGAGGAGTATCATCTATGCTCACCCCATTCTTACTCTTCCCTAGGCATCCAGTTGTGGCAACCGTGGGGTTTTGTTTGCTTCTTTTTTGGGGAATAGTGTTTCCTTTTCTTGATCAAAACAATTTTTCCACTTCCATTTGTCTGTACAAATGGGAAGGGATGGTACAAGTAACACATCCTGTGTTTTCTTTGCCTTCACAATGCAATTACCCAATTGCTCCAGAGCTTCTTTTCTTAATTTCTTTGACCTGTGCTTCTGATCTTATGTACTAGACTCGCACAACTGTTGGTCTGAACCAATAATGAATGTTCGTATGCGCTCGTGACTGATGTAGTTTACATTCACAGAGAGTTTGGTAATTGGAGCATGTAGGCTTTGACGAGAGGAACTATCCATAATGTTCACATTTAAAATCTCAAGCATTTGTGAAGAGAGCAGGAGTAAAGTAACAGTTTTTGACTGCAGAGTGAGGATGGTGTATAAGTGTATGCTATTTTTTAAGTTTAAAGACATTTACATAATACATTGAATGATATAAAATGCTACTTTGTGTCATCTCTGTGGTATTATGTATGGTAATATGTGATGTTTAACTTGTTATTTGATCATATTGAGAGATTTTACAGCAAGCAAAAAGAAGCAATTTGGTGTTAGCAATGTTAACACATTTGTAACATTTTAACAAAAGGAGACATGACTTTGTTGGTAGGCAGGTAGGAGTGGCTCTGTGCAGAAAACCAGATCCATGAGCTTATTCTTGATGAAAATGTTTGCAGAACCTGCACCAGTTTGTTGCTTCAGTTTACTTTCTAGCCCTAAGAACGTTTAAACTAACCCTTTGAGGAGGTGCAGCAAGGACCAGAACAAGCAGGAGTCTTGCCTAGAATGAAGGAGGCATTGCTGGCAAGAGGAGGAAATGAGAAAGCATAATCTAAAACAGGAAAACAATGAGAAAACACCTCTGAAGAAAGAAAAGTAATTCAATAAAAATTAACTGGAAAACCAGTTCTAGGACAAGAACAAACACATTCACATATAATCACTTAAGAGTATACGTTTAATAGTAAGCTGAATTTTGAAGAAGAGACCTCAATAAATGTTTCAAAAGTACACTTGAAAATGCCCCTGTAAAAGATCAGGAAGAACTGAGAAGAAAAATTCATCCCAGCTGCTTTGTAAGGACTCATACTGTTGTAATAACGCAAAGTTATTTTGTGGGTCAGTAGCTTAGGAAAGATTGTTAGTGTCTCATTGATATATTCATATTTGAAGAGAGTGCTGGCTTATAGCCGTTGTTATCTTTACCTATTTAGCAGGAAGTGACAAAAATTTCTCGCAAAAGAAAAAAAAAACCATCTGTAATAACATCAGAGCTTTTGTATAAGGACCTTCTGAGATCAGAACAAGAAAACTGGAATGAAATTTCAGCAAGATACACATCTATGATAGAAAGAATCAAGCAAAAATTAGAGAGACTGCACAACAAGTATACATTCAATTCGAGCAGCCCAAGGGTAAGTGGCAAAAAATACAAAAATTTGTCATGATTTAGTACAAACAAAAGGCAGTAAAGCCATTCCTGCCATAAAATGCTGTTTCACTGTTTATTTTATTGTGGTAGTTTTGATTTTTGAATATTCTTATAACTGTGTTTAACAACATAGAGCATGTTTTTAGAACAGCTCGTATTGGTCCTGAAAAGTGTATTTGAGTTTAATTTCACCATAGTCAAAAACAAATTACATAATAATCATATGACTTTTTGACAAAGAAGTTGAGACATTTTAAGTTGCAAGAGAAAACATAGGTGATATGAGCCCTTCATTAAGTTTAGATACAGAAATAAGTAGCTTAAGTACTCCAACTTCAAAAGAATCTTTCTGATGCACTTAACTCCTTCGTTCCCCTTTTCAATATCAGATATAGGTGTTATCTTTCATCTGTGTACATTACAATTGCATTTGACGGAACACTGATTGAATATAGGGGTTCTGAGGAAATAGTCCAATCTCTAACAAATAACCAAGATTTATTTTACATATGTATTGGACTTGAAACACATTTGTTTTGCATTTAACAGGTTAGGTTTGGAGGGAATGTGTACTTTGAGGAAAATGGCTGCATATTTCTTTCAAAAGCAGATGACGGTAAGAGATTTCTTAACTCTTGAAAAATATTCTGCAATATTCTGCATGTATCAATTATTCAGGGTGTTTTTCTTGCACTACAGCTTCATTGCTTGGTTTCTAAAAATAGTGTAACTATACTACAAATGAAATATTTTGATAAAATTCTGTAACGATCAGTAAATAATTCTAGAATCCTGAGTCTGAAAAGATGATGTGAAAAGAATTAGGGGATAGTATATATTGGTACTGAGTCCACAACAGTAGATCACTGTAGATGTTTATCATCTTGAACCTCTAATTATAGTATTCCATCTTTACTAGGATAATATGTTTAAGTCATCTTGTATTGCTCTGTATAATATAAATACATACTGTATATCATATAAATACTATATTAAGATTTTCATCATAAATTGCTGTTTTGTGATGCTAGTAAGTTTCTGGAGAGGGAAGAGAGAAGGCATTTCTTTTCAGAGCCCTGGCTTAAAACTTTAAAAAAGGCAAAGTACATTCACCCTTTTTTTATTTTTGAGAGGGTGAAAAACATTGGTTACTTAATTGTATCTAGTAAAAACAACTATATTTCAGGTATCTGAATTTTAGAATTAAATACATTCATCCAAAGCCTATATCTGTAGTTTTGAAATACTTTAAAAAAATAAGTACAAAGGTTTTTTTTTTTTGGATCTATAATTTTTTGTTCATTTTCACAAAATGTTTTGGCAAGTATCTCATAAAAAAAATATTTGGTGCTAATCAATTCTAGCAGTATACTTGTGAATATTGCAGGCAGACTTGTTAAATCAGGTTATTGATTATTAACCACTACTGTTCATTTTGTCAATTCCTTAATTACAGCATTTTTTGTTATCTGTATTGTTTTATGCAGTGGATAAAGCAAATGTTAACGTTTTATTCAGTACTGAAGATATTGGCTTTTCTGATGCCCATATTCAACGGATCAGAATTTCACCAGATCAGAGGTATATGGCTGCCAGCTTAAAAAGTGAAAATTCTGAAGAGGCAACCTGTGTTATTATGAAACTTGATTGTTTTCCTGTCATGGAAAAAGTCATTCCAAATGTTTTTAGTTTTGGTAAGTTGCTTATCCTGTGAACCACACCAACTTTCAGTAAGACATTTCTCTTAGCCAAAAAAATAAATTGCTAGTACTTGTTTTAAAGAAAGTAAGGAGGTGACGTTGCTGGATGTAATGCTTATAGCTGTTAAATTGTTTCTTATTTGACAAATGTCTTTTTCCATACAGCCTGATTTTTACAAGTTACTTGATGTGAATGAAAGTAAATCCTTTCATGGTTCAAGCTTTCCTTTATTGTAAAGGCAAGTATTTATATGTATTTGAAAACTTATGCACATCATTCTTTTTACTGAATTCCGTATGCCCCTGTAAAAATTTACTGACATAACTATTTGCACTATAAGGGTCTTTTTGAGAAATTTTCCAGGTATTGAAACCCTGCAGCTCCAGCTGAAATCACTGATAGCTGCAGGCATTCTGCTCCTCTTAAATGTACGTAAGTGCTGAGTGTTGGCAGGAATTTCTGCTGGACTCCAGGATGTGGGTTACAATTCAGAGTCCATTGAAATCAGTTAGGACTGATTTCAATGCTTTCGTGAGCTTTATTGCTCCAGAATAGGTTAAGGAACTTTATTTTGCTGTTAAAATATGCAAAAGTAAACAGAAATGAATGGGAAATCTTTCTTTTTTATAGCGTATTAAAGAATATAGCAAAGAGAGTGCAACAGTATATATACAGTATTCCACATCTTCTTGTATTTTGGATTATAAGATTATTATTGTTGGATGTCATGAAGTATACACAATGCAGCAAGCAGTTTGACTGGGCAAGAATTTTAAAACTCTAAGTAAAACTTCCTGCTTAAAAAAATGAAAATGAGCAATAATTCAGTGTTTGCACAATCAAAGTTTATAATGCCTGTTGAATACTAGACCAGAAAACAAGCCAGTAGTATTTTCCACCATACTTGACTGAGCACGTAGGTTTGCCTGGAAGATTTAATACATCTAAGAAACCAACTCCCTGTTAGTGCCATAGATGTGACAGATTACAGCAGATAACAGAGTATAGAAATGACAAGTCAGAGTGGTACTGATTATAACAGGTGTACAGGTGTGAGATACACAGCAAGAGAATCAGGTTTTATGACCGCTTGCAAAGTATATGCTCATAGTGGATGATGTGCAGTAGCAGACAGACAAATGAAAGTTCCTGAAAATCTACATCTGCAATTATTTAAAAGCTAGCCTAGAAGAACTGGATTTCCCTTGTAAAGGCTCACCTTTACAGTGAAACCTCAGCTGTCTGCGCACGTTGGAGCCACATTGCAGTTGAAATAGCAATTGTTTATATTACTTCTGTGTGATAATTAATCAGGTGTTTACTGAAAATTAATATTTATGCATAAGACAGTATACAAGAACTCTTTGAACTGCATATACTAAACATCATTACTGTGGTGGCTGCAGGAGCAGCAGAGACCGCAGTAATTTGGCTGGATCATTCAGATTAATAAACCTCAGGTTAGTGAAGCTCCCCTATTTATGTGCTTCTAATGTTGGGGAACACATACACAGACAAGCACAGAAAACTGGAGAATTTTTATCTCAGCAGTACCCCGAGGCATGTGTCACATCTCTTTTCCACCTGGTTTGCACGCAGTCCTATGCAATGTTGCGGATCTTATATCCTCTTTATTATCTTGCTGACTCCATGTAAACTTAATTTACTCTGTTCAGTTTTAAACAGCCACACATCAAATTTTCTGTTACCCACAGAGCCACCACAGGGTCCTGGGCCCTGGACCGTTGTCAGCTGACGTAGGCTTTTTTATATTTTGAGATTCTTGATGTGTAGGACTCAAACCTGGAAAAGTCTTTCTGTGGCCTGCCCCAGCCTCTGGGGTGTAGAGGTGTTGTCCTCAGTTCCTTGTCAACTGCAGCCTGCCTTTTTCAGCATTGGGTCCAATGTTCATGGAGCTCTAGAAACCACTGCTAGTTACTCTACTGCTGTAATGGCTGTTTTCCTGTCTGCCTCGGGTGTGAGGCTATGTGTACCTATACAATGTCCTGCTTAAGTTACACGCAGTAGGTACAGTGCAAAGTTATCCCTGCATGCTTTCCTGATCTCTCTTCAGTGTTTGTTATGATGGCTCTGACAGTGTTGAATACCGGCTAGCATGTGCATTCAGATTCTCTGCCCCTGACATTCAGACTGAGAGGTACTCCTTGCTCACTCTTTAGCTCAGTGATCTGACAAATCAGGACTGGCTCCTTGATGTCTTGGAGCTCAGGGGATCAATGAGATTTCTGAAAGCACTTTTAGGGTCCCTCAGTGGTACTTAACCTCTTCCTTAAATCTTGCTTTCTGATGATTCTGCCCCCTTCTTCATCTTTTACCACAAGCTTCATAGCTATTATTTCAGCAAAAAGAATGAGGAGGTTCAGGTCCATTTGCAGGCTTTTTAGGCTTTGACTATTAGTCATGCTTTGTCCTTTTACGTTATGAATATAAAATCCTTCAGAAGGAACCTTTGCCGGTTTAACAGAAGGCCAGCCGTCTCAGTGAAGTGATTCTTCCATTGATTAATTCTGTTAAAGGTCTGGTAAAAAGTAGAATAGAGGCAGCTACCTGTAGCATTCAGAATTGGACTAAATGACATTAGCAAGGATTGCGCTGAATTTCACTACTGCTGACATCTGCCACCTGAAGCTTGTTTTATCCTTTCCTCTTGAATTACACCACTGTCAGATCACGCAGGGCATGCAACACTGGAGGTAGTAAGTAGTCCTTCACTCGTTATTCAATAAGGGATTCTGGGATCCTCCACTAGGCAATTAGTGTATTGTGAGGACTCCACATTTTTATTTACCCAGGGTGAGAGTGTACATACAGATGAGTGCTAGAGAAGAAAAAGTTATGTAGCTATAACTAGTTTTCAAGAGAGATTGTGTGTGCGGCTACCACCTATCTCCCTCAGGTTTCCAAGAGGAGCCTTAGTGTTTCCGAAGTAGAGACATTGTTAGGAAGAAGCACAAGCTGAACCTTTTCTATGTATGTGCAAGACTGCAGAGTGGTCCTCACTATTCCATGATGTAGGTACTGAGATAGAGATTTCTGGTGTTATTGCTGGTATAAGGTATGGTCATGATACATATGCAGCGTATCTTGAAGAAAATAGATGCATGTAAGTAGTGGGTTTTTTTTCTCACCCCTCTTTTAAACAAATCAGAATTATTGACTACACAGCCAGTGGTGATCTTAATTTAACTAGAGCAGACGGGCCAAAAATAATTTAGCATCATATTAATTCAGTTTACATTCTCAAGACAGCTTCTTTTCTGTATATAATTTGTCCTCAGGACTTGCTTTTGAACAGCAAAAACATTAGTTTCTTTTAGCTTTTCTTTCAGTAATACAATATACCGTTCCAAATTTGATACACGTTTGTCTTTTTTCCAGAATGGGCTACATGTGATGTTCTGTTTTACACAAGTCAGAAGAATCTTAAATGCCAGGAAGTGTTTATGACAACTGTCACTGATGAGAAACATACTAAATTAATTTACACAGAACAAGATGCAAGGTAATACTTACCTAAAATATATAAAGTCGTTCACATATTCTAGAGTATTTTGTATGTAAAATATAACTTGTTTGGAAAAAAAAAATCTTCCATATCCTATTCCAAATGGTATAAGTCATTTTAAGTAGTGTTCTGTTGTCAGTGTTGGCATATGCAGTCTGAGAACGTGCTCTGTTCTCCTCTTGATTTGTGATGAACAAAGATTTAACTTCTCTCTGTTACCTCATGAGTTCAGCTGAGTTTATAAATGTCAAGGTCAGTCTCAGGTCACAGTGTCCTTTAATGAAAGTGTGACGGTTTCATACAGGGTAGATCAGACTGCGGATTTCATTTTGTTTTCTCTGCTATTGATGTCTGATGCATCTTTTAAAAAAAACAGGAGTTCAGGCTAATCCTTGCTCTGGGTAATGGATGAGCAAAATCATTATAGCATTCCCAGAGATAGACCTATTGTTGACTGAATACCCTCTCAATAACCTTTCTTTAAGCAGTGGTTTGGGAAGACAAGAAGGCTCTTGCTAAATTGTATGCAGAACTAGTTTTTCAGCCTTGTAGCATGAAGATGTCTTATATGCTATATTGTAAATATTTGTGATTGCTCTTCATCCAAAGTTACAGGTTCAGTAAAAAAAAAAAAAAAAATTCAGTTATACTTCCCTCTGAAAAAAACAGAGAAAAATCTACAACTGAGATGGAGTAAATAAGATCCTTTTTTTACAGCTGTATTTAATACATACATTTGTAAAAGCAAGTTACGCTGACCTGACGCTTCCCTACAGGGAAACCGTTGGCATAATTCTGAAGGTCACAGTCATTATATTAAATCTAATAGAAACTTACTCTAAAGGTTTATCTACTAGTGCAGCTTATAACTGAACTCACTTGATGGTGGGAGAAGGCAAGACGTTCTTTTATGTTGCCGTTGAACAGTTCTGTTCTATATCTCACCCCAGCTCTTTTACTTGCAATCAAATATTTTTTAGAAGCTGAAGATTTCGTGACTTCCTTAAAAAAAAAAAAAAAACCCATACAGGCAACTAGAGAAACTATTGTGATATCAAAGCCTGGTGCCTTGGGGAGAAGTATAGCCTGCATTTCAGTTTGACTCCTTTAGAAATGAGGTCAGCAGAACTGAACTACTGGAATACTACTGAATGCAGTGTCCAGCTCTTGCAAAGTTTGCGAGTATTAGAGAGGCAGGAGGCTGATTCTTAGCAGACTTCAGAAACTCAGCTCTCCTTGTCCTCCTAAAGATGTCAAGATGTCATTATTGGTAAACCAATAACAACAACAACAACAACAATTCCTCCACCTGCAATTAATTAAAAGCACTGAAAATGCTATCTAAAGCTTCCTTTCCTTCAGCAGGCAAGTATTTTGAAGCCTAAAAGGATCATTACTGCAGTCATGTAATCTGCCCTGTGTAACACAGATTATGATACTCAGCCCTGCAATTTCTTCATGAAATCTTCCAGAGCTTTGTGCTGGAGGTAGTTTTTCTCTTAGACATGCACTCTGAGAGATTCAAAATGACAAAGAAAGTGCCATGCCCCAAATGAGACATTCCAATTTAATTAGAGTCAGTCTTTCAGAAATGTGAATCTGACTTTCAGCCTGAACTTGTTTAGTGTTAGCATCCAGCCACTGGCTGTCATCCTGTTTTCTGTTGCTAGATTTTAGAACCATTTAAAATCAGTAGATATTTTCTTGGGCTATGCTATTTTGGGGTGTTCATATAACTTCTTAACTTTACCTTGGACTGAAGGTATTGGTCTTATTATGTGTCTCCTTGTGGAGGAAAAAGCCTTTTTCCAGACTTTGAGTTACTTTTTCTGTATGCTTTGTAAAGCTATGTATAAATTTAATATAGACACCAAGACTGGATACAGTAACTATTTCATGAATTCTGCATATGGACATATTATCATTACCCTTCCCTTACTGGTGTTCTGCTTCCAGGTCTATGTGATCTCTAAGAAACAATATAGCTGTGTGAGCAGAACTGCTTTTCTTCAAACTAGCTAGTACCAAGTCTTGTACAGGATCTAATATTTTGGTATCTACCACTTGATATTTGACATCTCTTTCAGTAAAATTACTCCTAAACACATCACAACAAACCTTGATACAGTTATTCAGAAAGAACGGCAAAAAAATAGTGGGGAAATAGCTTCAGAGACATTTTTTGTCTTTTCCTTCTTTCTATATTTCTCTACCGCAGACCTCAAATGGATACAATCAAAGCTGTCAAGAAAATCAAAAAAGATCATCTTTCCTCTCATGCCCACTGCTGATCCAGTCAGCCTTGGATCTTAGAAGCAGCACTGAATTGAATCATATCCAAAGCCAAGCAACGTTATTTGCAGAGTTTTTTTTTTTTCAGAACATTTTTCTTTCTGTTACTACTTTGTCACCATGTGTGACTTTTTGTTTGCTCAGTTAATTTCTTTTCTTGCTTCCAGCTTTATCACTTCAGCACTGTCAACCTTGGTTCGTATAGGCTTCTGTGCTTCTTAAAAAAATTAGTCTTTTTGTCTTGCTTGCTTCAGCCAAAGTTAGATCAGTAACACTTAGGCTATTTATTGATTTTTAGTAGCTCCTGTTTTTCTTGGATTATTCCTGTTCCCATGTGATGTCCTGTATTAATTTTAATTGTCCTTTATTACTCTTTTTGAAAAAGGCTTACTAGCTCGAAAAAGATATCTAGGTTTTGCATGAATTTTACAGCCTGTATACATCTGTGACCTTTCAGTCCATCTCAGTGATGCAAAAATATGAATTCAGTTGGGCAGCAACTGAACTGCTCTCCTTGCAGACTTCAGATTTCACACACAAAATTGTGGTTTTCTGAATCCCAGAAAAGATGCAGCAGAAGTAGGTTTGGGAACCACGTAGTCTGGAACTTCCCCAATCTAATCATAGATTACCTTGTGGTTAGAATCGCATGATTCTGAAGCAACTAAGTGAGGTATTTTTTAAACGTTAATAAATTTTAAGGTTAGTTTTTTTTTTTATTGCTTGCAGATTTTTTGTAGACATATATTGCACAAAGGACAGACGGTTTCTCACTATCAACAGCAACAGCAAGACAACCTCAGAAGTTTGGCTGGTGGACTGTAACCATCCTTTCAAGTCACCTGTTCTTGTACAAGCACGAACAAAAGGAGTCATTTATCACATTGAGCACAGAAATGATGAGTTATATATTCTTACTACATATGGAGAGCCTGCAGAATATAAGGTAATCTTAACTGTTAATAAGATTAGAAGTATTCATTCAGGTGCATGTTACAGATCATGTAGACGTAGTGAGGTTGGCTTTTAATTCTGTGCTCCGCGGCTTACTGAATTAATTTAAGAAAATTAGACATGCAGAGAACTGCGTGGCTTCAAAGACTGACAACAGTATGTGGAGTCTTTCACCTGTAGCATGCTGATTTGACTCTAACCCATCTGTTAACAAATGGAAATGATTATGCTTTAACTGTCATTTGCCTAAATCAAAGTTAGTGATTTCAGTCTGTATAACCAAACAGCCTGCAGTTCAGTTGGCCACATGAAAGCACTTATTACATGAAAATCACCGGTGGATTAATCTTGCAAATTTTTCCATAAATTTACTTTTTTCCATGCCAGTTTTTCTGGTCACGTTCTGGTGTTTTCAGTGGCTGCTTTTCCTTCATATAGTATAATAATAGTATCTCAGAGAGCATACCACCACTTACTGAGAAGAAATGCTCTCCTGCTCAGGTGGCAGGTTCTTGTCTTGTATGTAGTGCACAGCTGGGCAGTGCTGACCTTCAGACATGAAAATATCACCTTCTATCAATGCAGCATACATCCAACTTATTCATTTTTGTGTACACAATCAGGAATATCCAATGAATCTCATGAATTTTTGGAAGTATTTATCTTCTTTTGAGGCAGAAGCCCTTACTGGGAAAAAAAATAGCTTGCTGTGATCTTGCCTTCCCTACACTGGCTCTAACAGCTATGTGACCAGGGGATGAGCAAGTTCCTTTTTTTTTTTTTTTTTTTTTTTTAAAGTTATTTTATGCTGGATCAGCTAGTTGAACGAGTTCACCACTTGGCTGAATAAGTACTTGTTTGAGTACAACGCAGGCAATGGGAACTCATAGGAAGAGCAGAGAGGGCAGGATTGTGGCAGGTTGGATTTAGGCTAGTCATCTGTGAAGTATAAGCGTTTTGCTTTGTATAGCAGCTTTTCTGCTGTGAAAAGAAATTGGGCTGGAGCTTTCATGTGAGCTTCCTAAAGACAGTTTTAAAAGACATTTTAAACTTGAAATGGGTAAGTTTTAGTAGATAGAAACAAGAATAATTAATTTCTGATTACTTTGAAAGTGTTCTCTTCTCTATTTAAGAGTCAAACAGAAGTAAAAAAGAATTTATAACTAGTGCTCTCCCTGCCAGCTATGTCTTTGCAGAACAGGTCCTTCCTCCCAACCTCACTTTCAACAAACCTTTTTTGAAAAGGGAGGCTGGAGAGTCCTGGGGTGTTACAGGCAGAAGAAGCAAGAGAACCACAGTAGGAGGAGCTCAAAGACTGGAGTTTAAACAGAGAGACTGTAACTGCTTAGATGAGCAGGCAGCAGAAGCAGCCTTCCCTGAGACCCCCTACCCTGCCCTTTCGCCCTCGTCCCAGGGGACTCTGCCAACCTACTCTTTTTAAAGAAGCGTAGTAATATGATTGCAAACAAAGTTGTAAAAAAATTATTTTTTTAACTGTCTGTCACACAGCTCTTTCCTGCTATCAGTAAAGTTTTTAAATGCTTCCAGCGTTAGTTAGGCAAAAAGAAACCCACCCACTTTCACCGTATGAGATCACCTGTATGTCTGTACAGCTCACTTGTTAACTTTTATTACATCTCTTAGTAATGCAGGGATGTTCTTTTTTCTTTTGTAGTTGATGAAGGCACCAGTAGCTTCCAGTGGCATGGAGAACTGGCAGTTATTTTATGCATTGGAGGAGAAGACCAAACTAATAGACTTGGAGATGTTCAGTAATCACTGTATTATGTTCCTGCAGCACACTGGTCATCTTTATTTAAATGTACTTTCTTTTGTTTCTCATTCAGTTCAGTCAATTAAGGTATGTTCTAGATTGTCTTAAGTAGCACAATATTTTTCCAGCATGGGATTAAATTTTTCAGTACAACGTTATACTGAAAGCAAAGATAAATTCGCAGACTCAAGGTGGTATGGAAACTATAACAGTGACAATTTTGTCCTGACTATTGTATTACCTGAGGATGTTGTTCAGGATTTCACGTGATGGCTTATTGTAGCCCATACCAAGTTTCAAAGCAGTTATGCTGTGAGTCAGTTCCTTTTTCAGCTTATTACTGTCAAGCTTTTTACCATATGGCCAGTTTCTAATGTACTGTTTTATAGTACTTGATTCCTTAAACACTTTCCTTAGTTTTACTGGGCTTATTTTTGGTTACACTGCTCAGTCCAAGCAACGAAATAAGCCTGGCTCTCCCAGAGGGGAGAGATTAGAACTTTCAGAAGACAAACATGGAACCCATCCTATAATAAATGAGAAAAGTGATATTGCAGTACAATTTTTGCAAGTATTTCTTCCCTTCTCTAGTTGTTGCTAAATACTTGTGGATTAGAGACAAGGTAACTCAATTCAAAAACATGATTTCTGGAAACCATTCAGCTATTTAAAGAGTTTTTTTCAGGGCAACAAACCGATCAGAATAACTCATAAGCTTGTTGCAACAAGTTACCAGCGGTATATTCTATAAAACTGCTATAGATAAAGCTTTTTAAACACACTGCTCTGTTACGGTCTCTGAAATCTTTGATTTTTAAGAATGGTCTTAGTGTATTTATTCAAAAAAAAGTCTGCAGTTAGTCTGTAGAACTTTGGCTTTTGTTGCCGTTTCAGAAGTCTCTGGCAACCTAACTCGAGCAAACTGGCCTGGCAGAGGGTTTGACTAAGTTCCTGCTGCTCTCAAAGTATGAATCTTGATTTCTTTTATTCTTAGCAGATTTAAACATCTTACATATAATAGCAGTAAGTATCTGAGGGTGAATGTGCCAGGAAAAGGTTTTGTTCTTCACAATGGTTGGCACTAGGAACAAAGTTAAGAGGCAGGGGTTTTAAGTGGTTTAGCATTACTGAGCTAACTCACAGTAAAAGCATAACAGCTGATACGGACTTGGCTGTACAGTGTGTTGAAGTAGAACTGGAAATCAGAGGGGAAACAGGATTTAAAAACAATGCAGAATCTATTTGAAATAGTGTTTTATTTAAAAAAAAAACTGTTTTAATGCCCATTTTAAGCTGGATTTGATTTTGGATTTATTTCCCAGTTTATTTCATTGTTGAACTTTATCTAGCAGCCTTAAGGAAAAAGTTAACTAAAGTCTTTCACTTTCTGACCACTTCAGTACTGAATTTTAAAGAAATACAGATTGTACTAGGTGTAAACTGAAGATAATTAGCTTGGTACTCAAAATCTTTGCCTCTGAAGGGCACACTAGGCAAAGTATAGAAGCAGTCTAACGGTGTCACTTAAAATGCTATGTTTTCTCAGCTGCCTACGTGGGCCTGTGCATTTGAATTGGAATCTCATCCTGAACATACCACCAGCACTTGCTATTTTCAGCTCACCTCCCCAGTACACCCCCCTAAGCGTTTTGCATATTCATTTAAAGAAAATAATCTCATTGAACAAGCTGAGCAAGAGGTACCAATTATTACGAATTGTCACACTACACGTTTACTTGCTAAAAGCAAGGTAAGATTTTTCAGTCTTTTCGCTGTTCCCTTTATTCTTCCTTTCCTCCTCTCCA
This sequence comes from Struthio camelus, assembly GCF_040807025.1. NCBI lineage: Eukaryota > Metazoa > Chordata > Aves > Struthioniformes > Struthionidae > Struthio > Struthio camelus. The sequence continues at coordinate 110,064,683 of NC_090944.1, forward strand.
TTTAAAGAAAATGCATTTGGCAGGGAATAGAGGTTAAAAAAAATGTAAAGAGCAGTTAGTGCTATAGTTACTAAACAGTGGGTGTTTTCTTCAGTGCTATAGAAAAGAACAAGTCGTGATAAGATTTTTTTTTTTTTTTAATTAACCTGGGTGTGTTAGAAGAGGTAACAGTACATGATGAGTCAAGAATCTTTGTATAATAGAACTTGGATGGATGGTATCATATTCTGTAAGATAAAAAAGGATGCTAGTTCTTGAAAAGAACACCCCCCAACTGTCTACACAGTATAAATCAAGAAAGGAAAGTTTTAACAGCCTGGGTATAAAAAAAAATGGAGATGTTAATAAAGAGTTTGTGCTGCAGTAAGTGGTAAACTATTTTGTTAATAATAGATACTCCTGGTGTTAAAGGGGGAAGGAAGACTTGGGTGCTTTGATAGTTTAAAAACACCTCAGGTGTTGCACTTAAATGAATTTTATACTCTGCATCCATAAACCTACACAGCGGAGGTTCAGTTTCTTGCTTTATTTTTCAAGAGTGCTTTGTACAAGCTAAGTGAAAAAAATTACTGTAATCAAAAAAAAAACATTTTAAAATAAATAATTGAAGTTTTCATTGCCATGTGTCATTGAGATTTCTGAAATATCCTTTATTGTAAAATACTCCTTCATTTCCAGGATGAAACTTTGGTGCCAATTACAGTTTTTCATAATATAAATTCTAAAGAGCTACACAGGAAACCACTTCTAGTTCATGTATATGGAGCTTATGGCATAGATTTGAACATGAGCTTTAAAGAAGAGAAGCTGATGTTAATTGAAGAGGATTGGATATTAGCATATTGCCATGTTAGGTAAGTCAAATACAAAGTGAAATTAAGATTTTTTTTTTAGTATTATGGGATACAGACATTTCTTGATATGAAAATGAACAGGTACATAAATATTTTTTAGATGTAGCTGTACCTGATCCTTTATGCTGTTCATTTCCATCCATTTCTAGAACGGTTAAGTAGTTTTAACAATAATTAAATTTTCCTAAGGAAAAAAATTATACTTAGAATAATACATATTGCGTTCAGGTTTCTTAAGTCAAGAGGATAGTTGTATTTACCTTTCAATCTTAAGATACCTCTGAACTACTCATTTCATCTTGTCCTTGCTCAAAAAATTGTTGAGAGCATGCTCAAACTGCAGTGTTGTGCTGCTACCGCCCTTTTTTTCCTGGAGCATTGTGTACTAGCCTTCAACCTGCCTTCTGAAAAGCATTTGCCTTTCTGCAACAGTAACTAAGTGTTTAACCTGCATCTTTTGTTCTTTTATTGGCCAAATCTTGTTTCCTGTTTAGCTACAAACTTGCTAGTTTTAGAAAACTACTATGTACAATAGGCTTCACATTTTCATTGAGATAATAGTAGATAAAGAAGATAACAAAAGACTCATTTTAGCAAGGGGAAGATGGGGGGGAACCAACAACTGTTTGAAATACCACTTTCAAAACAAATTCAGCATACAAATATATTCACAGTCTGATAATGCAGTGGCAAGCATTGTGTGGTTCTTACTCCCACCACTGTGTCTTTTGACGTAAGTGGATCCTATTTATGTTACAGTGGCAGTACCAAAGAGGAAGAGTACCAAAGAGGCAAATTAATCAGTTAATTCATTTTAAACTTGAAACCTGAATAAGGAAACTCTAGCTAGCGTAAAACCAAAATTGCAACTGTGTGAAAAGGAACACAAATTTCATTGTAAAAGTCTGTAAATATTACAACCTGTAATGTTTCATCTAGTATTCAAAATTGACAACTAGGGAAAAAAAAAAAGAAATTGACCAATTGACTATATAATATAAAGCCGCACAAAAAGCAAATCCTGAGCGTTTCAGGGAGGAGCTGAGAAATGATACTCTCAATGATTTTAATGACAGTTAGTGATATAAGAAAGGAAGTAACACTTCCTGAAGTGCTTCTTTACCTATGAATTCCAGGATATGAGCACAAAGGGATGGATGATGCATGTAGTGCCTTTATGCTGTTTGGATTTGCACCAGTCATCATATAAGGACTTTTTAATTTGCATTTAGTGTATTTATTTCTGCCATAAAGGACAGTAAAGACACAAATAGAGGAAGGAAGAGTTGATTGGGAAGGCAAACTGTTTTCGCAATTTTGTAGCTGCTGCTGTCCTTCATTATCTGAAGCTTTGCTGTGTAATGTTTTCCAGAGAGACTCCAATTTGAATTGTTTTAAATTTCAGGGGTGGAGGAGAGCTAGGCCTTAGCTGGCACAAAGATGGATGTCAGCACAATAAACTCAAAGGTCTCCATGACCTTAAGGCTTGCATTATGCTGCTGCATGAACTAGGATTTTCTCAGCCAAAATATACAGCACTAGTAGCTGCCAGTGCTGGAGGAATTCTTGCAGGAGCCCTGTGCAATACTGATCCAGAACTTATCAGAGCCGTGGTCTTACAGGTAAGGTGTTGCTGATCTCTTATAGAAGATGAGGTCAAACTGTATTTTCTGCTTCATTTCACCAGTTTCAGAATTGGAAACAATCCAATTCGAAATTCACATTTCTCATTTGTTTGAAAATACCTTGGCTTAGGTATTTGAGGTCTTGTGTCATGTTTGCCAACTTTTTTCTTTTTTCAAATAACTTTTAAGGCTCCTTTCCTAGATGTTCTAAATACAATGATGAAAACTCATCTCCCACTGACAGTGGAAGAACAGGAAGAATGGGGAAATCCATTAGCAGATGAAAGAAGTATGACGTATATCAAAAACTATTGTCCTTACCAGAATATTAAGCCACAGGTAAAATTGCCCTTTCTGTGTCAAATACTGCAGTAATAAAAGCATAGCAGTTTATAAGAAAATAATGAGAAGTGAGTAACTGGAATTTTTTATAATTGTATTTTACCCTTTCCATGCTTTAAAAATGCAACACTTACTTACAAAAACTGTCTGAACTGCATATGTGTGCTAAAATGAATCATTAATACAAATTATTTCAGTAATAACTTAGCAATATTTGGGGCCTTGATGACTGTTGAAATTAAGTAAACTCCTTCCCCTAAATGATCAGTTGCTTGCAAAAGCTGTTTTTGTTACAGACAGCCATGAAGTAATGTATTTAACAGATTATTTTATGGTATAACAAACAATAACAAACATGTTGTAAATCCCAACCTGTAAAATACTTTTCTGCCCTTGTGTGGAAGTTCCATTGTTCTGCTGGGTTTTCCAGACTTCCTCACAAGAGGAAGGAGGTATTTTTCAGAAAGAAAATACCTTTCAAAGACAGACAATGAAATAGAAAAAGGAGCTATGGCTTTGATACTGTCATCTCAGAGGAAATTTTACTTTATTTGAAACGATAAGCTAGCTGTGTTACATAGCTTCATTAATAAACAAAATCTTACTATATAAAAACAACTGTTTTGCTATGCGCATTAAGATTGCAGAAGTAAATCTTAACTGCTGCTCTGACTGTTTAAGGTGAACCATTCTATGACTATTGCTCCTTTTTTTTTTTTTGGTAAGCTTCAGCAAGCAGATATGCCTTAGTCCTTTGGAAGTGGAGAGAGGATTCATATTTTCATGCCCCTGTTGCAAGTAGATGATCACCCAATATTAACCTGTCATTTTCAGACCAAAATACTCTTATCACTCTAACTGGAAAAAGTAAAATTGGTTTTAAGAGCAGGTAATTATGTAATAGTTATGCTTTAGATAAACCATAACAAGTAGTACAATAAGATATATGGAGAAAAATGTGTTTACTCACTTTATGGGAAAAGCGGTTGTCAAGTTTTTTTGTTTTTTTTTTTTTATCTCAGCATTATCCTTCAGTTTTTATCACAGCTTATGAAAACGATCAACGAATACCACTAACAGGAGTTTTAAGGTATGTTCAGAAACTTAGGAAGGCTGCAAGAGATCATGCCAGCAGAACAGAAGGGAAAGGTGAGATAAAAATGTTACAGATACATGGAGTTAACTTTAAGTCAGAATATCATTAGTCATATAATTAGACAACACTACAGAGATCAGCTCCTCCTTAAATGCATTCACTTGTACCATATGATCCAGTATCTAAATCTCTCAAGTAATTTCTGGTATCTGCAAAGATGAGACGTGCAGTCATACTGACAAATGGATAAACCTCAGCTTGTAAGATGCACTCTCCAGAGCCTTAAGAGAGATCATCAGTATTGTAGACCTTCTTGAAAATGGTTAAATCAGCATGTGTTAAACAATAATGACAAACCACAACAGGTTCAGGAAACTCTCTGAGCTGAAAAAAACTGAAGTCAGGGAGATTATCAGTGGGGATCACTCTTCTCTAGGCTTCACTGTATGGCTACTGTTGGACAGAGCTAGGTGAACCCTTATTGTCTAGTCCAGCTACTGTTCTGGTTAGACTGCAGTTCTCAACAGTACATTGATAAGGTCTTATTTTTGCTGCTCTACAAAAAGCCCCTTTTCCCAGTTTCCTGAAACTGCAGGTGATAGTCCTAGTTAGAATGATAGCTATGCGAAGGTGTAGATGTTTTTATACCTGAGACTTAGTCCCAGACCTGGTGTTGTTTCCAGGAAAAGCTGTCTTCAAGCCCTGTTATTTTGCAGTACCGTCTAATCTAGGGAGAGGCTTTTACCATCAGGACCAAAATAGCTCTTGGATTAGCTTCTCTAAATTTCATTACGTCCCTTCTCTCCTGGCAGACCAATTGCAAAGGTTGAAAAGGGATAGCCGATGCTGCAGTTGTTGCTATCGTTGCTCAGAAAGAGAAAGCACGTTTTTTTTCCAAAGAGGCTCAGAGAAAGAACATACACACTGAACATAAACATTTTTCAGATATGTAGTTAACAAATGCAGGTAGTTCATCCAGCAAGCCACCGATTCATTTTCTTTCCAAAGGAATAGCAGAAATTCTGTCAGGACAGAAGGCAGAATTACGCATCCCTAAAAGCCTCACATCCACGCTTTACCTTTCCTTGTTCGTTCAATGTCTAGTGACCACTAGGTTTGTTGTTTCAGGAAATTGGATCCCTAATATCATCTTAGACATCCAGGCAAACAGCAGTCATTGTGAGTCATCTTGGGAGGATTCACTAAATGAGGTATGCCCCCCTTTTTTGCGCACTTCCATAACATGTATGGGAGGTTTCCCGGCAATTAATATTTAAGCCTCAGTAGTTCATGCAGTCATTGCATGTATGTTTGCAGCAATTAAAAAAAAAAAAAAAACACTGATGGAATTAAGGTTGCTGTTGCTTGTGTATAAATAAGATCCAATGGCAGAGCCAGATTATTGAACCTCACCGTACCTCAAACCTCAAAATAGTTTTAGACCCCCATTGTAATGTGCTGAGAGCTTTGAATAAAAGGTTTCAAGTTGTGCGAAACATTGTTCTAGCAGGAAAAGTCGTGTACCATACAGTTTTAAGAGCTTAAAGTTGTCATACTGATTTTTTTCATTTACTTCTTTCTTCCTCATGAGCAAAATAGATATGAGAGGTTTGATCTTTACATTTTGGGATCTGAACTTAGGATTCAATGTTTCACATTTTCTACAAATGTGTATGCTAAAAGACAACATACTGCCTTAGCCTGCCTTATTACCGATGTCTCAGAGTATCATAGTTGGGCACAGATCTTGTTTATTACTGTTAATTTTTACAGTTCCCAATAAGTGTCAGGTATTGCAGCTTTCCCCCAAATTAAATCTTTAGGGAAAAGCTTTGTTTTGTTTAAGGGCAAGATGCTGCTTAGAATCAATATGGGAAAGGAAGATGAGAATAGCTGCAGAAGAACCTGAGGTTTTATGGCATAAAGAGTTTTATTGTTTTGTAATAAAACATTTTCATTGTTTTAGGTTGCAAGACACCTTGCTTTTCTGAACAAAGAACTTGATAAAGAATAAGGTGGAGAAGTATGCTATCCACAACATTACATCACGTCAAATCCTGCAAATAGGTGATATACACAGTGACCACCTGAAAAGCTTCAGGTCAGATTTGTATTTATAGGTAGAGTGAAAACCTCTTCTCTTCTCTTGGATCCCTGCTTTCTGGGCATAAGCAGACCAGAAATTCAAAGACAAAAAGTTGTGCGTGGCATTAGCTTACAAACATACAAACTATGTGTTACATTTCTCCTGCCAGGTAGTACAGAAGTAGCCTCCTGCATTAACCAATTAGTTCAGGGCAGTTGTGTTCATCGAAGCAAGTAGTGCAGCACAATACAAGCAGAACTTTAGTGCAAAACAGTTGGTGCTGAAAACCAAAGATGTGAAGAGATGCACTTTGTACCGGCAGCCATTCCGGTCTAAGATCTCTATTCCAAGACAGAATTTTACACAAGGCAGTAAAACTGATTCATAGCTCAGTGACCTCTAAGCAAGGCAATCTTGTACAAAACAGCTACGCGTTGTTTATTAAGATAGATGCATAGTGCACACCTAGTACCAACAATTGGTACAAACTTCAGTGGTGGAAAACATTATGTGGCCGTAAGGTCCTCAAACCAAAACAGATTGCACCAAATCAAACCCCTGTCCTTCTTTTGTATCACATTAAGCCGCTACTGAAGATGCACCAAATGTGATTCAAAACACACGAACAAGTGGGACAGTCAGCAGAGTTGTTGCTTACTCTGAACCACAACTGATATATACACACACCTTACCTCCACCCTTCTTTGGGTAGAAAAATAAAAAATGAGAATGCAAACATATTCTATCGCAGTATAGGAGAGGAGGAAAGATCCATTGGAAATTCAGTTTTGAGAGCAGAGTTAGACGTCCTTAGCCAGTTTTTGTTCTTTTTCGTACTAACTTGGAGGATAACTCTTCTAGCAGCTCTAAATAAACCATCAGCACTTTCACATATTAGTCTTACTTGCTATTTTAACAAATCCAGGACCACCCCTTTGTAAAACTCATGTTAAAGCTAAAACAAAATATAAAAAGCAACTACAAAAAAAGAATTAACTACCAGGAACTGTAAGGGGCAGCACCTAGGAAGGAACTGTTTTCTTGCCCTCACACAAAAACATACTTAAACAGGCTGCTCTATTAGGACTGGCTTGCTTTTCTTCTCCACCGTCTCTATGGGAGATGCTAAACTGTGATCTTTGTTCATACCATACTTTTTCATCATCAACACAGATGCAAGACAATTAGGTATCAAATTTATTTTCTAGGCTATTTATTTTACACACAAAGGAAGTTTGAAAAGCCACTGAAAATTTTAACATTCCCCTGAAACCAACATTTTCTAAATTAATATGAGAGCTTGGTTATTCTACTCTTGCACTTAACAGTTCACGTAGAGTAAATTGAAGGCACTGGAATAACAAGCTTTCTCTGCCACAAAACAATTTTCTTGAAAAGCTTCCATAGTATGAACAGGCTTTTCTGTTTTATATTCAAGGACCAGGCCTTCTCCCATTTCGGTTTTAATTATTTTGGTATTGACAGCTTTACCAGCATTGCTAAAATTAGTACTTAGTCTTATAAAAGCTTCAGATGGGAGGTTAGGAACTATAGCTTTCAGGTCTATTGTTGATTCCTGTCCAAAATTGAGAACCATCATAAAGACTCTGTCTAACCCATCTAATTCCCTCACATACACAAAAACATTACTGTCATTCCAGATGTAGCACATCCACCCCCGATGAATGGGTAGTTCATTGTTGCGAAGTGAAGTTAGCTCTCTATACAAATTCAGGCTTGAGTTCAACCAAGTCTTCTGAATCTGCAACAAAATCATCACAGCATCAACAGGTCATTTCTTTCCACTGGATACAGAAAACACCATCCACACAGTCTGTTTAGAACACACCTACTAGAATTCACTTTTGACAACTACATCTCTTCAACTTTGTCTGCTAATTCCATTGAAAAAGTGTTTGTGCTCATGCTCTGCCTTGGGGTTTGGGTAGCGACAGAGACACAGAGGTAAGGCAGGACAGAATTTCACTGACACTGCTTTTCCCCCCAAGGTGTCCCTTAGAGTATTGTTTATTTGGCAGAAAGCCACAGTGCTCCCAAAGACTTGATATTGAACCTTTCTCTCTGAGTCTGATCTGCTGAAGTCACAGGATTTACTTCAGATGTCTGTCTCTGGGTCTGATCAGCACTGTAGGTCAGTAAAGCGTGTTTGATCCACTACTCAATTGCCTTGAAAGCTTTTTTTTATTATTTTCTTATGTTAGAGATGGTCTGTGTTAGTTTCTTGATGCAAGGACAGTGCTTTCTATACTATTATAAATGAAAAAAAGACCAAATTTCAATGTAATATTAAAATCATTAAAAGGTTGTTAAAGAACCAAATTGCATCTACATCTACAACATAATTACAGTTGTTTTGCTTAAATGAATGCAGATGAAGTAGACTCTTTGCTGCAAGGATTTCCTTTTCTAATAAAATTTGTTCGGATCCAGTGCCTTTTTATTGCCCTCCTTTGGGTTTGTTTTTATTAGCTACACTGCCAATTCCCACTAGGTAAAAGAAATCAGAGCAAAATAGATCCTTTTTTTTTTTTAAATACGTTAAGTCCATTAGTTTGTCACACACATAAATACCTACTTCAACATTTACACTTTGATAGTCAGGGTTAACACCCAACCAGCTACTGTTGCCTTCAGTAAAGCCAGCATTAAGTTTGCCATCCCACTGCATGGGGGATTTTTCTGGAAAGGTCACCTAGAAAATAAATAAATAAATAAAGTGATGTTAGAGCCATTATCAAAAAGTTACTTAATTTGATTAGTGTATTGAAAACTTATCCATTAAACGGAATGTTCTCAAATTTTCCACACTATCACCACCCATATCAAGGAGTATGTAATCCTGCTCCAAATCTAAAGAGATGGTGATAAAACAAGAGTAGAGCCAGTCACTGAAATGGGAGAGAATGGACAGTTAAGGTCTAGCATCACTAGCTAAATTGTTGAATTCCCAAAAGAATCTACTAGCGCTGCAGCCTCTTGCCAGAAATGGTTGGATAAAAGTTTACTGATGACAGCTATGATATGCTAACAAGTACGTAGACACGCAGTTAAGTGAAAATATGAGGCAATGAATCCTAGGGAGAGATGCCGTTAACATAACAATGAACAATTAGTGCACACTATTCAGCGTCTGTTCTTTTGTAACCATTACGCTTTTCACTCTAGATACTCTTCAGGCTTATATTTGCAGGCGGTACAATTTGGACAGCATCATTTATGTTAGAAAGATATAGGAAATTTTACAACTGTAGGGAAGTGCAAGAACTATTGAAAAACAGTTTTTAGCTGGTTAAGAAGTGTCAGTGTAAGAAGTCTGAAGTTCTCATATTGAACAGTTCAGAAAAATTCTGAAAAAAGCTTCCTCATTTTCATTGAAGAGCTTGCCAAAAGATTTGACACTTATGAATTTAATGATATAAGAGGGCATAAAATATTTTGCACATACTTTGACTGTTTATTTTCCATGAAAACTGTTTTTTGTATAAAGGGCACTTTCCAATAGAATCTGTCAGAACAGCAGCTTAACAAAAGAAGTTGTCACTTTGCTTTGTGACAATATAAATAATGGGTTTCTCCTTTTAGCATGTTCTGAAAAGCAGAAAAATAATAAATGCTAAGTTTTCAACACTGGTAACACTCCCTTTCATCTTTACCTCTTTTAGTTTTTCTTGAAGGGTTTCAAATGCTGGGGCTATAAACTATACTCTGAGCAAACACTCTCCATCTTTTTAAGACACCTATTAATCAGGGATTCTTCCTCTCCAGATTGAATAAGGAGTGGTTTTGCTTAGTTATAAAGCCCTGAACCGCAGCGTAGCCACTAAAAGAGAAAACCCGGGGGGGGCCAAGCCACAGGGTAAGTCACTTTCTGAATCAGAGTCCCATTCTGTCAGTAGTAATCAGCAGTAATAAGAAAATGTGGGAGATGTTTTGACCAAGGTGTTTCTCTGAGAAAGAGATGCAGTTTTCCTAAAGCAGGGAATCATTTCATCACATCTGAATGAGATGAACCTGGAGGTGATACTGCACTTCTGCAAGTGCATCTTTCCCTTTGGTACCAGACTAGCTGATGCTGTTGGTAACATGATCAGAGGCTGCCTCATTCCGTAACAGCAGCTTTCCACAGTGAAAACAGAACCCATCATCAGACCATGTTCTCGTGCTCTTAAACACAGTTATAAGAGGCAGAGGTGAGCTCTTCCCTTTCAGGCCTGACCTTTTCCAGTCATGCCAGTAATCCTTTGCCAAAGGGAGAAAACAGTGGTCAGATAGATAGGGTCACAGAGGAGACAAGAAACAATAGGGGTGGCGAACACCAAAATGAAGTTTCGCAGGTCAGCGCAGTGCAAGAGGCACAGCCACTTTGTTTTCATCCCTTGACTTTGAATGAACTTAATTCTGAATACTTCTATTAAGTAGAAAATACAAACATCCTGCTCTGTGTTACAAGTAACTGATCAAATGAGTTAGGCACCTGGCTCCCAGGCTCAGGTACCTAGCTAGACCTTTTATAGAAAGGGTTCTAAAAGGCAAGTCAAAAAACCCTGCACGACAAGCAAAAGCCACTTAGGCTAGCCACCAGGACATGCTAAGCAGTGGCTTGTCCTTACACCCATCCCTTTCTGGAGAGCTCTTCAGAACTTGGGCACCTTATAAAGGGCTGTGGCTTAGGCAGGGGCCTTTGCAAAGTCAGAGCTGAGCAGTCTCCTGGAGTCAGCGGCTGTAGCTATGCTCTCAAACAACTGACTTCTTTAAAATGTGTAGAGAGATTGTATTTAGTTAATTAAACAAAAGTTTCTATATTTCTCAAAGTTCCATCACTCAGAACTAAACAGGAACAGGAACAGAGCTTATGAGCTTTTTCACTTACATTTTCTGATGCAATATTTACCATTCCTATTTCTTCACCATAGTAAGTAATAGGAGTACCAGGAAGGGTTAAAAGAAGCATGTTTATAACATTGACATACTCCTTTCCAATCCGAGATGAAACCCGAGCACTGTTAGGGTTTCCAACCTAAAGAAAACATCATTCAGTTAAGCACATTATGAGATTCAATGTAAATGTGAGACTAGCTGAAGACAAAAAACACATTTTGGGTCTAATACCGTTCCTATGCATCAAAATAAAGAGAAAACAAATCCATTTAAACTGCCATATCTTCACACTGCCATAAGAGAGAGAATTGCAGCCTATCTTCCCTTGTAAAATGACATACACTAACAATCACTGCATCAAGATAAGTAGCTCCAAAGAGTTTTGTGTGTATTGGCCAAACATATGCATAATCCAATTGCATAGTTACATTACTGGTACTATCACCCTAAAGAGATAATGAGGAAAGATTGCCCCATCAGCACCATTTTGAGAAAAGGACCTTACCACTTAGGTGATGGGTCACAGCGTTACCTACTTTACGAAGCTAATAGGTTTTTACTTTGTTTCATTTCCAGGACTGTAAGTGAAATTATCTTTTTTATTTTGGTGCCAGTGCAAACTTCTGCGCAAAGTAATTTTGAATGCAGAATGTAGAAACCCTGCTAGCAGCAGGACAGGCAGAAGCAAGGGGAGATGATAAATCAGCCAGAGACTTCCTTAACGCAGTCCACGCCCCAGGTTACAGTTCCCCCTAAATTCTGTCATTTGCCCTGCTGTGTGGAAGAGGTGCTTGTTTGGAGAAGACGACTGTCCTTACACTGCAGCTGTGAAAAGTTTGCAGCCCCCAGAGGAAGTGCCTAAAAAGTAAGCACATTTGAGTCGTTTGGAGTGAAACAAAAAAAGTACAATAAATGTAGGAAGAGATATGACGAGGCATGCAGTGGCTGCAACCCCATATGGTCTGTATATGGGCTCACAGCCTCTCTTTCTAACAGAGAGAGCAGAGTGGAAAGCTCTTTCTCATATGCTCTTGGGAATTTTGCCCCCATCTTTCTTCCAGAGGGACTGCCCTGAGCATATAAAAACACACCATATTCTTAAAAATAAAGTTCGAAATGTAAACAGACCTGCTCCCACATTGCTTTGGCACAAGTGACCAGAGCCCATAGTTTCTGTGTGTTGTCTCTAGCTGATCTCCCTCGCATGTCCCAAGCATATTTTATAGCAAATACCAGCAAGGTTTAAAGTTACTGTCCTCCGCTGTCTGGTCTGAGGAGGTCTCCAGAACCCACTGCACTGAGTTTATGGCTGAAGATAATTATACAAATCCCATCTTCATTGGTGGTGTTTTCAGCCAGCGCCCCTGACCACACTGGAGACACTGATGGAGGCACGTGATCACACACTCCCTCACGTCAGCCTTGCAAGGGTGCTGTAACCATTATCAGTGGGCAGGACGGACAACTAGGGCTTGTCATGGCACTTGTTGCAGGTAGAGCAGCCAAGAGGTTTACATGGATATCAGTTATAGCTCAGCTATGGACTCAGACTGGTGCTGATGCCACTGAAATCCATGTGGCAAGAGGGAGGTTGCTATCCTCTCTGCTACAAACAGACTCTTGCTACAAGAGTTGGTCTTACCGCCCAGTTTGGCCATTTTCCTTCAGGCATGTTTTTCATCCACAAGTTAACAGCTTCAAAAACACTGTTACCCGATAGATTTTTCAAGTTAATTAGGTAGAAATTGAAGGGAAAATCTGTTTCTCGGGCAAAAGATGTTCCATAATACATCATTGTTGCTTCAGTGTCTTCCTTGTCATCAGCGTAAGAAGTCATAAACCTACAAGAAGTGAACAGGTATCTTTTTTAGCTCATTCCTGGTTTGTACAGAGTTGAAGGAAGCTCAGAGTAGATTTAGTAGATTTTACCATACTTGGAAAATAACAGAGCCTTGCCTGATGTTTGCTCCCCCTCCCAAGAATTACTATAGAGAAAATTAAAAATATTTTGTAAAGCAGGCAATATTAAGGGGAGGCGTTTCTTGTAGATTTTTCCCCAGAAGTTTCCAGTAGTCAAAAAAAGGCTTTAAGGAACTGATTTAAGCATTATTTTTTAAAAACCATACCCACATAACTCCATTATAACAATTTTGGACTATGTATCTGATATGAATGTATTATTAATAATGCACAATAAAAAAAACTTTGTGGGCTTTCATTAATTACAGTGGTGCCGTAGTCCCAATAGTCGCACATTCTGCTTACTCTTGTACAGCCCGTACCTATACTAGAACTATCTGGGCCAACTCACTGCAGACTTCTTTTCCCTCACATGTTGTGGAGAAGATAGTATAGCCTATGCACTGCTATTTGCATTTGATGAAGAACACACTGTATATATTTTATGGTATGCGTTACAAGAAAAGATTTTATTGCTGGTGATAGGGTGATGAACAAAAAGAATTTACTAGCCATAAAAATCGTTACCTGTATCGGCCAGGTTCACTGCTGAATTGATCCATGGTGTGGCGGAAGCTACGGAGGATATCATGCAAACCAACTTGCGTGGTTGTATAGTCATGGTAGAGCTGGGAATAGGCTGTGATATCCTCCTTAAAGACCAATACAATATTCCCCATTAGCCCTCCAGTGTTCTAGAATTCAGAACTCCCCAAATTCTTGCTGTCCTTTTCGGGACCCAGTGCATCAGTCCAAATCATTTTAACTGAAATTAGCTTAGTGCACCAAGAAGGCAGTGAGACAGGCCTATACTTTTTATGTGCTGAGACAGCAATTCAGTGATTTCTTCTCTGGAAAGAAAAACGGCCCATATCTCAACACAACTAGCCCTTGCCCATGAAAACCCACTCAGCTTTCTAGGGTCACTAGCTCCCTATACTATACTCACTAGCTCATCTACTAAGAGAAGCTAGACTTATTTCCAGCAAAGCACCTCACTTTCTGATTACAAATAAAAAAAAATTAGTTATACAATACTAACACAGCCCAGATCTGAACTGCACTTGGGTAACTATTCACCAAAAGATATGACAGCAGAAGGAGAGGAGGGCTGGTTATTGTGGAAGCTGTCCATCCAAAGGAAGGATCCACATTCTGCACTGACCTACAGACCCCATTTGCAGCTGCAGACACAGTAGATGCCGTGGCCACAAACCAGCTTGGAAAATGGGACAACGTTGTTGTGGTAACTTACGGAGGCAAGATTTGTCTAGCTCATCACTGTTACATCAGCTCAGCAGCGGAACTGCGTCTTAGTGGTACTAACGGCTGACACCATTGGGTTCACAACCTCAGTAAAGGCAAGTAATATGAACATCAGGTTTCACGTTTCTGAACATGACTGTCAACCCGTCACTGTAGCATATCACCAAGACAAGATATTTTATTTTGTTCAGATTCCGACTAGCAATTTAGAGGAAATACGTGCTAGTGACTGTTCCAGGATCCCAAGTGAGCCAGAGTTTCGAGCTTACCTACTGTAACGGGCTCCCTACGGACAACCGATAAACTATTAAAATTCAAAACCCAGGTCTTATTGGCCTACAAACTAAAAAGCTAAATATTTTAGGCAGAAAACTCAAAGCAACTGTATCAGAACAGAAATAAGGACTCTCCTCCCACCCACTGTGTTCCTGCAGGCAGGGCCCTGCTCGCAGCAATCTTGCTGCCCTACAGCCCTAGCCCAGAGGCTGCTTTCCCCAAACGTACTCCTGCCGCAAGAAGCCTGCAAAGCAGCCTCCGTTCCAAGGCAGGCACCTCGCTCACTCTTCTTAAAGCCACAATTAAGAACCAAAGCAATAAGAACTCTATGCCCTGAGTGGAAAATACATAAAAAAAGGCAAAGACAAAAAATATACGTTACCGGATTCTGGGACTTGTTCACTTGAGGCTCATTTCTTAGATGCGTTGCTTCTAGAAGAAATTTAACAGCGCTGAAACTAAATCCATCAACTCCTTTGCCAAGCCAAAATTTGATAATGTCCTAGGCAAAAATAAAAGTTGAGAAATTCAAGTGAGCCAATCCCATTCAAAATATGTTAAGTTTTCTTTTTAAGTAGTATATACTATTAGGATGTATTAATATGCAACTGAATTTACTTTTGAATTTGTACTTCAAATTTTACTAAAAACTAAAGTGAACTGTGTTGAATTAGAATTAACATCTAAACGGAGTCTGTCGTGTTATTTTATCCACTATGAAAAAGAGTCACTAACTCCTCCCATAAATTCAGGGGACCAAAAGCCAAGCTCACTAAAAGCCATTCAAAAAATTAGCCATCAACATTGAAAATATGTGCAGTGGTAGGAAAAAGGGTGAGTGGAAAGATGTGGTGTTAAGGGAAGCATGAGGATGTAGAGGTTACTAGTGGAATTTTTCAAGAATCATTCTCAAAGGCCAGTCTCGTTTCCTGTTTTCATTAATATAATATGACCAAAAAAGCATTTTGTTTCATTTCTGAGTGCACTCCCAACACCCCTGGTGAGAACAGAGCCCCCAGAGAGAGACAGTGACACAAGCACGCTAGCGTTGGGCAGCCTTGACGACTACTACCAAAGAAACGCACCAAAATTAAATGCTACAAAGTACCAAACACTTAGGGACTAAATCCAAAAACCTGCTTTGTAAGCTGGGCAATAGAGGGAGGAGAACAGTCTAGCTGGAGACAGGGTACGAGTTGGGAAGGAGTGGGGACAAGGGCAGGAGGGAAGCAATCACGTAGGACTCGCCAGGTTCAGGCCAACTTCCAACATTTTAATGAATTCTACGTAGTCTACTGGGGGACCTGCAATGCAAACTGAGGCTTGGGGTTTCATTAGAGCACAACCTTTTCTTGGTGAAACATTTTTGGCTGTAAAGGCCGTCTCTCTCCTCTACAGAGCTGTCAGACATGTAGATAGACCAAAACTCTTAATTCCTCCTTATCTGCAAGTCCAGACATTCCTTTTAATTCAAATCAGCATTGCCTCGCTTACTTGAAGAGGCAAAGATCTCCTTGCTAAAACTAGCCATCATCAGCCTGTATTTGACTGGCTAATTAACAGCTCCTTGTGTCAACAAGGATTAAAATTTCTGTCCTCTCAGATGATTCAGATGTATTTCCGTGTCTCTTGCACTAAAGCTTGTGCTATGTTCTACGTCAGTCCTTCCATTAATTATCGTGCTTGATACAACATCCAACGTAGTACATGCCTTCGTGTATTTCATTTACTCATTGTTGGCTCCTGACGGAGCAATTAATTGCTTTAAGCAAGCAGTGGTCTTAAGATTATTTGACTACCAGCACCCATCTTCAAAGCAAGTAACAACAGTCCTAAGACATAGAGGGGGAAGTATTTATGCCATGGTGCAATGTTCTGCCCAAACGTCTTTTCCGCTAAAGTTTGTTTAATTCTGGCCATCTGCATTTGAGAAAAAAACATTCAGACTGGAAGAGCTGCAAGGAACAAGTATTAGCTAAGCAAAGGAATGGAGAGTCTCTCACTTCAGGGAAGATTAGAAGAGCCTGCCCTATGTAATCTAGCAAAACAAAAGCTGAAGGGGGATGTTAGCAGAGCTGAAAAACAATCATAAACAAGGGTGGGAAAAACTATTCAGGCTGAAGGACAGGTTTGTTTCATAGAGAACTACATACAAACTGTGAATAAGGGTAGGCTGAAAAGAAGGCGGCTCTTACAGCATCAGTGTAAAGAAATCTTACGATAGCTTTTTAGTGGGAAGAAGAAGGGAAAGGGAACTCCTTTTCAGATATAATATCCTGATCCAAAAGCCTGTTAAGATCTTTGCAGGTACTCATGAGAGCAGGGGGCTCACGCCAACAATAAAGGTGCACATTGCTTCCTAAGGTCCAGAAAGCTGCAACAACACCCACTGCCAGCACTTAAGGACAATTTTATCTGGGATTTTTTATTTGACTGATTGTTTTTTTTAAATTAAGATGACTTGAAGTGATATAGCTGCAATACTGCACGTTATAACGTTTGAATTTTGCTTATACGCTTAGCATTTGTCTAGACACTTCATTCTTTCAGTTGTTTGCATACGTTGTAATCCTTGAATTACTTCCAACTAGATTGTCACTTATGTAGCACAAATCATCAAATCAAGTACAGAAGGAGCTGCCTTGCTACTGGAGTAGTGGTAGTAGTTTCTCTCTGTGCAGTGTACGGTGCACCATACAGTGCAGCACATACTTACATGGATTTCTTGTTGAACAGCAGGGTTGTGAAAATTTAAGTCTGGCTGTTCTTTCCCAAATTGATGAAAATAACATTGCTTTCTCACATTGTCGAACTGCCAGCTGGAATTCCCATAAACGCTTACCTGTCCATATAAGGGGGAAAAAAATACCAGAACTTGATTAAATTAACAAAGCATGCATACAAGTAAATGTTTAAGATACGGCGCATTACAAGCATCAAATAAAGTACAAAGTGCCTAATTAATGGAGTAAATTTTGAATGGATTTTGACGCTTGTTTACTTTTCACATTTCCTTTTCTGGTAGGTGCTCTCACTTTCAGTCATGCCTCGCCACATCTGGGGCACACGGCCTGTAGATGTTTATGGATTTTGTGTTCACTGTTCTGTTTCGTTCTTTTTAAATAGACTTTCGCTAGGAATTATTAGGGATAGAGGGGGAAACACGGGTGGGAACATTTTCTTAAAACTATTATTACAAATAGCGGCAACTAACTTAACAGCTTCTGCAATCTGATATTATCCCTGTGAAGCTCCAACAGTCAATATTTTAAAATGTTAAATTTATCATTTCCATGAGGAAAGACTCCAGAAACTAAAGATAACTCCCAAGACTCTCGTTAAGTTAAAACAAAAATGGAGGCTAGCTATGACAAAATATGCCACAGCTCCATTAACTCTGCCTTGAGGTGTTAGAATATGCACGTTCCTCTCATACACGCATCAGTTCAGTTTCATAACAAATACATATATTTTAGTGTTTTCACCAGAGGCCATGAAATGGGCAACCCAGATCCCAGCCTGCTCACCTTCTAGAAAAGGGGGGAAAAGCCAACTACATACTGTTTTGCTTCTCTCCACTCCAGCTATGATTTCAGAAATGCTAAGAGGAGGTTTCTAGAGCAGCACACCCAGTCACCAAAGCGTGACAAGGGTGACTGAGTGACTTGCGCACAATTATTCCTTTTGCTTTTAAAAAGTGAAGATTTAACACTTGGGGAGAGAAACAACACTCTGTTGTGGTTGTTTTTTAAATCTGTTCGACATATGAACCCCTGCACCCTGCGCTGGTTTAAACCTTAATGCACTCAAGCTCATTTAGTAACTTCTGCTTGTACCTCTAAAGAATCATTTATTGCCTAGTGTACATTGGGACAATTATGTTATAGCCGTTTTCGCTACACTGTGGCAACCTGTACACCGGTTTGTGATTTACGAGAGTCCTTTCCCTTAGTTACCCAGTTGTTTGGAGGAGCGATGGAGCCGTCAGCCTGCACACAGTCGTGCCAGATGTAGTAGTCTGTGTACTTTCCCGTCCGATTGCGACTCAGCTGAAACCATCTGTGTTTGTCACTTGTGTGGTTTGGTATTAAATCCATTATCACCTTCAACCCTTATAAACCAAACCAGAAAAAGGATTAAATTTAGCCTTTTAAGACAAAGTTCACACTTTCTAATGCGGTATGTTAATGCGTTCCGGGCGCTTCCCAGAAGCAGGGTTTAGACCCGAGGGAACGGAGAGCACGTAACATTTTGAGCTAGCCCAGCACTGTTGGCTGGGGGTATGGGAACACACAAAAAGAGACAAAAACCCCCAGACTACAATCCTAATCAACATAGTTAGACTAAGACCACCCTCCAAGTACCTGCAGTATATCTGGTATATATGCTGGTACCTTTTTTAGTTTTTTTTCCCCATTTTCTGGGGGATGGAAAGGAGAAGGGGTGGGGGGAGAAAGCGGAACAGATTTTTTTTTTTGTTACAAACCACTTCCTCTAACTCTGACCAAGGACTTGAACATCTGTGTCCCATCTCAGGTGAGGAAGGCACCAACCCCTCTAGCATCAGGGAACATGTGTTGTTCCTTGCCCTTCCCACACACTAGGCATTTTTTTTAAATGTTTTTGGGACTGGCAAACCATCTTCCATTCAGCCCAATAGCTCGGAGGGGAAACACCTGAGCAAACATTTGGTCCAAGGCACAAAGGTACGAACGAAGGAAGCGACTGCAGGAAGGAAACACAAGTCCCCTCCCAACCTCACAATCGTTTTCCTGCTTTCTCTAGAAAGCAGCCATCGGTAGTAAACTTCCAAGTCAGAAGCACGCACCTCTCCAACTACGGATGCACACCAGGGAGTACCGGCAGTCTGTCAACCCGCCACCCTGGACACCCTGGGGGGGACTGTGCCCCGCAGAGGAGACAGCAGGCTGTGACCGCAGGGCTCGCACTGCTGGAGAGTTAACGCGTCCCCTCTGCTGGCACCTCCACTTGCTTCTCCTCAGCGAGGTCATGGGGGAAAATGGCCAGAGGCACAAGTTCAAATCTCAGATCATAACACCTAATGCTACACAGTACTACTTATAAGTGAATTTTTTAATAGAGTTATTTTGATCATAGCTGCAGTTTACCTCTATCATGTATAGCTGCAAGCAGGTTCTCCAAATCACTCATTGACCCAAACATGGGATCAATATCATAGAAGTCTTCAGCTCCATATCCGAGGTCTTTCAAGGGGGACTTATAGAAAGAGGTGATCCAGATGGTTTTTATATTCAAATACATTATATGGTCCAGTTTCTGTTGGATACCTATTTAAAAGAAAAGGACATCATCTGTTTACAGAAAAGTTATTTTTGTTGAAGAACTTTTGCCATGGGCTCTCAAAGATGGAACACAGATCCTTTTTTATATACAACCATCCTCCATTTTCCCTGAGTTTAGATAGCCTGACAATCTTGAAACTTCTTCGAGGGCAGCATGGGATCACAGAATGGAAGCCATTCAAAGCTACTTGTAAGGATGATAAAGCAGGAATTTAAAAAATATCAGATCCAAGCTGCTTTCCATTGTGCTTTATAAGAACGTATATATAGGAACATCGTCACAGCATGCAGGAATGCAACGAGGAAGGCTAAGGCACATTTGGAATTAAATCTGGCAAGGGATGTCAAGGACTTCAAATGCATCAATAGCAAAAGGAAGACTAGGGAAAACTTGGGCCCACTGCTGAATGGGGCAGGGGCTCTGGTGATGAAGGATACAGAGAAAGCTGAGTTACTGAATGCCTTCTGTGCATCAGTCTTCACTGCTAAGGCCAGCCCTCAGGAATTCCAGACCCTGGGGACAGGAGAGGAAGTCTGGAGAAAGGAAGACTCCCTTGGTCGAGGAGTTTCAGGTTAGAGATCATTTAGGCAAACTTGAAATCCACAAATCCATGGGCCCTGATGGGATGCACCCACGAGTACTGAGGGAGCTGGCGGATGTTACTGCTAGGCCACTCTCCATCATCGCTGAAAGGTCATGGAGATCAGGAGAGGTGCCTGAGGCCTGGAAGAAAGCCAATGTCACTCCAGGCTTCAGAAAAGGGCAAGAAGGGGGAGCCAGGAAACTACAGGCCTGTCAGCCTCACCTCCATCCCTGGAAAGGTGATGGAACAGCTCATCCTGGAGGTCATCACTAAGCATGTGGAAGACCAGAAGGTGATCAGGAGTAGTCAGCATGGATTCACCAAGAGGAAATCACACTTAACCAATCTGATAGCCTTCTCTGATGGAATGACTGGCTGGGTAGATGAGGGCAGAGCAGTGGATGTTGTCTCCCTTGACTTCAGCAAGGCTTTTGACACTGTCTTCCATCACATCCTCACAGGCAAGCTCAGGAAGAGCGCACAGTGAGGTGAGCTGAGAACTGGCTGAATGGCAGAGCTCACAGGGTTGTGATCAGTGGCGCAGAGTCTAGTCAGAGGCCTGTAGTGTCCCCCAGGGGTCAACACTGGGTCCAATCCTGTTGAACTTATTCACCAGTGACCTGGATGAAGGGACAGAGTGCACCCTCAGCAAGTTTCATGACAATGCCAAACTGGGAACAGTGGCTGATACCCCAGAGGGCTGTGCTGCCGTTCAGAGCGACCTCGACAGACTGGAGAGCTGGGCAGAGAGGAACCTCCTGAAGGTCAACAAAGGCAAGTGCACGGTCCTGCCCCTGGGGAGGAATAACCCCATGCAGCAGTACAGGCTGGGGGCTGAGCTGCTGGAAAGTAGCTCTGCAGAAGAGGACCTGGGAGTCCTGGAGGACAACAGGTGGACCATGAGGCAGCAACATGGCCTTGTGGCCAAGAAGGCCAATGGGGTCCTGGGGTGCATTAGGCAGAGTGTTGGCAGCAGGTGGAGGGAGGTGATCCTGCCCCTCTACTCAGCCCTGGGGAGGCCTCACCTGGAGTACTGTGTCCAGTTCTGGGCTCCCCAGTACAAAAGAGACATGGCACTCCTGGACAGAGTCCAGCGGAGGGCTACCAAGATGATTAGAGGGCTGGAGCATCTCTCCTCTGAAGAAAGGCTGAGAGAGCTGGGCCTGTTCAGCCTGGAGAAGAGAAGACTGAAGGGGGATGTCATCAATGTATACAAATATCTAAAGGGAGGGCATCAAGAGGATAAGGCCAGGCTGTTTTTAGCAGGGCCCAGTGACAGGACAAGAGGCAACGGGCACAAACTGAAACACGGGAAGTTCCATCTGAGCATGAGGAAAAGCTTCTTGACTGTGAGGGTGACAGAGCACTGGAACAGGTTGCCCAGAGAGGTTGTGGAGACTCCTCCTCTGGAAATATTCAAAACCCGCCTGGACACGATCCTGTGCAATGTGCTCTAGATGACCCTGCTTGAGCAGAAGGGTTGGACTAGAGGTCCCTTCCAACCTCAATTATTCTGTGAACATTTATAGCCTCATTTATTAAATGAAATTTAACATTTATTTCTCAAAACAGACTCCATTTTATTAAAATGCAGCAATTGGATTAATTTCTCCTTTCAAGGAATGTCAATTAATCCTCAGAGTATCCAAAGGGAAGATGAGTACAATTTTAATGTAAAGATTCCAGTTTTTCCCTCAGGTTAGGAAGAGTATGAGCGCCTTTTGATTAAAAAAAAAAAAAAAAAAAAAAAGAGAAAGTCTCATCTTCCTGACATGTTACAGCTAGGGTGCAAATACAGAAGCAGTTTCTTCTTTTCACTTGCTGGCAGAGGATATTACAGTCTAGTGCTTTTTGTTTAGAGATTTCTTGTCCATTATAGTGCTAAAACTTCTTCTGAAACATGCACACTACACTAAAATTCAGCTAAGTAACTGATATTTGGCATTGCCTGTTGGTATCAGGTAAGCCTTCTCAGTGCATTCATAAGAGCTCAAAAACCCACACCCTGAACAAACATAAAAGTAATGCAGCTTTCTCTAGTCTTACTTTGCCAGTTTAATTTTTCTCACTATTCCTTATAGAGAGGCAGCCAAAGCAGCATGATAAAGTGCTCAACACCACACATTCTCCTGCTCAGCCTTAGTTTTGCAGAGATATTTTGCTTTGATTGCAGTTGTACTGCTGATTGTTCTCACCCCCACCTCTAAACATTCATTCCCGCTCCAGGCTTAAATTTAACAAATAGAACAAGCTCCTAATGGGATCCACTAATGACAATGGGAGCTCACATCAATGAGTCATCAGACAACTTTTATTCCCCTCTCCAGTTGGGTGGCTCTCTCTCTTGGACTGTGTACATATACATACACACATATGTATACACACACCCCTACACCTATCTTCTAAATATGTACAAACACACACACAACACACAAACAAGTGGTATACAGCTTTGCATGCAAAAAAGCGAAGTTACCCACCTTTCAGATCACCATTCCCATCCATGTTGCTATCTTTAAAAGAACGAGGATAGATCTGGTAAACAGGACTAGCCTGCCACCAGTCAAGGCACTTGGGAGACAAAGCAATAATTGCAATGGTAGCACACACCAGCAGGACTGAAGAGGCAATTATAAGCCAGAAGAGAATCTCTCTGGTGACTCTGTACCGAGCTTGACTGGAGAACTTCAGCAAAACTTCCTTTGGCATCCCGGCATACGGCTCCAAAACTGGCTCCTCCACAGCTGCTGGGTTCATGCCTACAATGCACGTTTTTGGCATTTCTTCCTGGCTACTGCTATTGGTCTCCTTCTCATCAAAAGCCTCGTTCTGAACAAATCCGTTGTTCTCCATACCTCCTTTCTCGTTCAGCTCTATAGGTAAACTCTTAGCTTCCTCACCAACCATCTTAATTGGTACGTCTTGTCCTGGGGAGTCTTGCTGCAACAAGGAAGCGTGCCAAAATACCTTTGTTCGGTGAAACAAGAAGCAATGCAATTAGCATCTGGGTTTATAAATAATCCTGACCAACTGGTTAAAGTTCAAAAGAGACAAAAGGGCAAAGTGCTCCTGTTCTTCTGCATAATAAGCATCCCCAGCAAGATAGTGAACACAGTCACATCACAGCCTTCCCGAAAGGCAGCTTTATTTCTTGTACCAACTAAGCGAAGTTATATATACCATTGCTCTCTCCAAAGCACTATCTAAACTTGTCTTGCTGTTGATAGCAGTGAAAAAAATTCCGGTTTTAACCCATAAAAAATTAATTTAATATGCAGCTTTCCAGACTGGTCATGGTCTCTCCTGCCTAACACAATCTGACTAACATTAATGAGAAATTTAAATATGAACAGCAAGAACAAGGTATTGACAATTTCTGGCCCAAAAGCAATAAGGTAAATAAAAGATACAGAAGCCTGTTCACTTGGTTTCTTACAGCTTAGAAAAAGAAAACCCAAAAAACTCTAACCCAAACCCAGCCCACCCACAGCTGTTAAGCAGTAAAAACGATAAGACACATACCGATCCTGGAATTCACTGCACATGACAAGCTGCTGTACCCAGGGCCATCCCCAGGTCAGGACAGCTCTGCACAGGCACAAGCTGGACCCAAGTGAGAAGCAGCACACTGCTGACTATTAACATTCCCACCCACACAGACACTATTTTTTTTTTTTTTCTCCTCCTTCAATTAAAAGCAGCGAAAGCAACCTTTTCCTTCTCCTGCATCTCTAATATTCTGGTCATGAAAAAGCATCACTCAAAGTTTAGAGAGAGTGCATTGATTTACATGTGTGTACCCTAAGCCTCGGGTCCCCGAGAGCAGCTCTCCCCCTGCATCAATGCCATTTGCCAAGCCAATGCAAAGGAGTATACACCAGCTGAGGAGCTGCCTTATGTGTTAAAACAAACCTGCCCGGGGGCCAGGGTCCCAGAGAAATTCCAGTGACTAATTGCATTGGAGAAGCAGTTGCTTTTGTCCTCTTAGCAAGATGACTCTTAAGAACAAGGACACAACATAGTGTTTATTAATTTTGCCTCAAAAATGAAAACACTATAGAAGTTTTATAAACTAATTACTATAATCCAGTACACATTATTCCATTGATTCATATATGCATTATTTTTTCAGTAGCTGAGCAAAGAGCTAGAAGCTGTCAGAAGAGCTAGAAGGTCTTTTTATCTGACAATTTTAAACCTATTCTTCCCCTTCCTCACAATGGTGGGTCCCAGCAAATTCATCCTGAGCAAGTTCAGATAGCTGCAGCAGATGATCACTTAACCAGGAACACTTCAGATAACAGTAATAGTTTCAGTTATCTGTAATTCAATATTGCCAGGAAATTCAGAAGTGGGAAGTTACTTGAAAGAGCCTCCCGTCTAATGATTCTACAGCCTTACTATCACTATACTAGTAAATTTTTTAAAAGTTTCCAAGTATGCATGGTACACTCAGGGCATAAGCCTGTACTCAGTATCTGATTGAGATGTGTTGGTCTCTGCTATGTTTCTTTAATCTTTTATGTAATATCAGTCACATTTTTTTTTCCATTTCAATTATTTCACTCCAGGGATTTCACTTCAGATTAAAATAGGGCATGTTTAAATGCAGAAAATCTTTAATCATGTCATATACATCTTGGGACCACAGTATTCTTCCCCTTACTTTTCTGCAAACAGTTTCAAACATGTCCACAGACTTCTGCCATACCCAAAAGCTACTTCAAACCTCCATGCACAGTAAGAAGCAAAACAAGTAGGAAGTAAGAGCAAAAAAAATTGACTTAAATCTACCCACTTACAGTGTTACCTTGGGTAAGCTGAATAAATAGAATTTAGGAGGGTCAAATTTACAGACATACATACATATATATGAGTGTCTTGGTGTCTGTGCACTCAAGTGATGCATCTGTTTGACCTTTCAAAAAAATCTGGTCACCAGTGACCACAAGAAAAACAAGTCAAGTCTCTGAGATGGCAACATTGCGTTAAAGCAACACCTAGAAGATGAAGCTTGACTCTTGTTGTGATATTTAGAGAGATAGAGCTAAGTAGTATGTAAAAAAAAATTTTCAAAAAGGAAGTTTGCTGAAAAAAAATCGGATAGGAACAACATTGACAAGCAAACTGTGTATCGGTTATCTAAGTTGCAGTGGTGGGTTTGGGCAGGAAGAGGGGTGTTGTTTGTTTGTTTGTCTTTTTTAATGTGTTCCAAGCCATAACGTTGCCTGGTAAGACCAGCCGCTGCCCTGCGAATTCCAGGTCATTTCCTACAAGGTTAACAGGAACAGTAAACAATCTTACTGCATTTGTAGAAAACTGGAAGAATGTATTTATGCTGGAAGACAACTGCACGACGAAAAGTAAAACAAGTGACCCATTAACAGTGAAATCTAATCAGATTTTAATGCTTTTTTCCTTTTTCCACTTCTCTCTGTAACCGCGTACCTGACACGTAGACCACAAAGCTGAGGCCAGCCGTGCTGTTTGCCTGGTATCACGTAGTGACAGTATCAAGCAGAACCTACCCCAGATCATTGTTGGCATCTCTTTTGAAGAGCGCAGCGCAAGTTTGAGAATCTTTGCATTTAACATTATATGGCATGGATTTACAACGAGAGAAGCCAGGTGACAAAGACCATTTGGGTACAAGGGATGCAGACTGACACTTCTACACGTCCTGGAAGACATCTCCGGCACATCAGCGGGACATTGACATGTGATTTATCATAATAAATTGCAACTCAATAGGCAATACTATACAACCATGACTCAAGATACAGTTATATGCCTAATTCACCAACTTTTAATGCTAATTCAAGGAACTCTTACCTTTGTCTTATTGCTGCCTTGCGTTGCCGCCTGCCCTGTGTGAGGTACCTGTGTATTAGTACATGCGGTGAACCGGACTGGGAAACTGATTTGGCAGAAACCAATCTTTTCATTCTTCAGATAGATCTATTTCTACTCTGCCTGGTCACCAAAAGACCACACAAATGCTTCTGCCAGCTCAGCACAGAGAGGACGATGAGGACGTGCTGGGAGATGGGGTCAGGGTATAAGGTTTAAGCGAGCGTTGACGAAAAGCTGCTCAGTTAAATCATGTTCTTTGTGTCTCACACCCATTGTAGTTAATGTCTTTCTGTCCCTTCCAGAACGTCCTGTCATCTCACTTTTACAGAGCTGGAGGCAAGGCATGTAACAGTTCAGCCTCACAGGCACAAAGGTGTGTGAGTGTGTGTGTGCATGCGCGTGCACACACGTGCACTTGTTTGTTTTTCTGGAATCAAAAACAGAAAGAGAATTTAAACTCCTTTAAGGACTTACCTAAGACCACACAAGAATCTGCAGAGTATCAGGGACTCAGTCCCACTTCACCCAAGGACTATTACTACCTAAAACACTGTTGAAATCTGGTTCAAAGCAACTGATATTTTTCATCCCCCCTTTACTTTAGCTGGTAAACTTTCTATAAATTTAATGCTGATATCAACCTGCACGGCTGCACGTGCTTGATCAAAAAATACAGGTTACCATTAATATGCATACCTCTTACAACTGATAAAGGCAAATTCATATTTATGTGGTTAGAACCTACTATTGCACTCTGTACACACATTTAGGAAGCAACTACTTTTTTCCTCTGCCTTACTCAAAACATTTTCCAGCTGCACAGCTGCAAATACCTCTTTTATGAATCCTTCCATACATTATTTCTTCAAAATAGTGTCTATTGTCCTAATGTAATTCCTGAGTAATGTTAAATGCTTATTTATACCTTAAGTAGCACAAACCATGTCTTAATTGCCAAGCATCCAGCTGAAAACAAGACGATTATTCTGCTATACCAGATAAATGTAATGTGCACAAATCTAAGGCTCTATATAAATGAACCTGCGTGCACCACTACAGCCTTCCTCCAGTGCTGAAGAACTGAGAGCCCGTTAAACTGCTAAACTTCAGCTGCTAAACTAGGAAGGCTACCGAACATTCACACAGACACAGGGACACACTCCCTACTCCCTTATTTTAAAATTAAAACAGAACATAAACAATCCTGGAAACAACCAAGTAGCCGTTCTGGTGAACATAGAGTGTTTACAGACAGGCTTCAATCATATTTTAGATCAACTCCACGTTGCTATATGAGAAGAGCTGAGGTACAAACAGGTACAAGTGCAACAGACACATTTTAGGCCAGGTGCCTGGACCTCAGATACAAAGAATTCTTCTAGAAAACCTGGAGAGGAAAAATTGCTGAAGAGCTTAAAACAGAAAGTGGAAGATTACCTACCACAGATCCGCAAGAGCAAGCCCAGGAATCTGATGCCTCCTACTCCTATATGGTTTTCCTTGTAGATTCAAAATAGTTAGCTTCATACAGGAAAAAAAGAGCTTACATTTGGCATTTTAAATTAGTCCCTTCCGTATCAAAGCAACACAAGTACCAAGGACCAGACCAACACGTGCTTTCATACAAATTATCCCTATGCTTTCCAGAACTGTTGGAACACGATGGCTGTATTAAAGTAACAGGTGGCTTCTTTTTTACCTTTACAATTGCAATCAGGTATCACAGACGCCTGTATAGCTTGTTAGCTTAACTGCTCGGCCCCAAGGCTGGTATACGTGAATTAGTTACAAAACTACACAGGTATTTTATGTTCCTCTTACAGACTATTTATTTTTTACTCTTAAGGAGTAGTTTGCCTTAAAATTAGCTGATAAAAAGAAACTGTAAACTTCATCTTGAGAGAGGCAGATCACCAATAACTCCCATTGAGCCTTAACTTTTCCCTTTTAAAATATATTTCATGTATGCAGGCATTATGTTTCTGACTTGCTCTCAAGCAATTCTGAAACGGTTCCCTCCTGAGCAATTTTATAGTTGAGCAGGGATAACCAGCAGAATCTGCTGAAAAGCATTAAATAGCAAAGAACACACTTCACATTCTGTTCCAGTTACTCTGTTTGCCTTAGTGTTAGGTAGGGAAACAAAACCCATCAGTATGTGGGTAGTAATAGCTACTATCTCCACACAGATTGCCATGGTTATTTCCATAAGATGGAGGGGTTTATTTCCACAAGTGTTTCTTATGTATAATTATTTAGATGTACTGGCTGACTAAGATGTCTGCTGTTTGATGCTATACAAATGCCAAGTAGCTTGCTGGTTATTTGATAGCATACATATTACACCAAAAGTCATACAAAGGGGTGATTAAGCACCCTCATGTGATAAGTGTAGGAAGATGTTTATTTTTAAAAGTTCTCTTGCTTAATGCTTTTTCATTAAATCTTTTGTTACCGCTGAAACTAGTCTGACATAATGTATTTTACGTCTAGATATAACCTTATTATTTACAGAAGCAGGGCCAAGTTTACACCCATGTAAAAAGGCAAACATTATGGTTGTGAATTTTTCTTCAGTGGCTCCCAAAGACTGGCAGCTGATCTGACCTTTAAAGCTACATTTCATGCAGCCTTAAAAAAGTTCTCCCCTGACACAGAAGGCAGCCATCAAAAGTGAGACACCCTCTAGAAACAAGTTTCCAATGGGACATCTGTAACCCTGGGAGGCCCCAACCATACATGAGGTACCCACCATCAGCTTGCAGTTTTAAGTCCTAAATACGATTACGTGGCACTCCGTGACCCTTTTTTTAGTTTTTATTTATGCCCTTAGTCTACTAATGGAGTACGTGATTAAAGGTTAATGGCATTATAAACGCTGTAATTACCTCCTGCGTGGCTCACGCAGAGTTTCAGGGGTGGCTTTGGGGGAAGGCGGAGCCCTGGGCACCTGCCAGACCCGCAGGTCCTCAGTCTCCTCCCTCCAACTGTAATAAGAATAGTTGTCATCTAAGTCTTGCTGTTAGCGTACCTGCAATGACAGTAGCAGGCAAGAGTCAACGCCTTCTGGCTGCCTTCTCCTACAGAGAATCAAATGGTACACTGTCACACAGCCATAGAAAAATCTGTTTTACACTAAGCTCCAGGTTTGTTGGCCTCCTCAGGAGGAAGCTCACTCAAAAAACTGTACCCGTCAGTCTGCGTTCGTGCAGCTCTTCCCTCTGTAGCATTTGGCTGTCTTATTTTTGTTCTGGAGAATGACAACTTTAAAAGAATTTTCTTTTCCAGCCTAGCCCTTAAAAGCTTTGCTAGTGAGAGAGATGGACCTTGATTTTACTCGTAGATTAGCTGGGTATGTTGATCATGGTATAAAACCCTGAAAGACTGTGTTGCTGAAGCTTTAATAGCTGCACACCCAGGAGTCACTCAGGTGTCACTGAAAGATCTCTGAACTGGGAAATCCATAACATGAGGCTAAAACGCAGCTAGACAGGTGTCAAACAGAAGCTCAAAAGTACAATACAACATTGCACTGCATCATAACGACATCTATCCTTCAGGTTACCAAGGGCATGCTGGTAACCATCCCGTGGCAGGACACATTTATTCATGCTGCAACTTATGTTTTGCAGCAACTTAAATTCACTGGATAGTGAGAAAAACTTACTGAGGAGTAAGTTTTGGTCTCTTGAACATAAAGCACTTCCTCATCCAGTTGAAACGGTTTTCAGGGACGAGCTGTCAGGCGACAAATACTGCCTTCTCCTCCTGACTCTGCCATCCATACACCGCACAACCAGAACTACCACCGTACTATACAAGCTATATTGCTTTCCATAGTGCCTCAGTTTCCCCACCTGCATGAATCACACACATGTTATCACACAATTACATACAGCGTTGCACGCTGAGCCTCACCAGGGCTCAGAATAATGAGATTAATCCTTCCCTGTCTGAACTGCTGCCTCTAGATATAGCCTGGAATTTCCTTTTTTCCTCCCCACATATATCAAATTGATGAGAGTCATCTTATGATCAAATACACTCAGGTTGTCCTCCCCTGAAATAGTTTCCTGCTGAAGGAGGTCAGTTTAGACCAGAAATTGCTAGTCTTTGTACAGCATGTTTCACTCTGTGCTAGTGAATTGCACCCCGAAGTATTACATGGCAGTCTGACTTGAAACGTCCATTGTTTCCAGACCAGACTGAAACAGTCCAGCATCAGGAAAGCGAAAGGAAAACAAAACAAAACAAAAAATATAACCAAAAAATCCCAAACAATGCAAATGTTGGGAGTGAAATCAACATATTGGTATACATACATATTTGGTATGTATACACACAAAAACCCTTCAAAATGTGTTCTCCTATGCCATCCTTACATTCTAGTCTTTTTAAATTACTATTAAAAACTGTGTTTAGTTCATGAAAAAACTATTTTTGCAACGCTATGACAGTCATTTAGTCACGTTGCCTTTCATATATCATCTTCATGAGGATTAATTCCTCCTCCCCCACCCCCCCGTTTGTAAGTTCTCACACGTACTAGAACATACAGAATTCAGTATGCTCAGTTTGGGAGGATTGTTTGTTTTTTCATACACAAGAAACGGTCTAATAAATGAGGCATAAAACTCAGGATAGGTTCCCATTTCCTCACAGCTAATAGTATAAGTCTCTCTAGATCTATCGCCCTTTATGAAATGCACACATCCTGCTAATCAACTCAGCTCACATTAGATGTCTCAGGCATCATATCTACAGTGCTTTTTGACTATAAAAAGGTACTGAGCCTTTTTATAGGGTAAGAGATCCACCACTGTATGCAACTCCATTTTGTTAAGACTACAACATTGCAGTTTCAACCTGGTGATGTCAGAACCGCAGTCCTCTCTCTATAGCTGACAAGCACTGTCACAGATACTATTATCACTAGTAAGGAAAAGAACAAGTACATGGGGAAAACCTACAAAGGCCCTAACTTTTCGTCTCTACTTTTTTGTTTGTTCATTTTAATGGACTTAGATTTTCAGGAAGTTTGAAAAATTTTGAATTGCAATGAGAGTGGCAACTGTTCCACACTAAATAAAGGGTAAGGGGGAAGGAAAGAGAGAAGAATTCCTACTTGCTATAAGTTAGTGATTACCTCTGTTAGCATGTAACTCACCACACAGCTCCCCCTACACTCCAGCTACGCAACCCCATTCAGTTTGCGGCACTGTCTTGAAATACAGACCCAAGACAAAACTGATGACTCCCAGCATCATCTCCCTAACTGTGGCAACCAATTGCAGGCATATTGCATATTGCAGGCAAAAGTAAACAGAAAACAAAATCAAACATCTTTTAGAAGTGTCATAGAGGGCCCGATCCCACAAAACCTTACAAAAACAACACACTATTCCTATGAACAGGATCAAGAGGGGCAGTAATTAACAGCTCTGCAAACACGAGGCTTTTGTCAGTGATCCTACCTCTTTCCACTGCCTCCCCAAAAAGTTACATTTTACAGGGTCTTTCATACTATCTTCTGCCTGCCACAAAAATATGTTATGTCCTCACTTTTAAAGTATTCACCCACTCAACGCTCTTTGCAAAGGAGGACTATCACTCCCATTTGAAAGAAAAGGAAAGGAGGCACAGGGCCAGAAATGCTCATGAAAACGTTCCCAAGTTTTAATATGAAAACTGACATTTTCACTGGACAATTGTATTTACTTAGTGCAAGCCATACTTACCGCCTCCCAGCAACTATGTTTTTCTTTGGAACCATCTCAAAAACCATTAACGTAACATTTCCTATAGCAAAGCCCTTAAAAGAAGTCCATCTCTTCCAAGTGGGTCACTACATCAGCAGTGAGAGCACGCAGAATCCAAAGGAATAGGAAAGTCACAGGAACAGACAGTCATGTAGGATCAGTACTACAGAGCATCTTGACAAGGCCTGAAGACCCCCAGCATATCTGGAAACAGCATAAGGAGGTTTCTGGAAAGCAAAAGGTGTGGAGGCAGCAAATTGAGTTTAGTTATCCCTGTAGGCAGAGTTGGCTCAAACCTCAGTGACTCACTGCAAGAGTTGATCCAGCTCAGTTGTCCACCATCATACAGGACATCAGCAGCATAGGAACAAGGGACCTGTCTCAGATGGCACAGCAGCAGTGACTACGCGCTTCCAGAACGAAGCCAGTAAGAACACAGAGCCAAATAAATTCCAGTTAGCACGAAGAGGAAGAGGAAGAGACAGGGTAGAACCTATGTTAGGTTAAAAGGATATTATTCTAAAAGCACTGGCAAACAAATGTAGCACAGGCAGTTTTTTCCCCAAGTTCTTTTTTTTTTTTTTAAATTATTGCTGATGCAAGCTTTTCCCACAGCAAGAGACATTTCAGTTAAGTCTTCACCTTGGTATATACCAGTATTTGCAAAAAATTAAGGTTATGAACTATATCGCATCCTTAATTCATATACTTCTACCTGAAAACAGAGCTGTAATATTATATGCTACCCGAATGCATAAGCACTCTTAACAGTTTGAAATGTTCTATTTCAGAATTGCCTAGCACTGAGGGATCCAGTTCTTCAGCACGAAAGCGCTGTTGGGGGAAAGGTCAAGAAAGCACTGCCTGCAGCAAATACCAGACTCTCCATTTTGCACTTAATGAATCCACTGAACTGTGTGGGCTTTTCAGGTGCCAGATTTCAGATTTCGTGTTTAAGACAGCTGCAGACACCTTTGACCTAACTTGTCCATACTAGCGCACCAGAGAACAATTTAACTCCAGACCGCACAAGTATTTGCACAGTGAATTAAAAAAAAAAAAAAATTTCCCCACTAGTCACTCAGATACTGGAGTGACAACTATCACCCATCCTCCCACCAGAGGATAAATTAAAGCAATTGTCTATTTTTTGTTATATGATGCTGTCTCTCATAGTCCTCATGCTTTTATTTTTGCCATCATGCCTAGGAGCGTGTAGTACCAAGTACAACGGGGCTCTAGTCTACTCAACACAAAAATAGTTTGCATTCTAAATATAGATCATCTAATCATTTCAGAACTGAAAGGCTGAATAGAAGGGAAACACTGACAAACGTTTTTAAATTAATAATGTAATACCATCTTGCACATTTTTCTCCTCTTTCTTAATTTTGTCTAAATCCTTCTATTTAATGCAGTTCAAAGCACACAGGCTATCACGGCCACATTAGAAGTTATCACATGACTATAAGATTTGCACAAACCTTTCATTCTGCCCATTTGATCAATGTCTCATCAGGTAATTGGTACATATTTCATTAACTAAACATTTAAAAGGAAGAATCACAAGAAAAAAAAAAACATTATGGAAAAACAAGCAGGAAGACGCAGGAGCTGTTTGAGTCCTTTCCTTATCCTCAGGTAGCAAAACAGCACTCAAACTCAGCAGAGCCCCTTCTGGTGTTAATGTAGCTATGTTTTCCTTTAATTTGGTTCACAGAAGCAGCACTTGAAATATGGTAACTGCGTATAAAAAAAAGAGTAGCTACAATTACTCACATACTTGGATCTTTGTAGTTACTTCCTTCTAATAAGTTGAGTAGGAAATTAAATGCAGTACTTCTAATCTCTTAGGTAACAGAAGAGAACTTGCTAAATGTTTTTAAGATAAAGATGATTAGAAATCCGAACAGACTAATGTAAGATATTGCCCCATTTTAAAGTTTTTCTCCTAAAACTACAAAAAAGGTAATCATGACTAAAAGCAGACATTGAAAAATTGTCCCACACTTCTATCACCTTGCCCACTATTTTTATTAGCAAAATATTTCCTACAATTATATTTTGCCAAGTTAAAAATTTCTCTTATATCTTACTTACAGCAATTCTCTATTATTAGCATTTTCTACTCTCAAAATTTTTTTTTTATTTATAAGTAGAAAGAACTGAAAAAAACCACCTGCTTCATCTACCCAGGTCATAAGCCTTATTCCTCATTAAAAACCTAGAAGTGTTTGTGAACCGAACCTGAAGAAGGGATCAAAAAAACCAAACAAACAAAAAAACCCACACCACCACACTTAAAGAGCATTCTCCAATTTCTCATAAAAAGACAAATATAATTATTATAATTTTATAAATTATTTGTCCAAGACTAAATAAAGCTCACCCTTTCGTATGCTAAATAACTTGCCAAAACCAAAACAGTATTCACAGAACGATTGATGGTGTTAAAAAGTTTCCTTAAGAAGCTAAATAACGGGAAATGTCATTTCATTACTGCAATTAGACTCTTAAAACATTTCCTTTACAGAAACATGTATGCATTTACTTCAAAGTTTCCGATTAACTTCTAAAACTGTAAAAAGTTTTTAACCAGACTATGTGATCACAAAAAATTGTGGCTGCAATACAGTTTCAGTTCACTAAGGCGCGCTTTCATTCAGCATAGTTCCTCTCTTAATAAATTTCTTAAAAATATAATTTAGATCTTTCAAGCAGAAATTGATACTCCTTCAAGGACTACAATGTTTTTAAATATTTTTGGGCACGCTTTCTAATTCTAGACACTAAAACTCCTAAAAGAAATGTTTTAACCAAACAAGGCACGGAGTGCTCCTTCTACGAATTTTTGTCCAATTTCTTTCATTTAAGCTCTGCGGCTCTTTCAAATCTCAGTCGTTTTTTTTCTCAGATGAATTTGTATAGAAGCTCTGATGTCTGAAAAGAATCTTCTATAACCACCCGGCAGAATTCAGAAGCAGCTGAGAAAGCTGAACTTTCAAGATCTTTTCATGAGGGCATTTATGAACTGGATTGCTTCCAACTTTTTAAAAATCAAGGACAGGGTCCTTAAAATACCAAACACTATTGGACTGAAGCCTGTAGCCTCAGCTTTTCTACAGCAACTCACATTAAACTTGAAAAGCCTGAGAAAGCAGAAAACAGGGCAACAGTCATCTCGAAAACAGATCTGACAACAGGTGAGAAATTTTTTCCAGCTGCACTGTTCCAATTATTTGACAGCCACCTAAGTTTTCAGAGTGCATCTTCCTACCAAACAGTGCTTTCCCTCCTGTATTAGCAACAGCAACTACTTTTCACAGCAAGAATACCGAATCAAAGGAGGAAGATTTGCCTCCTCCTTCTCCTACTGTAACCCATCTCCACGACTTAGATTCTTGTCAGTCTTTGATAAAGTTTTAAAAGCATGTACTGAGGCAATGATTAGTTGATGTTAATCACAATTAACACTACAATAAAGCTTTTCCTGCTGAAAAAAGTCTTAGTCAAGCTGCATACAGACAGGGACAGACAAGGAAAGAAAAAGAAAGTATGAGTCAATGGAGAAGCAAGTTACCAATGATCCCAATGAGTTTTGAAATCCAGGTATCACAGCAAAGGAGAGCTTTAAGAAGGTTTTGAAGAAAGTAGTAGTAATCAGGGGGGAAAAATCACTTTTTGGATACAAAAAGAGCAAAGCACAGCAGCACTGCTTAAAGATGTATGAAAATGAATGAAGGAAAGAAGAGATGACTTCCAGCAGTAAGCTAAACACAAAAGGGAGAGGTGCAGTTATGGTAAGACGCAAAAGCTACTTGTCTTTTGATAGACAGAGAAGCAGTTAAGGGGAACGTAAGATGGTGCAGGCAAAGCACAGCTAAGCCAGATCTTTACAGCAATAATCCAAATAAATGAGAGCAGGGTAAGATCAGATTGCCAAACTGAGAGAAAAAAAAAACTGCAAAGATTCATGAGAGGCCAGGTGGACGTTCAGCTGCATAAACTGCATACTTAACTGGACTATACTACAACAACTCAATGATTAGTTACTTTCTTATGTTTTCGTTAAATTGCCTTCATCATTGGGAGCATCCAGTGCAACTGGTCACATGCACCAGTGAGGCTACCACTCCCTGACTTAAGTTATTTGAAAAACTAAAAGCAACATGCCTTCAGCAGACAATCCCCGAATCTGAAATTGCTTTTTTAACCCAACACAACTGACATTAGTTAATAGATTAAAAAATTTCTTGGCACTATCTTTTTGACAGAACATACTTAATACCTAGGGTTAGGCAGCTACACAGCCTGGTTTGTGCTTCAGCATTTGTTTGAAATACTGTGTTGTTACATTCATGCATTTACTAGTGCAAGAAATCTTTTTAAAAGCAGAACAAGCAGAAACTGAGAACATTTTATCTTATTTTCTCCAAATTCCCTCATCCTTCACATCATTTTAGTCAGATATCCGTTCTTTTGGACCAGTTTCATGTGTTTCACAGCTTACAGCTATTTTTGCCATGGGACAAAATGAAAAAGCTCCAATTAGCTGCCAGTCAGGTAAGTCTTCTGAGTGCATCTTCCTACCAAACAGCACTTTAGCTTACATTTGTTAACTACTTAGGTGAAGAATCTCTGCTAATAGTCATTACCATTAGAAAGTCTTCCAGAAGTAAAAATTGCCTCCCTGGGCTCGACTCCATGCTGTAACCAATCCCAAGTTCCTACTAATTTCCTATGATCAGGGCTGCCTATATGAGAAAGTTCACAAATGAAGGGGCTCACTTACACTTCTGGCCCACTTTATACACGGTATCAAGAAGCTACCTAGCCACTAGTGGTAAGCATATGATGTCGTCCTTGGAGAGCTGACATCTATTCCGAGTGCAGAATTCGTTTTGTTCACTCCTTTGCCTTTCCTAAGCAGCTTCATCAGCTCATACAATAACGCACATGAAAAGTACAGCTGCTTTAGCCCAGTGCTATATAGTTGTAAGAGCAGCAAAACACTTCCTAGACTAGACCTGAAAACCAGGCTTTCCTGAAGGCTGTTAATAAACCCACCCACTCCAGGTTATTACCATGCAGTGTCAGTAATATAAAGGGTTTGTTTTCCTTCCCCCGATAAACAACTCCACTACTAAAATCAGCATGAGTTTCAATGCGAGAGTGTTCACGTTAAAACAATTCTATATTAAAACTCTGTAAAAGAGCAAAATTTTAAAAATCTCAGATCTTAAAGGAACTCCGAGGAAAAGAGTTGACTAAGAGGTCAAGTTTAATCTGAATTTTTAGATTTTCAATGAACGCTTTCCAGTAGCTAGAAAAAGACTAGTTCCAGCTGATCTTGAGACAGATTTGTCCTAGTGAGTTCTAAATGTTGCTTGCATGTTCTGTCTCCAACTGAGATGCCTACTTGGAGATTCTGGGGTTATTCTGACAAAGAACCACATTCCTGATATAGTGAAAACAAACCCATCAATATCCTATTTAGGAAAAACAACCTTGTAAATCATATTTGGATATCCTTTTATATAACACACTTGCATTTTCTTGATAAATCCTTCTCAAGAAAATATAAAGCATATCACACTGTTTTAGCAATCCTTTATTGAAGATAACAAGTTGGTTATGTTCACTGTATTGTATGAAACATCACAATATCATACTGGGAAGGTACTATCAGTACAGGGTTGGACCAGAGCGGACAGTCTGAACAATAAACCATTTTGCATTCTTCATTCCCTATCTTTTAACAACCCCCCAAAAAAACAGTAAAGGGACAAATACCTGTTAACATCATCATTTAGAACACTTTAACTTACAAGGCTAAAATCTAATGAATAAATAAAATATATTGTGGCAATAATCCTCTCTAGACCAAAAAAAAAAAAAAAAGAAAAAAGTCAGATACACAGTGAATCAAAATGATTGGGAAAGCTGGCCTTAGGCACCAGTATGAAAGAGCATGTGGTTTTTTTTTTTTTTTTTTTACAGACTCACCATGGGGATAAAGTTACAGAAAAATACCATGAATTCCATTTCACACAAAACCAGTTGATGACTGTCATTAGCTTAAAACTACACACAAGGGCAATTACATCCTCGCTGAAACACAGTTTAAACAAATAGGAAAATGTTTACAAGGCATCCACAGCATGTAAATCATGTACAGATGGATACATTCATTGTTTCCCCTCCCCAATAGCTTTTATTTTAGATAAATACTTTACTCTTCTCCATTTTCAGCATTTACTGGACTCATTACATGCACAACTCAAAGAAATCAGAAAAAAGTCAAGGTTATTGCAAAAATAGAATTAAACTAAGAATCTTCAAGTACCTTACATGACAGCCACTCTGTACCATGCCCATCGCTTATAAAATGAAAGGTCATTGAACCCATGAAAATATCTCTAATATTTTCTTAATTTAAAATAGATAATTTTAAGAGTATTTATAGTAATCTCAAAGTGATAATTTGAACTTTGAAAATAATGCAAACAATTAAAAATTATACCCATATTACACAAGACTTTCGTCTGTATCTTAAGCTGAAAAAAAAAAAATCAAGAAACTATAGAAAACCACATATAGAACAAAAAAAATCACAATTTACATTATAATAAAGGCAAATTTTCAGCATTTTTTAAAAAACCTGCAGCTGTGAGAGATGTCAAAGCAAGTCACTACTAGCTATAAATTCATCAGTTTGGTTTTAAAAGATTTTCTCTAGCAAGAGTTTAAGGGTGTGTTGTACACATGCGTAAAATTCTTACTGTTTTTAGATGCCTAGAATCTTCATATATTATTGCCAAATACACTTATCTTCAAGCAAGCAGTAGGCAACATATCACAATTTGGACACCGCAGGGAAACCTAACGGTCTGGTAATACAGGTAAAACTGGAAAATTAAAAAAAAAAAAAAAAAAATACACATCTGATAGCATATTGCCCAATTGAAATTACTTCCAAGCCACAGAGCTGCAAAGCCTTCCAACTCGGTAAAGTGAAATAAGTAACGTCTCATACAATTACTTGTACTCTTTCACGCTTATATGTTTTAAATCTCATTAAGCCATAGTGCATCTTCAGAGTACAACTACAATCCCATGCACCTCAGGTACATATACTGATCTGCTGAATCATTCCTTCCTTCCTTCCTTTTTAGGGCCAGAGTTCATTACAGATGTAATCAGTATGCCTGCGGCTGGTAAAAATACTGTAGTACAGGCAATGCTAAGAGTGGCAATATCAGAAAACACAAAAATGAACAAATGATGGAAAATTCTAATATCTTTCTGCCCATTTCACAAAAAGTTGGAAATCCACCAGAATTTTTCCCTTGTATTGAAGAAAACTGATTTAAAAGTTTTTTTTTCCCCCTTTCAGAATCAAAAGCATTTTAGTAGATTTGTAAGGCTACCACGGATCTTCTAGATCTCCAGCACCCTACAGGAAAAGAAGAGGAGAAATATTAATACTCACCAACACAAATGGAAACATTTTGTTGCAGTTTGGATTTAAGTGGCAAAATTAAGTAGAATACTAGCATAAGAAAGATGACAAATTCCTTTTTTCATACTTGCCCACTTCCACGCACAAATATTCTTTGCTCCTTAATTTCATGAGGGAATTCACTTTTATAAAATATGAACCCAATAAAGTTATTATAGCATAAAGACTTAAAAACAAGTACAAGTACTACCTAAAATTGTATTACATCATAGCTATCAAAAGATACTACTACAGAATGGGGAGGGAGGAGGGGGGAAATCTATAAAATACTAAGAAATTCAACCCTTAACCCTTAAAAGGTATTCCTGATTCACAAGAAATTCCCGCAAGATCTTTTCCATTAAGGCAGTGAACTTTGTACCGATGTTGAACAACATTTTTATGCTAGTGTTGGAATATGAACTGTCCTTTTTAAATGTACAGAATTACCTAGAGGACTACTGGCACAAGAATTCCAGTATTAACTTATTAGCAGATTAGTTCACCACTGAAAATTCTCAGTATTATCACTGACCTACCAAAACACGTATGCATATATGTGTCAAACACCAAAAAAAAGGAAAAAGACTTCATAGAAAGTAACCTCAGGTAGACTAGCCTGTTTATTCACTTATATTGCTCATGTTTAACTTGCAACTGAGAAATACTGCCCAAATATAAGATTAATGATGACCGTGTCAAACCCAAAACTACTCAAGTAGCTGTAGAAACTAGGGAACATCATAATGAGTTAATGTCAACGACTATGAGAAGTTTCAAGCCATATCAAGATGACAGCATTTCAGAAAAGTTTATTACTTAAACTGTTTAAAAGACTCAGTATGCATACAGATATTATTCCACAGCATATTCTTTATTTTCACTTAAACACAAGTTACTAGAACTTGACACTAGGTCAAGTTCTAAGTACATTTTCATTTCTGGATATAGGTTATGCTACAACCTGGAAAGTAACAAGAATACAGTTTTCTAGAAAATAGATATTCGTGATGAACAGTGGATACAATCTAAATTGAAAGAATCATCACATTTAACGAAGAATAAGTGGTTTAACCTAAGATGTGATAGGTTTTGTAATTCTAGTTGTAACAAACTATACACAATTCAAATACACACATGCAGTATGTAGCATAAGACGCTGAGGGAAAAGGGTTGAAGAATTTGCATAATTCATTTAATAGTCACAAAATATGCATGATTAAGATGTGAATTACTTTACAATTAGCATACATGTACCGTCAAAATTAAGAAACTTCTTATAAGAAAAGGGGGTTTAAAATTTATTTTTGCATTAGCATGTTAGATTCCTACTGTTGGTTTCACAGGATTTAAAAACTGGTATCTTGAATAGGAAGCTAACTGCTCCTTGCTACACAATACAAAACGCAATTGCTATAATACACCATCGTTTTTGAACTTCTAAGGAAAGAAGGGAACTTTATATAAACAATCTGTACAAATAATCCAAAGTAAAAACAAACAGACTTCTAGGATAGATGTGACAAACGTTGAGCTATAAACAAAGGAAAACACGCCAAGTGAAGCGAAGCGTCAACTCTGTTACGTGAAACGTATAAAGACGTCACGTCTGTTTATCACTCATCTCATTCATCCCTGAATCTTCGTCTGAGCTCTGCGTTTCAGCGAGGCGATTCCCAGATTCTGTGGGGGTGTCTGGCGCAGCGTCACTGGCTCCACCACGATTAGCTGAAGTAGATGCTGTAGCTGAGTCAGCAGTGCACTCTTCTCCCTGCATCTTAGCTAGCCTGTAACTAGTCAGCATCTCTTCCAGAAGGTGGCGGTAGTTCCCCCTATGATTAATTCTCATTTGCCTGAGCGCTTCCACCAATTTTCCCTGCGTTCCACTTTCCTCGGCTTCGCCAGGGTCCTTTTTTTAAGATTCAAGACCCCAAAAGAATCAGTAGTTAAACTCGGATATTTTGGAAATACATTTTTAAAACATTTTTTCTGACTGAAGAAACATCAGCTTTGTCTTAATTAAATACAAAGACACCTTATTAGTAACACACCTTATAAAGTAGACAAACATGGATGATTCTTTTTAAATCATGTTGTAAAACAGGAAGATACCTATTAAAACAGCATCGACAATCATTTCTATTTTTTTTGAGCTGAACAGTGGCAACACGGTACCTCCTCCCAATTAACTCCATCTTCATTCTAATCGTCTCTCAGTGCATGCAGCCGGACTCCTCCCCACAACTGTGGTCAGTTGTCAGATAGTGAAAAACCTGAACGTTTCAGCTCCTTTAGCCACCAGGTCAGTATTTTAATTGTGAACTTTTGCACAGCCAATAGCAATGCCATTCTGTGGGAAGCTTACTGAAAGCAGTAGATAGTTCCACCACTAGCTGTTTAGTTACAGCATCACATTTAAAGGGCTCAGTATTTCAGAAAACATTCCCTATACATGAAAGATCCAGTCTTTGTGTGCGTGATGCGGCCATGAAAGACACAAGCAGTTATCTATCAGCACCAGGAGTGGTGGTGTTTGAACCCCGTAACATACTATTCTTGGCAGATGTAGCCATCACTTAGAAAAAATAACATATAGAATACCTAGTTAAGCTCAAATCTAACTAGAGACATCACAAAGCCTGAACACCAAGCACTGATTCAGGAATGGAGGACTCTACAAACCACTGAAGGCAACAAGCCTTCAGTTAAGTAAAAGTCTGAAGGATTTTGTTGGCTTCTGCAAAATAGACTTATGATTCTCTGTTACAATGCTTCGAGACTGATAGCAGATATTTTAACTTTAGAGTGCCAAAGCCCTAACTGTAGCTCTGAGGGAATAGTACATCTTATATTATTAATATCTAGCAACTTATCAAGGTAGTCAGATAAAACTAGATCAGTGGAAGCTGGCAGTTTTTGCAATACGTTAGAGGCAAAATCCACACTGTTTTCTTCTCACGCTGACCTCATTTTATTGTTATTTACTGCAGAAGCTTGAAAGGCTACAAGCACTTCAATCACTCATCTACAAACTCAATAGTAGCATTAAGACAATATCTTGGGATCACAAAAATTACAGATGCTAATGTTGCTGGAATAGAAGAACCAAGACTGATCAGCACAGTTTAATTTACAGGGGGACAACTTTGCCACAAAAATCAGTATTACTGCATACAATGCTATTCCGCAAAACTTATTTTATTGCATAAGGGTGTATATACTTCCACTATCGTTTCCTGATCTCCGACTTTCATGTACTAGCATTTTCATACTCAGGTAGATCCTGAAGAGATCGGTGAACAGAAAGCAAGTAAAAAAAAAAACTAATTTTAATGCATAAGTGGGACTGCTTAGTGTCTCTTGAGTACAAAGTCTGTGAAAACTCACATCAAGATGAACTATACATGTACTCATTTCTTAGATCTTGA
Source organism: Struthio camelus (assembly GCF_040807025.1). Classification (NCBI taxonomy): domain Eukaryota; kingdom Metazoa; phylum Chordata; class Aves; order Struthioniformes; family Struthionidae; genus Struthio; species Struthio camelus. The sequence goes on from NC_090944.1 coordinate 110,107,535, forward strand.
CAGAAAATGCTACTTACTTATTTCTCTAGCTAATATTAAAAAGAACATCAGCTGAAGAATACTAGCTTTGTAAAGTTCAAAAAATGTCTAAGTTTCATAGCCCCTTCTCCCATCAGTTTTGCTCTGAGGTTAGCATTAGGAAGTGTAGACCCTAAATCCTCACGTTTCACCAAATCCAGATCTTTAAAAACCCTTCTGACAGACTAATGTAAATATTTTTACTCCTTTATAATACTGTATAGTAAAACCAATAAGCAATATACTAGCATCACAGAGACTCCCGAACAATTCAAATGTTATTAAGAGTCACAGGTAACTGATGTTACGCTGTTTCTGATATTCAAAGACAAATCCTGCTTTGCTCTGTGCCCTGTTTGATACTGTGCTGTTTTGTTCTTCTGTCTCCTTCAATGTCAGACAGTGAGAAATCCCATAGATAACAGTAGGACAGAAACTGCCTGTTTTATATGCTATGCACCATATAGACACTATTATATACATTTCTCACTAATAATCTGTGGCTAGTATAGAACAGGTCCCCAGAAAGCCCTGAGGATAACAGAGAGTATTATTCTAGCTAGCATTTGCCTTCTTCAGTGCCCTGTTTCAACTTACTGCTACTGACCATAAACATAAGTTTCAAATCTTTGATTTGCTAATTAACACAAGCATTGACAATTTTTACAATGAAAAAAGGCTCTGTTAAATTGTGTATATAATAATGGCTAAGTACTAGGAAAACTGGACGTAAAATTGTTGTGGGTACGAGAACTTTGCCGGGGTGGGAGGAATATCTGCAGCAGCCTATAAGGACAGGATTCAATTTAGTAAAGTGCCAGAACATTGTATTAGTAAAAGTAAGGGAGTAACAGTCTCCATCAAAATACACAATCATAAACCTGGCTTTAAACAAATGCCATTGAAACTGGTAACAACTCACCAACTTTAACATTGTTCCTCATGTTTAAAGTTACATATACATCTAAATAGCATAAACAACCTAGAAGGAGAGCCATTAGAAAACATCTAATACTTCTAATAGAACTGTACTTTTGAATTTTAAGGTGAATGACTGACTTGATAGTATTGTAACAGTACAACAGTAACAATTGTTTAGCTACAAAGTAATTTTACATGCCATTCAAAGACCTGAAAGCACCAAACCCCAATATGTAACAGATTTCTGTATGACCTCAAAGGCACTTAAAACCGAACAAAAGTCAATAGCGGGACTTCTGTTATAAACGTAAAGAAACACTGGCAAAGCTACTGTAGCTGAGCCCAGTGCCAGGCTTGCTTCAGTCCTGCAGTATTACCAAATACTTTTACTGTGGCCATATTTTGATTTCATTTGGAATTGTCATCACTGGGATATACTGCATTTCCTTCTTACGTTCCCATCCTATTTTAAAGTGAGATGTGTAGCAACGTTATCACAAGGTGTAGACATTTTACAGAGTTGGATATCAGGTAACTGAACGTCTTCCTTCCCTCCTCTCCCCCTCCTTCCTGCTCCCAGCTATCCAGCTCAAAAAACTAAGATCACCACCATAGATAGACCTGGAATTAAGGATTGAATGAAAGGCAATCATGCTTTCATCACTTTGGAGAACAGGCCCACTGAATTTGTCTACTCTTAGGGAGAGTAAGATAACAATTCCTACTTGCTGGGAAGGTGCAAAAAGAAACTCCACACAGTGGCAGCTTCCTCCCCTCAAATTTCTCAGGGTCAGAATTAGCTAGGACACAGAACGGAGGAAAGGTACTGAACTGGTGAAAGACATCTTAATAGAAGATCAAATTAAAATTTAAGGGTATTTAACTTTAGAACATTATAGACAATGATTTAGATCACTACTAAGATTTGTACTACATATCAACAGAAGGCAAAGTTTACTTTGCAAACTGGAGTGTACTGCTCACATTTCATAAACAGAAAACCAAATACAACACTCTGGTTTGAGTGCAACAGTAATACGGCCAAAATCATATTCCTGCACATGCATTTTACTGGCTTATTTAGTTCAGATACCTCATTTTATTAGATCATAATGGATGATGTACAAAAATATCCTGAACATACCCATTTTCCAAAATAAAGTTGTACTATATGTTAAGACTTTAGCAAGCTTGCACAGCTACTCAGAAATAAAGGTGGCTTTGGAAAAGATACACCACAAGTGTAACTGGGGAATAGGACATTTCTAGAAAGCTAAACTTTTTTTTCCTGAAAAAAATTTAAAATGGATGCTATAATCTTCAAATAAATCACTTTCCCCCAACACTAAGAGAAGGAACAAAATCACTGCTACATATGAACAGTGGTAAAAGGCTGATGAAGGTGCAGAGTTTCCTGAAGGACTAAGAAAGATGAAAAGAGGAAAATTTTGCAGCTATCTAAACATATAAAGCTGAATAGTACAACTGTTGTCTAGCTTGTTTTTTGGTACTGGTACACAGTTTAAAGAAAATTAAGTGAGAAGTGCATACTCTGCCACTCCTGAATTAAAAAACAGAGAGGAGCAAATCCTAATAAAAACAAACAAAGAAAAGGTGAGATTTCTTCTCCATTTCTCTACTATAATAGATTAGTGTCCCCTCCCACCTACGTAGCTTTCTCACTTTTAGAGAAAGAACTAAATAAAGGTAATCAAGAGAAAAGATAACACTGGGAGGACGGACACAAGGATAACTGTAGTAACGCTTTGCACCTTGAGATTGTGAACATGCAACTAATCTTTTTGAAGCATTTAAAATAAAAGCAGACATCTCTCCAACACCTTTCACTGTAATCATGACTTCCTGATAGACAATCTTGTAGCCATCTCAGTTAAAAGAGTGATGACAAAAGGATTTACCAGGAGATGCACAGTACGTTCACAGATTAGTTCACATAAGAAATTGTACAGCAGAAGACAATGTGGCTGTGCAAGTTTATATACATATATATACACACACACAGACACACCCCAATTTAACTACAGCTGCTATGAACACCAGCTCTTATTTAGTAAATTTTAAACCTGATTATTGGGTTCATCTTAAAGTGACAGTAAAACATATTTCAATATAAACAAAATGTATTTTTAAGTTTTTCAACTCAACTTATTAGGAACCGGGCAGATGGATGTAAGCCATTTTAGAACTCAGAACCAAAATAAACCCAAAGCATCAATTTACACTTGTCCTCGACCACTGCACATACGATACTTAAAAGATAACACACAAAACAAGAGTAGTCAATATCGTCTCATCTGTTATATTCAGTGAACAAATGTCTTGTATACATAGAGAAGAAAACAGGAGGTGTGTTTGCACTGTTCTGTTAGATTTCTGGATACTAACCATAAGACATAGGTGAGTAATGAATATGCTGACCATAATTTTCAACAAGAAAAAACCCTACATTGCTGCTTCACAGATTTGACCAAAAAAAAGCAGTAATCAATCATAAAGAAAAAAAAAAGTCTTTCAGAAATGGGTACCACTGAAACTTGCTATCTTTTTCAGGATGAAGTTCTTTGATATTTAGTATGTAAAACAAAATCAAAATGCACTGTATGCTATGATACACAATTCACGTTTATGAAACTTTACTGACAGTGAGGTACTATTCTACTTAAAGTATAAACTATTTTGATGTTCTCCTTAACAAATAAGCATAACAATCAAAATCGGAACTTACCCCCTCATTCTCTCTGTGTGGATTCAGCCTACTGTACACAGCTTCAATAATATTACGCCTAAAAAGAGAAGTTTTAAGAAGCTTGAGCACAATAATAAAGGATTTCAAAACATTTAGAAGTGTTGCCCTTAACCTGCCTATTGAAAAGATGAAATCCACTACCACTATCTCTATTCACTTGCAATATGTTTAAGGATTTAATATGCAAGTCAGTATTTGTGAAGACTGAGCAAGGCAAAACATTCTCTTACCTTCTGCCTTCCCCTTCCCAATGGTTATCCCTTTTGCACCTTTAAAAATTCCAGCTGCACAGTCAGATGTTTGTCGAGATCAATGTTTAACTCTATTTTGCTTATTGCAGCAAAGTTACTGCAGTTAGCTGTCGTTCTTGTCATATTTTTGGATGTGAAATTTGAAGACACTTTTTGTTTTATTACATATAGACAGCCTACTACTTACCTCTAATCTTTTGAGGTTTTTTCCAGTACCTATAACTCTTGAGGTATGTAGTCCAGTGTCTATTCACACTGTAGACACTAAAACCCAAATACCACTACCTAGGTTTCCTTCAGCAGCATCATATGAGGCCATCATCATAAAAGGCAAGCAAGATGAGCATTCAAAACAAAAACAAAAAAAATGGAAACAGACTTCTGGGGGCGGGAGGAGAAGGACGTTTGCAAACGTGGAGACACAACCCAAAGAATAGCATTTACAAGAAGGTAAACTCCTTTCCTCAAGACTGTTGTCAATATAGTCAGATCCCTGATCCTTCCTCCATGAAAAAAATGTGAGAAGGGTTTTAGAACTTCAAGTTTGCTGGGACAGTGCTGCCTCCAAGAAAACAGTCGTTCAGCCAGAGTCCAAGTGAAATCCCATTTGGCTGTCCTGCAGATAAGAACTCTAAGACAAGGATCAACACTGAAGAGGGGTTGAAGACCCTTATGAAATTGAGTAACAGCACAATAAATGAAATCTAATGGAATTTAATTCTATGCAAGAGAAGCACATGACGAGGTGCAGCGCTTAATTCACATACTGAGTGATGGGCTCCGAGTCAACCATTAGGCTCAGAAGCAAGATTTGAGTTACAGTTTTCCCCAGGAAGACTTGAGTACAAACAGACACTAAAAAGGCAAATCAAAAGTTGGCAACCAGGAAATAACAAAACAAATGCCCTGGCACAACCATATCTTCAATACAGCATGCAGTTATGTCACTGCATCTTCAAATCAAAATGAGAACTGGAAAAAGTTCAGAGAAGGATTATAAATACGATTTTAAAAAGTTATTGACACTTTCCATAAAAAGGAACAGCCATGTGAACTAAGACTTGTGTCTGGAAGAGGCCAAGAGTATAAAAATGGTAACAGCATGTGGATAAGAGTGATATAACAGTGTGTGGATAAGTACTTACTATTGCCTCTTCCGAACAAAAAGCACAAGGGCATCAGATGAAGATAGTAAGAGACAGGCTTAAAAATAAGCAGTGATGGCTCTTGATGCAACAGAACTTTTTGCCAAAGGTTACTGAGGATGCTAGAAGTTTGACTATACTTCTCCTGAATGTATTTAACTGCAGTGAAGAGAAATTTCCAGAGGTTACTAAATGCATAAAATCACCTTAGGCTCAGGAAGCTTCTAAGGTGCTAAAAGCTGGAAGTCGAAACAATAATAGGCGGAGTATGTTATATGTTTTTCTGTTCTTATATTCCTCCCTAGGTATCTACTTTCAGCTATTCAACCGACAGCATATAGCGCTAGAATGATCCTTGGTCTGATTTGGTATGATAAATTCTTGTGTTCACACCACAGAAGCAAAAGCACATTCAAATACAAAGAGCTCAGTTTTTGAATGGAATGTTGCGAGTACATGGAATTCTGAGCCAAAGCAGTAAGCCAGGTAATCTCAGTATCTGGTGTTCAGTATCTGAATACATTTTTCCAGTCGTGATCCAGCATTTAAGTGTACCTACTAAAACACCCAGAGTCCTGGGAGATGAAGTCCAGTGAATGTAAGGGACAGTGCACCAAACCCCAGGGTGACCACAAACCTACAACACTGAAAGGACATCATGCCAGCGTGCTTCTAGATGTAAAATATGTAGATGATGATGTCGTCCGCAGTTATCTAAACATACCATGCCAAGACAAGCAGAAGGCAGGCACAACAGACATGCCTGACAACTCAGAGCTTCAAGACATTGGTGCATATACAACTTCAGCTTGTTCACATTTTGGGCCATGTTTGAGCTCCAGGAAAGAAACCTCCTTAGAAGAATCAAGGGTCTTCCTTGACTTAGGTGAATTCTGGAGAAGCAGCTTCTCCAGAAGACAGCACCTAAAACTTACCACCAGTGAGGGAATTTCCAAACTTAATTCAGCATCACTACCAGCATGGCCTCAAATGAGAAGATAGACTATAAATTGAGGGAAGTCAAGTATACACACTCACATGGACCAGCACGATTTGATACCATGCTCTGAAAGGTATCTCGGCCTACAGCTGGTTACAGTACGCGTTAGAATACTTCTCAAAGAGCAGAATTACTCCTGAGGAAGGGAAACCTTAACTTCTGAGGAATCCAGCAGTGCTACTGTAAACTCCTGGAGCCAAGTGGAAATTGGATGTAGGTTTCGAATACTTACCCTGAAAGTTACGGAGTTTACAGCTTCTGAAGCAATCGTGTTTGTCATGATATAAATAGTCTTTTCTTTTCTATAAAAAGGTTGCCCAAATAAGGGATCTCTATATCCTGCCATGTTTGATATGAAAGGACTGAAACCCTTGTTGCACTAGACTAAATTAGTGATGGTCATGACTTATGAGGAAACAAACATATTCACAGTGCAGGCTCATCTTACATGACACTTCCATTACTCAGTCCCACTTCTGAAAGTATTACTGATAGAGTCCTTGTTTTGAATTTGAATTATTGAAAAACACTCTTCGTTTTCTTGCACATACTAGAGAACTAACATGAAATTCCTTTCTTCTCAGGGTCACTAGAATCAGGTACAAAGTATCAGCATTCAGCAAGGTCTTCCCTTATGCTTTACGAGCTTCTGACACTTCCAGCGGCACAGTCAATTCTATAATCGTTATGACTATCCTAAAACAACACTCCTTGCTGCAACCCTCAGACTTCCCAAGTGGTTCCATCAGTTATAGTCTTTCCATAACACAGAAACTCTAGCCTCCTTTCTTTGTGGTAGCAGGTGTCACCGAGAAGGAAGAGTTAGACTGAAGAAACGTTAGCATCTATTCCAGAATCAGATACACCTAAAAATTAGAAGAAAGGGTCTCCATACAACACTGAGTTCCATCAGGCTGAATAGGCATGCATCACAATTAACTTGGTAGTGACAACTCCAGAAGTAAAGCCTGACGTGAGAAGTCACTAAAGAATACAGCTGCTCTAAGGGTATATCAGCTAAAGAAAAAATAAAAAGTCTAGAACAGTTATGTAGCATGGGATCCACCAGCACTGAAGGAAGACTTTCTAGAGGAAAGAAACCGAACCTTTATACAGAAAATACAGGAGAGGGCTCTCTCTAGGCAATTCCACATTTAATGACGGTGCACTGGCACAATATTGACTAATTGTCTGCACTATGGAGCACAAGGGTACCTCATACCAATGTAATACAAATCAGCTGGACAGTCCAAGCAAGGTGACCATGGAAGCAGCAGATAGCCATTGCAGAGGGTGTAAGTCATACTTCATGCTCAGGTCCCTTAGGAATTTTCCCATCTTTGTGATTCATTGCACAATTGCTTCCTTTGTACAGCAAATTTATTTGTATTTTCCTTTAAAGGAGAATTCAGCAGCAAGACTTTAAGTGGAACTATTAATGACCAAATGAAAAGATGGCTCAGAAGTTTTTTTGTCTCTTCTGCAAGAAGTGACCCTTCTTCTGGCAAAATTTGACGTTACACCAGGATACGAGTCAGGCCAGAAGTCAGTCTCTGAAGAGCCAACCTTTAAGAGGATAGCATATCACAATCAAGTAACCAAAGCAGAGCTGACACTTTCAAGACAAACCCCGAACCCAAGTTCATTAAAAAGAGAAGTAGTAATTTGGGTCACCACAAATGAGTGTAAGTAGAATTTATATGCAAAAGTTCAAAAAAAAACTAAGCAGAACATGATGCAGTTAATGAGCAAGAAGAGGAGATGCTCCAACTCTGTCAGCAGTTGGGAGGGACTAGGAAGAATACACACACCACACCTTCTCTGAATGTCTGGAATGCCCACAAGTGGAGAAAAAGGCCCAGAATGTACAGGTTCTTTTGAGGCTAGAAAATATATCACAGAAAGCAGTGTTTAAAATGTATGCATACCCAAATACTCAGAGGACAGGACTTAAATTTGGGGTGGGGGGGGAGGGGGTGGAGATTCTACAAGCAGCATGGCTTGCGCCTGAGAGGGACAATGGATCTCTGTTCGAGGAGCTTTAGGTTAAAAACCGCCTATACAACCCTCACGTAATGATTTCAACAAACAGGATTTATGGGTTGTTAAAACACCACCATAAGCCTCCCCAGAAAAGTGTAATTTCTGACTTTGAGTGAGCACTTAATCTGAATTTTAAGATACATATCCCAACCTTTAATATTCCTGCTTCTCTAGTGTTCAGTTTAAGACTAAATAACAACAACAAGAGTAATTTTCCTATGACAACGCAAACTAGGCAAACAGGCATTGATCCAAAAATATAATGGACATTGGAGGGAGGGAAGAGGAGAACAACGACATCAAGAGCATTGTCTAAATTGATACTTTGCTATGATCCCTATTACATTATTGGTAATCCTTAACAAATGTAAAGCAGTAAAAAGCCAAACATTTTTATATCTTTTAGAATGGCCATATGGAAAGAGTAAACTGGTACTTTATGTACCAGAACGTAATCAATCTGTTTCCTCTTACCCTTTGGGAACGGAGGACAGAAAAGTAATACAAAAGGTAAACTAGCTTAAAATACAGAAAAACAGCTTTAATTAACTTGAGTTCACCTCTTGCAATGACAAAGCTTTAAAATATTTAAGTATTTATTTCGGTAAATAAAACAGTTGTAAGTAACGTCAGGACTGTACTCACTTGCCAGCTAAACCACCTCCTGGTGGTAAATTAGGGATATTCTCCGCAGATAAAATGCGAATGACATGAGCAAGATCAGGCATTCCTTCTTCACCCGATTTTTCCATAATTTCTAATTCAAAAACAGAAGAGGTCCTCAGATTACTTAATTAAAATCACCTTTTCCTTTAGACACTAAAATACAAGATACTATCATGTTTTACCCAGAGACATCATGCATAAAAAGTCACATGTAAACAGGAGAACATTCTTTATATTACAGGTAAACAACATTTGCATGGTGGAACAGTTACTCAAATTCATAGCCTGCCTTTCCAGCACGCTTCTAGCAACTTGAAGAAACTCAGAAGCAGATTGTCAGCTGGATGAAATACTCTGGAGACAATAGCACGTTCTCTCCCAGAAAGATGACAGCTGGGAGCCTGTTTCAAGTACCTTCCCATTGCACTGCAGCACATACTCACAAATCACGTGCCATAAAGCCAACGCTTCCCAGAAATTGACTGGCATATCGTATTGTGAATAACACTTCATAGTCTCAAAGTCCTGAATCTCTAGTCAATAAACACTAGGACTATCATGCAATAAAAGGCATGTATAGCAACTGACTGCCACTCCAGTGACCAAAACAGAATACAGCACTGTCACAACCAATATTTGATAATATGGTTGTCTATTTTCAAAGCAGAAGTTCACTTCTCTACAGCTCAAATTTTTTTATTATCACACAAAACCAGTGGCAGTAACTTTTTCTGTCTTGGAAAAAATTGCTTCGACTATGAAGCCAATCTTCACATGTTCTTACTCCTCAAAGCTGCTGTAAGGCAAGTAACAGTTCTATACACATGCATAGGCATAAAACGTCATCAGCTTCCAGTCATCAGCCTCAAGTCATTCAACTTCTACGGTAGAAAAAAGTTCTAAGTTATCTATAAATTTCCTGTAGAGATTATGTCAGATGAGATTTTTTTTGGTTTGAGTCACAAAAAGGAATTGAGAAGAAAGAGTTCTCCCAAGTATTATCCTAAAAATTGAAATGGTAAATCTGCCATTTCTGGGTGCCTGATTCAAAATCTGTAATTAAATTACAAGCTACAGCTTGAGTTTCTGAAGTTAGGAAAAAAACATGTCACCTGTGTAGAACACTGCACCCCAAGTTTCCTGGTATTTATCTTCCCTTGATCTCCATTACCTATCTATGAAGCAAATGATAAGCAGGCTTCTCTTGGGGCTACTGAGAACAAAGTACTTGCTGGGCACTTGCTTATGGGACAGATCTGTAGGAAGGCCCACCAAAAGAGATTCTGGCTTTGGAAGGGCTTGGCTAACCTGCATCAAATACAGCATCAGGCTTCCAGGCTACAATTTTAAGTCAGCACCATACAATCTCTGCAATCAGCAAGCCAGGAATTCTACTAAAAGCAATTACATGTTCTTCCATGACAATTTTTGTGTATACTAATGTGCACACACCCACTGAGAATAAATTATGGCTAATGCAGAAAGTGACAGCTAAGTTTTTTGTGCTTGATTCTTAAGCTCTTAAGACTTTGACCGCTATTTTCCCATACACGTTCACACACTTAATTTTTCAGGCATAAATCAGTCACAAGTCCTCTTACAGATTTCCTCCTTTTGTGCAGTTCTACCTAGTAAAAAGCAGACTGCTTATCAGCATAATTTAATTTTGCTGAGTTACATCTGATAGGAAGCGTCTTATGCTTATACCGCTTTTCATACAGAACTTGATGTGCTGTGGGTATGTACTAAAAGTGGACAAATAGCACTGAATTAATAAGAAAAGAGGATGTAGAAATAATCAATGGCTAAATATTAATGCAAGCACAAGATTTCTGTATTTTCTTAAAGAGGAATTTAAATAGTTACAACTGAATTAAATGTACATTTCTTTGTACTGGAATCTTTTACTTTATGTCCTAGAGAGATCTGAACTGGACCAAGAGCAACTTCGCTCAATTTTTCAAGCATACTGAATCTTCATTAGTAGCGCTGGTGAACCTGACCATCTGCTGTTTCCTTCCCTGTTGCTAGCATGAATAATTTCATACATAGTATGTAGTAAGAAAAACACATTTCCCTTCTGCCAAGAACAGCTTAATAGAAAACCCAAGTATAAAGTAAATGACCAAACATGACCTTTTTTCATTACACATTAGTTAACACATACATGCTGTGGACTTGCTTGACAAAGGTCACTACAGAAGGAAACCACATGGTTTCAGAATTCAAAAAAAATCCTCACATCCTCAGAGGTGTTTGAACCACAGATGTGTATGAATTTACAAGATCTTCACTTCTCTCTGCTACACTAAGACAAATCCTGTGATTAAAATTTTTTCCCCTAATGTGCGAAAAACACGATTGCAGGAACTTTTACCCCTGTATTGCTAATACAACAAAGTTAGACATATGAAGAATCATTTCCTGATATTCCTGTACATGAAATCCATGAAAAGTCCCCTATTAAATAAAATCCGCTACTTTACTTTCAAAGTACTTTCAGTTAAAAGCCTAACACTTAACTCTAAGATGGACAATCGTTCTGAGAATTCAGACAAATTTTTACTCAAATTTCATATCAAAGCAGATATTTTCCCAAATATAGATCCCCAACCAGATAGTACTGCAACAGCTTTCTACTTTCAAACATCTCTGCTGATGTCTAGCTACAAGATTATGACATGGGAAAGACAACACCACTTTTCTCTGGTCTGACTCCAATGCCCCAGAACAGTTTTATGTACTGTGCATATTCCACATATAAAAATACACTATCCAACTCACTGTACTGAGTACTCATCTACTACTGTATGGAATTAGTTACAACTATTTCAATCTACATAGAGCAATTGTGTTTAGAGGATTTGGGAGTTGGGTTTTTTTTTGTTTGCTTTAAATCTCCCCCTCTGATGGATCCTTTCAAATAAACTGAAACATGCCAGGAGAACTGATTTACGCCTAATTTTCTCTCCCTTTGACCTATCAGTGGATCTCTAAAAAAACAGGTAAGTAAACAGAACACAAAGTAGCATTTGAAAGTGGCAATAAAAAAAGCCTGACTTCTGGACCTACTATGGCTTAATATTGTTCAAGACACCTGTAATATTTTGAAAATTAGCCAATTAAGCAACTCAAAAAAACAAAGTATCACTATATCCACTGTCATAAATGATTTGACCACAAGCCATTGACTACAACCTCATAAATATTTCAGAACATTCTTGTAGTTTCCAACTTTGGCATGCAGTTATACACATTCTGTCAATGTCAAGATCCAAACTAGCTTAAGAGTTTGGGTATACTACTCTTTATTACAAATCCACATAGACTATCACTTGGCAAGTTTGGAGGTTTGTTTTAAAGAACTTTAAAAATACATTATGAAACTACTGAAGTCAAATCATTCACTAACACACAGGATCTACTCTTAAGCCCTAAATTTAATTCTGTAAGACTCAAAAGTAGACTGCAAAAAATTAAATGTTTAAGTATAAAAATGCTTTTGAACACTAAGAAATTTTGACAGAAGACTACCTTATGCCTCAGACAAAGCCCTTGTAAGCCAAAGCTTAAGATGCCCAAGTGTAGTACTGAAAAAAAAAAAAAGTCTTAAAGGTTTGATAGGATAGTCCAACTCAGCTTGAAATTTAAGGCCCACAAGAAAAAAAAAAAAAAACTTGCCAAACAGCAAATGTTCATTAAGAACGAATACTGTATATCAAACTAAAATTGCTTCAGAAAGTCCCAAATGATTTAATATAAAATACAAACGTTACTCTGATTTAAAATCATTTATTGAGAAATAAGAGCATCTAAGAACTCATAGCTTGTGTTTTTTCATTGGGCCTCCATTTCTGCAGTTCAACAGTTCAAGGAAAGGCCGATTTTTTCGGAATGTTTTTACTACAGACATAAATAAAAATTATTCTTATTGGCTATTATTCAACTTTGCACAACTTGTGAGCTGTTAATTCTTTAATAGAGAAAGAAACATTATTGCATACTATAAGGGGAACAAAGTCAGTTATTTTCCTTTTGAAAGAAACTGTCTTCTAGTCTGACCTTTTAAACATCTGTAAATCTACTACAGATACTCATTATAGAGCCACTTGCTGCAAGTGAACATAGGTACCTGAACGTGAACTTAGCACAGAGTTTCTGCCTAACCTACCAGGTTCAGAGCTTCAAAACAAGTCAGAACTATGAGTAAGATGTATGAATATGCCTCCCTGAACAAGGCTATCCTAGAGGCATAAACTATATTCAGAACGAATCCAAGAAATAGAATTTGTCTGTTGAAAAGCAGCAGAAACCCATACTATCAACAATCACAACTTATCTACCAGTTTAGTTTTTAGAATTAAAGGCAGTTCAATCTTTCAGGCATTGCCCTTTTATGCACTGCTTTCCAGACTACGCTTAGATGGATGGATGCAAAACTGATTAAGGCAGTCAGTCCCTTCCTGATCAGCACGATGCTCCACCCTTCCAAAACTTTTCTTTGTTACTACAATATTTGCGATCGTGCTTTTCTATGAGAACATTTCTGCTCACCATGTAAAACTTTAAAATCAGACTAATTTATTTAGAATCCAATGACTTTCTAAATTCTTTCCTATGCTACTGAGCAGTTTGAAAGATTTTCTTCAAGCTTCTATGCATCATTTCTGACCTAATAATACTTTAGACACAAACATAATGTGAAAACTCCAGTCCAGCAACTCCTTGGACAAAAATTTACTATTTATTTAAATTAAGAAAGCATTGTGTCAAGCTGTCAGTTTCATACAATTTATTAGGAATGCAAATTTTTTTTTTTTTTTTTTAAGAAAACTAGAAGGGTATACTTCAAGTTCTGAATTCTCCATTTTCTTTGTTTTCTTCAATTCTTGGTAGAATTTCCTCAAATATGCTAACACTCATTCCTTGTTGAATACTTGACATTTAAAGGTCATGCACTCTATCCAATTAGCAGAACAAAGAATGACACTGGGAACTCATGTAGCAAAAATTAAGAACAGCTGAAGTAACAACAGTGACAAGCTTTGAAGCAACACATTTCTGTTGAGTACTTAAGCTTAGCAATCATCTTGAGTTACACTGAGTAACTCTCAAACTCTCCGCTAAGTTTTTTGTGTGTGTAGCATTTGTTAAAGTGTGACAACACAGGTAAAACATGTTTCTGCTAAGAAGCAATACCATTGGGTTGAAGAGGTAACTCAAGTACGTCACAACACTGAATTGTTACTTTTAAATAGCGCTTCCTATATCATTTCCTCACTTAATTCAGTCAATCCAACTAGAAGTTATTTGACAGTCCTCTAATAACCTTTTCACTTACAAAAGCAATAAACATGCAACAGCTCTATATATTTTTCACCTATTCACTCATTGAGAGGACACCAAGAACCTAAGAATGCCAACTCATAACCATTCTGTGGGCACGTAACTGCTGACAGTGGAGGTAACTGTTTCTGGCTTTCTCCCAGAATCTATTAACAGCTTGTGTACTCACTCAGACATAGGCAGATAATAGGTATTTATCTCAACCAGTGTCATCTAGGAAGCCTGGGATGTAAGCCAAGTTGAGAAACATGCCTAGAGTTAGCATTTCAAGTGACCATTAGCTCCCCACTAATCTCAACAGAAACAAACATGCATGCCATTTCAGGTACCCAGTTTAGATCCTATTTAAACAAGAAAATGAAGAAAAAAAAAACCCACATGCACAAACATGTCCATGTTCAGAGATACCTTGCTGTATCGTGGCCTGAATGCCATCTTTTATACATTTAAAAGTTAAGGTTTGTTATGCCAGTTTCCTCAATTGTCTAGATTACTGAGACAGTAACACAAACAGGGAAAACAAAATCTAAATTCATTTATTTCACTCGGTTACACAAGAACTTAAAAAAAATGTAATACATACATCCAGGCCAAGAGTACAAGTGATTTTCTCAGTTGTTTCACACAAATGAGAAATTAAACAACAAAGTATCTACAATAAATGTCATTTATGGCATTAAAATAAGTTGGAGGATTTCTGATACTAAAATGTCAAAACTGACTTAATTCCACCCCGCCCCCTGTGGCAATCAGGTTACGCTGTATGTTCCAATAGTCTTTTTTTTTTTTTTTTTTTTACACTTAGTATTAAGTAAAGTTATGAATGGTTAGCTGTATGCTTTTTTATTTTTCTTTTAAATACACTCTCAAAAGATTCCTGATCCTCTCAGATCTACAGTGCAGAATTACATCTCATTCTATCTAGCCCTTTTTATTTGGATATGAACTACTTTGCAATAAAAGCATGACCAAACAGTACTGTAAGCATCCATTGCTGCATGTTAAAAAGCCACTAGTTCTCACAGATATTCAAATAAACCAAAACCAACAAAAAACAGAAATGGAATCTATCTAAATCTATCTACTATGTGACAGTGTTGGAGTCCTATATTGATACTTCTCATCAAATAGTCCTAAGAAAGAAAAATAAGTATTTTACCTCAACAACAGATTATACACACCATGCTTGGGTGCCTGGAAAGTTTCAGGACCCAAATTGAGAACATTTAGCCAGTCATGCCTCCCTTCATAAAAAAGGCTCCAGCTCAGGCTGCCAATGGCCCCAGCTGTGGTTTAAGCCATTAGGATTTCAATATAGTCTCAAGACGGAGATGGCTTCTTGCTGGTTCTGACCTGCAATGTTCCATGTGTCCTGGGAACCAAATTTAAGATTTAAGATTACTTTCAGCAACGTTGTTTACATATGCCAGTTGAACAGTCCCGCAGACTGCCAGTGCTGTATTTTTCAATATGAACACAGAAAAGCATTGTCAGGACAGCAAAATTTAGTCTAACGCTGAAACACTGGCCTTGGCATGTGGCAAAAAGCTACAAAGACATCTAAGAAGGCTGCATGACTCACTCCCCATCTACAAAGGGACCAGCTCTGCATGCAACTTAACTAAGTTTGGATATAGCGGTCAGAATAATCTATTCTAGACCTGAAACAAATCAAAAAAGGGTTCAGAAATATCTCAGTTCTCTCTCAGCCAACTTGCTCTTCAGTAAGCCCTTCCAATTCCCTGAATACTGTTGCTGTAACTGATAGATCCAATGAACTTCATCATCATTAAGTAAATGAGTGACACTTCATTAGTCCTCTCAGGAGATTAAAGAAGTTTTAAAGGATCATACTAAGACTTTCAAAACTTCCGAAGACTGCTTCTCTCTAATGATGCTGTTGTACAGTCCTACCCTAGCAACATTCATAACAGCAAGACAACCTACTCCAAGAGCAGCCCCCCTTTCATGCCCGGTTGCTTCTTTAAAGACTTGTGCCACCATGTGATCAATCCTATAAAAAAGGCAAACATACAGTATCAACACTGAGCTTCAGTCAACTCCACCAAAACTCTGAGCTGCACCTGGATCACTACATGAATCAAAGAGAGAAGAGATTCAGAGGCCACTACATATACATGCCTCGTCGGTCCTTAGAAGAGCCTCAATACACGATGGACAATTTTAAATTAGAAGCAACAGCATCTGCTTCACACATTGTTTTTTTCAGACATTAAGGATACTGCAGAATAGGAATAAAAACACCAGAGCAAACCTTTCATTCTCAGTCAAGATACCTTTCCTCCAACTGTTTCTGCTGAAGGGAAGAAGTTGTATTTTTGGATGAATACAAAGAGTAATAAAATCAGTGACTAAACAGAACGGTCAGGAATTAAGTTTAGTCCTCCACAAAAATTCTAGATGGTTAGGTGATTCTTCTCATAGATATAACATTTTACACTTGGTATGCATTCAGAATCTGAAAGAATACTTTAAGGCTCTTGCACTCATATATATTCTCATCATTTACATTTACTTCACTAAGTTTCAGAAAAAAATACATTTTAAAAAGTCCACAGTGGCAAATTAGCTCAAAGATGTGTTAAATACAAGAAGTCAAAGTTAAAAATGCTTGGATAATTAGATGAATAAATTTCCCCTTCATGCAGAACAGGATAGCTTTTTTTCCCTTTTTGTCAAACTTCCACAAAAACAAGGGAGTATGTATCACAAGCATCTCTTTTAACCATATTTTGTAAGCAAGATGTTAACAGTATCACAATTTAATTAGCTGATAACAACCCTCCTCAAGGCCAGTGGTTGCACTTTGTCTTGTAAGGACAGAAGTGCTAACCTAAAGCTTACATTAAGAAAATGCTTGTGGTATACAAGGATAAGCTAACCACATGGCTAAAACATTTCTCCCAAATACATAAAAATTCAGAGTTGCAACCAGGCCTGAATCTGATCCAGTATATAAAGTTTCGATGGCTTTCAGGGGTTTTTGTTTGCTTTTATGATCAAGAGACAACAGCATTTCTAATGAACAAAATGAATTTCTTACCTTCAACCCGTGATTCCAAGTGCTTATCCAACTCGGCATCTTTTTTCACTGCCTCATCTGAGACCTTAGGAGCATTTGAAAAACAAACTAGTACAATACTCATGTTATCACGACTTCCCTATATGAAAAAGGAAAAAAAAAAAAAAAATTAGGATCTTTAGTCTTATCTTTCCTTTTCTGTCCTTGTTATTAATTACATTTTCACTTCTTCCAAGCACAGTACTACCAATTTATCTGGGAAAAATCAACTTAGCTATAAAACTGTATTTTCATTAATAAGACTCTCTTATTTATAACACTAGTTTCAACTAAACTGCTGGTTAAAGTTAATTTTACTGATTTTATCATACATTTTAAGTCTTAAAGTTTAATATATTTAATGAACTTATTGTTTTTATATGCCAACTGTTTAAAAATAACATTAAGAAAACAGATAATAGATTAAGGAGTTATTTACTGCTACCCAGAGCCTAATTAAAAACCAACTGATGCTGCAAAATGAAATGCAGAACGTTTATTTTAGATTTAGACTACTGAAAGAACTAACTCTACCTCCTAATTTGTTTCAGTTTGATTATATATCATTACAAGTCTGTTCAGAATGCACCTGAGTCATACCTAGCACCTCAATGGAAGTAAGTTGCAAAATATGAATTCATTTAGTATGGCAAAACTGACCTTACAGACTGCCATGCGCTCAACATCAAACAAACAGCTTTTTCATGTATTAAAAGGCTCCACTAGTAAACTCCAATACTATTTCTCTGCTCAAGTTTAATTTGCAAAATTATAATCCATATGTGAATTTGAAAAGACATCAAGGCTCTTATCCACACTGTCTGATCCTCCTGTGAGGAGATGCAGCAGAACCTTAGTTGAAACTCTCGACTTCACGTGGAAGGGTTATAGAAGATTTTAGTAGCAATGCAATATTACTGGTTTGAAATTAAGATCTTGGGGGCGGGCAGGGGGGAGAGTTCTGTGAAATTCTCTCTTCTTGCACTAAGTTTGAAAACTTTATAACAATCATTATGTAAACAGAACATTATCCAAACTAACACAGAAATTTAAGCGTCACTGGTCATTGCATATTGTATCTGACCTACTGGAGAGGTCTTACCATCCACCACCACAATTCATTCTCCTGAAGAAACGAAGGAGGATGTTAGAAGAATAAATCCCTTCACAAGTACTTAGGATTTATTCTCAGTTTTCTTCCATAGCAAATGTATGGTGATGCCTACCTTATAACAGCAGTTAATAAATACTATGCAGTACAATTCACACAGAATGTAGATGACGACATTCTCATCTTGTCACACACTGCAATGTCCATTATCTGATCTTGAGAAACTAAACACAAGGCCAGGGCTCAGTCTTACTGAAAGTATACTAGAGTGACAATCCATTAACAAGGCTGGTCACGTGCTTCAACAGAAAAGCCATGACATTTAAACTGATCAAGGTATGGCAGAGGTAGAAATACAACCCTTGCTATTTGGCAGCAACAGAAGGGGGTTACCCTTTGGTGTTAAAATTCTAAACTTCAATATTTTCTCAAAATGGCATTTTCCATCTTTAACATAATGAAGGAACTCTGTTCACACTAGCAGGAACACACTGCACTTTTCATGGTATGCCTATGAAACATTTGCAGACCAACCTGCAGTTGCTCCAAACGAACTTAGTTTGAGGAGCACAAGCAAGCTCAGATGTAGAGTTAGCGCTTCTCCACCTGACCTAGAACACTGAGCTGGGGACACCACTTCAGGTGACAGACAAATCACGCCTTGAGGAGGAAATAGTGCAGGCATAGGTTTTATATAAAGGATGCAAACACTGCCTAACTTGAAAGAACAAAAACTAAACCAAAAACCTTGTGCGTAGTTTTATTCATTTTTAAGAACTTGTGTTTGGAAACAAAATGTAGAGCTGGAACCATTTACAACTTTGAGAAAACACTAAAGCTTTATTTTGGTAATTGCTCCAGCCGCAATATATGATATGATGTGGTTTAATCTTCAGCAAGGATATGCAGTCAAATAGGTAGAGAAATATGAGGGAAGGAAGAGGGAGAAGGGGTAGAGCAGGCCAGGAACTGCTGTCAACACTGTACCCACCTAAACACTTAGAAGGTAGTTTTAGAACATCTATTTGGGGAAAACAAATACATACCTTATGTAAACAAGTGTCCACTACCCAATTGCACACTTTTTCCAGGTCATCTGATACTTCAAGTCTAGACTTAACAAATTCACAGAGCTCTTCATTGCTCATTACATCCCAGATTCCATCACAAGCCAAGATGATAAATTCATCTTCTTCTGCCCTTAAAATTTCACAAACCTCAGGCTCTGGAGAAACAAGTTGTTCTGTAGGGCCTTTGCCATCAACACATTTGTAGTCATAGTCCCCCAAAGCTCGAGAAACTGCCAATGAACCATTAACACGCTGAATCATTACACTGCCTCCTGCGTTCTGGATTCGCTCTTTCTCCCTTGGGTTGCAAGGTTTGTGATCTTGTGTTGAAAAACAGACTTGTCCATTCCTATAGAGAACAGCACGTGAATCACCACAATTGATAAAGTACATATGCTCAGGGGAAATCAAAACTCCCACTGCTGTGGAGCCACTTCTGTCCATCCCGTTTCTGAGGTCTGAGAAATTGCGCATATACTCATCGATTTTCAAAAAGCCAGTTCTGATTCCACTCTTGACGTTTTCCACTGAAGGCTCAAGAGCAGATCCAGGTTTTTCTGTTGCCCTAAAGTCTTCATTGTTAGTGATGTGTTCTAGTAAGTGTGTTGAGCAGTAATTTGCAACACGAGATCCTGCATGACCATCATAGACAGCAAAAAAGGACCAGTCCTCTAAGCCATGGGGAATACCTACAACAGCTGTGTGAGCATCTTCCATTTCCACTCTCCATCCCTGCATACTGCTGAGGCCATAACGCAAGCCGTTCCCTGCACCATGAGCATTATGTTTTTCAGTTTTTGGTTTATCCAAAAATGCACCCATGTTTATACAATATTGAATCTGGAAAACAGAGAAGAAAAATCTTATTTAAAAGTCTACCACTCCTTAAGTTTGCTCAGCAATGTTTCGGTTCCATTCTCCTTTCCTTGCCTTTCTTCTTTTTAGTTCATGTTGTTAAGCATGAGGATAATGCATTTGTGCAAAAGTCAACAATTAAAAGAGGGAAAAGCAAGTTCCACTTTTACCCAAGAAACTTTTCACAGAATTCTATTCGTTATATTACAAAGGGACAAGAGTAATTTAAAGTTTCTATTTTTACCTCCCCTAAAAGACATTTATATGCTTATATGAGATTTTAGGTTCAAGTTTTACTTGGACAGCTATTATCACCTGTAATTTAAAGGAAAGAAAATAATCCATAGAAACTTAGAAGTTCTTTAACTCTCAGAGAAGACCTACTTCAAAATAAATGAGAGCTTGTAGGTAAAGCATGAATAATCCATGTTCAAGCTTTAAAGGACCTTTGACTTCCTCTCCTATAATATAGGCTAGACCATCCTGTCTAGGCCTGCAAAATTACCATTTACCCCACAAGGCTGGCAGGGAATGTATACTTTAATCCATTGATCCCAGGGCACTTCACTCTGATGAATTCAGAAACTCGTGACACCACAACTTCCAATTATGCTAATAAAGATTGTCCCATAAAATCCATAGAGCATGGTTGTGGAAGTGACAGTAACCTTTATCCAACATGAATTAGGAAAGAATTCCATCATGACTGATCCCGAGGAGTTTGCAGGCCTCCCATGCACTAGCACCTACCAAATCTGTAAAGTCAGGATAACCCACATCTGGTTTAACAGTTGGTTGCCAGGTCAGAAAAGAAGTTTAAGCATCTTGCTTGCTCTGCTCATTACCTCTAAACACATTTTCAGTATCCATAGCTTACTTTGTGCTATTTCTTTTCATCTCTCTCGTCAATGCGATGAAAAAAATTTTGGGTCCTTTTTTTTTTTTTGGCACCTCATGTGGTAACAAAGACTTTCTTCTAGATAATCCAAACTTCTCATTACCTCATACAGGGAACTCCACGAAGTGCTGAGGATCCCCACCATTTGACAGATTCTACGATTTTGCTCATCAGTAACACTTCTTTTGAATGGTGTGAACCACTTTAATACAGATTTAGACAAGACTTCTCCAAATATGCACCAACCCCTTATCTGGTTTACTTTTTAGTCTAGTTTTTACTGTCTTGATTTAGATTTAAAAAAAAAAATACACACAACAACAAAAGACCACCACATCACCCCCACAAGAAAAAAAAAAAACACATCTTCAAATAGCTCCAGTGGGGCAAGCAGAAGAGGAACATTTACTTCAAGAGGAAAAAAAAAAAACAAATTACATCTCTAATCATAAATCAGAATACTTTATTTTCTAGATTTCAAATAAAATATCTACATGTTCCTAAAAAAGTCACAGCAAGCATTTAAGTCTTGTTACATTTAAATTAAGCCACGTAGTAAGGGAAGAAACAGTTAATAGATTTGGTGCTAAATCAGTATATATAAACATAGAGCAAAGAAGGACTTCACACTTTAGAAAGTTGCAGACAAACTGGAGAGAAGACAGAAGCAATTAGCAAAAAATGATCTACAAGAAATTGGTTGAAATCTTTGTCATAATATAGTAAAGGCTAGAAAGGCAGAAAAAAAATCCAGGATCATAATAATTGTCCCTTGTAATAATGTTTTATTTTATTGAAAATATGAATCAACTGTCCCCCTTCCTTTTCCTGAAGTAGATACAATAAGAAACTGTTTGCTTTATCATGAAGGAGTTTTAAGATATTAAGAACTACTTTGAAATAAAAATGGCTAGGCAGAGAGCCTGCCTAGAAAAAACTGAGAAATTATTCATTAGGGAAGAGATACACTTCTCTAAGAATGAACTAGGTTTACTTGCATCCTGCCTCCGCAGGAAAGTAGGTTACCTGAACTCTTGAGGTGATTTTCAGCCTAATATTCAAGTATACTAATCAGAATCAACCATGAAATACATAGCTATAGAAGATGTTCCATAAAAATAAGATGTGCGTGATATAGCTCAAAACATAAAGAAGCTACTACTATATACATAGAAACTATTAAAAAGATTCACCAAGTGTAGATTCTGTCTGCTCAGAGCACGTCTTGCACAGGACTTCAGGCAAACCTGATAAATTAAGAGCCTCATCCACTTATTCCAGGAAATAGTTCTTTCCTCCTCTGATGAAGACTTACTGCCTTGCAGGAATTAAATGGCAAATTTCATTAGTCTAGCAAGAAAGCTTGCACAGGTCTATTTGTAGTCTATTTTAAACCATAATGCCTAAAACCAAGCACACCCAATGGACCATCTCACAAGGAGAAGGTTACAACCATGAACGCTCTCATAAATAAATACCAACATAAGAGACTGACTGGGAAATTCAACTCAAAGCCTTAGATGCCAAAATGCCAGCTGATATACTCCTGATTTGACATGCAAGTCAGTCATATAGAACCTCACTTTACATGAGGGCAGCCAAATATGCAAATATATGGAAAGGGCAACCCTTCACGACTCTGGACACTTACAGTGAGCAATTAAGTCATCAGCCTAAAATCAATAGTAATCACACTGCCTTTGGTGAGGTAGCTTCACAATCTAGCAGAATACTGGAGACACCCCTTCTGATGACAGACTGCTATAAGAAAACAAAGTCAACCAGTCTAAAATAATTACAGCAGATCTGTCTGGTTAAACTTATGCAGTCAAACTAAAAATCTCTCTTCTCATATACCAACTTCCAATAAGAACTTGATCATCAGGAAGATCATCCTAACATTTCATATGAAGCTCTCAGTAGCAAGCGTTCTTACAATAAATATTTTTGCAGTAACAACTTCATCGTAGGAGCATAAGTTATTTATATCAAGATCATACTACCACACATACTGCATATGCACCCAATTTTTTTGCTACTAAGAAGTCTTTAAAGAGACCACTGAAAAACTGTTGTGGTACTTAATAGTCTTTTTATATTAACACACAGGAAATTATTTACTACAAAAAAATGGTCTGATTGCTTCCCTTAGATTCCAACACTGCTGAAGAAAATCTGTACCTCCACCAACATGTAGGCAAAGGTCTTGCAACACTACAAATACACAGAAAATATTTAACACCAACCTCAAAAATCTCCATCTTTTTGATGCTTTAAAGACATTTATATATTGGTTGCCATTTGATTTCAGCATTTAGTTTTTAAACAACAGCAATCATTAGTTTTGAAGACGACAGCTTACAAACAGTCCTTCACAGAAGGAAGGCCTAAGACCTTGACTTCAGCAAGGCTTTTGACACTGTCTCCCATCACATCCTCACAGGCAAGCTCAGGAAGAGCGGCCTGGATGAGCGCACAGTGAGGTGAGCTGAGAACTGGCTGAATGGCAGAGCTCACAGGGTTGTGATCAGTGGCACAGAGTCTAGTCGGAGGCCTGTAGCTAGTGGTGTCCCCCAGGGGTCAACACTGGGTCCAATCCTGTTGAACTTATTCACCAGTGACCTGGATGAAGGGACAGAGTGCACCCCCAGCAAGTTTCATGACAATGCCAAACTGGGAACAGTGGCTGATACCCCAGAGGGCTGTGCTGCCGTTCAGAGCGACCTCGACAGACTGGAGAGCTGGGCAGAGAGGAACCTCCTGAAGGTCAACAAAGGCAAGTGCACGGTCCTGCCCCTGGGGAGGAATAACCCCATGCAGCAGTACAGGCTGGGGGCTGAGCTGCTGGAAAGTAGCTCTGCAGAAGAGGACCTGGGAGTCCTGGAGGACAACAGGTGGACCATGAGGCAGCAACATGGCCTTGTGGCCAAGAAGGCCAATGGGGTCCTGGGTTGCATTAGGCAGAGTGTTGGCAGCAGGTGGAGGGAGGTGATCCTGCCCCTCTACTCAGCCCTGGTGAGGCCTCACCTGGACTACTGTGTCCAGTTCTGGGCTCCCCAGTACAAGAGAGACACGGCACTACTGCAGTGCACCCAGGGAAGTGCTACTAAAGTAATGAAGGGACCGGAGCATCTCTCCTCTGAGGAAAGGCTGAGAGAGCTGGGCCTGTTCAGCCTGGAGAAGACTGAGGGGGGAATCTGATCGATGTGTATAAGTATCTGAAGGAAAGGCGTCAAGAGGATGGGGCCAGACTCTTCTCTGTGGTGCCCAGTGACAGGACAAGAACAAACTGAAACAAAACAAAGTTCCATCTGAGCATGAGGAAAAACTTCTTGACTGTGAGGGTGACAGAGCACTGGAACAGGTTGCCCAGAGAGGTTGGGCGATATCCCTGGAGATATTCAAAAGCTGTCTGCACATAATCCTGGGCAACGTGCTCTAGGTAACCTTTTTTGAGCAGGAGGGTTGGACCAGATAATCTCCAGAGGTCCCTTCCAAACCTCTACCAGTTTGGGATTCTGTGAGGATTAAATATGATTTGCTTCTTATATGAGGGAGTTAAACCAGTCATCATATTTTGTGTTCATATAGCAGGAATGAACTAACCATAGTCACAGCCTACAGACAAAGAAATTGAGGACTTCTCCAGTCCATCTTATACAGAAATTCAGAGTGGAAACTGCACTTCCCTGGGAAGCTTTTTCCATGAAGTCCTTATGCTCAGCTGTGCTTTCTTTACAGTACTTCCTTAAGGCAAGCTACAGGAGGGAAAGGATTTCTTTTAAAGCCTATCAGTTGTTTTGTTACTAGTTACTATATCCCTATGTAGCATGCATCTTCTATCTTAAAACAAAGTCAACTCATGCCTAGTTCAATTGCCTCCCCTATTCTACAGTATTAGTGGAAGCACAATACCTGCCATGTCATACCACTGAGGTATGAATAGCAAGCAGTACCGTATCAGGGATATAGATCAGTCGTTTAATCAAAGAAGCTACAATGAACCCTGAATTTTTGCAAAAGCAAAAATTTTTCCTGAACTTTTTGCAGCTCTACAATGAAATTAATCCAAGAACAGTTGTAGATTAACCTCAAGAGAACGTAGTGTGTCATGCCATGAATTATCAATATCACCTTTACTTCATACAATAAACTTCTTCTCCATTAAGATAACTGTATTAGTCACGCTCCAAAAAGGGATTTAAGATAAGTTTCAGTTTCCGTCTAAACACAAGTGATTTTTCTCTCTAGCATTTTCTATATAGGCTGTTTAGCAAAGTTCTTATCAGCATTTAGGCCCTCACTCAAATTTGTCCTCGCTAGTTCCCTTGCTTATTTATAATCAGAATGCTACAAAAAAAATCTTTAATTATGCAACACTTTACATTCTAAAAATGTTTCCTTTGAGATGCATCCTAAAACTACCCTGAACTGAATGTTACCAGATCAAGCATGGACCTAAAATTTGACACAAAATCAAAAGTTAATGTTTCCTGTAAAAATCTAACCCAATGTTTAGCCAAATGAGCCCTGAAACCTCCTGGGTATGGTTAATATTACTGATTGTGTTTGGATATTCATGCTAACATTTTATTTCTACAGAGTTTCATAAAAGCAATTACATCTTCCCTCACACAAGACCACATGGGGGAAAGACTCAGATCTGAAAAACAGTTTTGCTCAAGAAGAGCTGGAGCCTAGACTAGCTAAACTACCAAGAGTCCTAATGTTAGCTGTTTTAACTGGTAAGGACTAATGGTAAAGAACACATATGCTAACAAGCAACACAACCTTACTTCTCCTTCCTCACACCACTCTATCCAGGATTTTAGTTTGAAAGCCTCAGTTATGCTATGCTTGCTTCAGAGTAGAAAACTAGAGTTCCAATATGGTAGACCATTTCACTTATGCTGCACATAATCAACAACTGTCTCTGATAAATATAGTCTCAACAACAATCAGTTTTCAGAAACTGAGACAGTGTTCAAAACACTATACTGAAACAACCCGTCCCCCTACCTGTAGCACAGTACTGATGACACTAGTCTCTCTGAACTCAAATAGTTGGGATGAGTACAGATCTAATGGCCTTTGATTCAAGCATTATTAACATTATATTAAAGGATCAAATTGTTTCTGTAAGAGACTGTCAACATCTTGCAACTTCATGTCCTTTTTAAAAAAAAAAAAAAAACACACCTGGCTGTATGAAATTAGCTGAGAAATCCCACAACTCAAGCAGCTCTTATGCTTGCATATTACGCTATGTTCCTTATACAAGGCTTCAAATTATCTGTTCTAAAGAACCTCTTAAGAGATATGTGGAATAAAACAACACTAATCAGATTCCAGGTTTAGACAGTTTTGCTTTAACCATTAGATAGGAGCTGAGATTTTGCATGGGCAATATAAATTTTACTAGCACTGTGCAATTTCCCCCTATAGATCGACTATGAGACACTACCACGCTTGTTGTTCACTCACCTATTGAGAGCTCTATACTTACATAATAGTTAGTTATCTGTGTTGCAATATTCTATTACCAAGAAGTCTGATATGATAACAGAAATCCTGTACTTAGTAAATTTTTGTCTTAAGAAGCCATTAAAAATAAAGGAATTGTGTGACACTAAAATATTTTAAGCCTTGTGCGCTCTCCACAGTTTGCACTCCATGTACAAAGTATATACATCTTCAGCTGCAGGAGCTACAGTAAAAGCAAGTTATTATGAAAACACGCTTAAAGCTTTTTTTCAATTTATTTTTATTCTACATAAACATGAAAATAAGCCTCAAACAAGGTATTTTACAATGCAAAGCCAGAAGTACCCTTCTATCACACTGATAATTAACTGGCACTTAAATTTAATACAAAAAAGCAAGTTACAGAATGCCTCAAACCGGCAGCTAACGCGTTCTCAAAATACTTTCAGCACTTTTAGCAACTTCAGAAGTCACTAAGGCATTTCAAACACCTACTCTCCATCCTAAGCTTCCCCCCCTTCCCAACTACTTCAATTTTATATCATCAAAAGAATTTCACGTAAGAAAAAACAAACCTCAGCTTTATTTTTCATCTCTGTAATTACCTTCGACTAGCCTTTAATTATATTATCTGACATATCAAAGATGAAAATAAAATGACTACATATAGTGTTATGTATTGTAAACTTCACACTATTTTTAATTTGCAAGCAAAAATATTATATAGTGTTCCACTCAAGTGTTTGCATCACTGTTTTTCTCTCCTTATCTGAAAAGGACTTGTGATTTGCAAAATTGCTAGTAAGCGAATATAAAACACTCAACTTAAATTCATTATCCAGCAAGATGCCCAACCAAAATGCTCCCATACTTTTTCTGAAAAGGTTTAATTTTGCTTTCAAATTTCAGTGTCAAATGCTGTCATATAGACCACCAGAAGCAAGCATTCTCACCAATATAGTCACATTTCTTATCCAAGAGCTGAATAACTTTCACATCAGTTAATAATTCACCTAACATCAGTAAAGGAGATTCATGAAGAGATTTTAAATTATCTGATGGCCATTCATTCACAAATTGTACACAGTACGAGGCTATTTTAAAAGTACACAAAAGCAGTAAATGCATTACAGGACTGAAATCCTGTCCAACATGACAATTAGAAGAAATCCTCCAACATTTCGGACCTTGGGCGAGGTTCCTGTAATTGAGCTACCTATGTTCTTAAAAATCAAAAACATGCAAGGAGCCATATGACTGAGTAAGAAAAATAGATCAAAACTTAACTAACTGCAAAAGCCTGTGACCCCAATATTGAGTGTTAGGACAACCAACTCCATACACACACACACACATACATCCCGTTAAAAAAAGTTCAAGATAACCCACATCTTCGTTTTAGCTATTTCATAACTAGATCCTTTTCTTGTAGCTCAGAAAGGGGCAGAAACTGAAAAGAAACTTCATCTTATTCACGTTTCTGTTCTTAATATTGTGAATACCCTATTCAATATTAAAAATCCTCAATGAAGGATACAGAGATTGACTTGCAATTGGATAGAAAACATTAAGTTTGGACATCAACTTATGCTGCTGCTATAAAAGGCACCAAAACACTCTTGGAAGACGGTATCCTTCTGTGACAATATATATTATATGGACTGTATAAAGCAGTAACTAGTTTGAAGACCAAGTTAAAAAGCAGAGCTGTTTTGGTTGGCACAGAAGAAAGTTATAGATTTCACTTACTCATTAAAACTCAGGTCTCCAATCAATCAAAATTAGCACTCAAAGGGATAGTAAGGCAGAAACAAGCCTTAAAATGGATGAACCTATTTTGTTCAATATTTAATTTTGCAACCTTAACATCTAGCAGTTTAAAGATATTATGAAGTTGCAGAAAAATAAACAATACGCCAAATACGTGACAGCAGAACATTCCAACATGACAATACGCTCCAACACAATTTGAACTTAGATCCACAGCACCAACACACAACTACCTCTACTAGTCAGTTTACCTGCGTACAAAATGGTTTTAAGTAACTCAGACATTTTAGTAAAGACTGTGCTATTCCACCACACTTTTTTAAGCATAAGGGCTTTTGCAAAACAGCTCTACTACACTACTCTTTCTCCAAAATGAAAGGCCACAAAGAGAAAAATGATCCATTGCGCAAAGAGTGCATCTGGTTCTGTCACAGACTAGTTGTTGCTCTTAAAATATTTCAGGCTAGATCTGAACTGTAACCCACAAAAATTCTATAAAAGACCAAAAGTCTATCATTGGTCTAAATGGCATTTATGTCTCTAATTTTAAATACACTAGGCTAGGTGCAAATCAGTCTTTACACTGGTACCTTGATAACATTTAAGCCAGATCAGAGGTATTCACAAGGTACAGAATCACAGAATAATTCACATTGGAAGAGACCTCTAGAGCTCATCTAGTCTAACTCCCTTACTCAAAGTTCCATCAATATTAGATCCACCTTCAAGGGCAGCTCAGGTTTCAGGTCCTTGACCAGTCAAGTTTTGAATATCTCCAAGGACACTCGCAGCCTCTCAGCAACCTGCTCCAGTGTTTGACCACACTCATGGTGAAAAAAGCTTCCCTCAGTGCAGCTTGTGTTCTTTGCCTCTTATCCTTTTGTTATGCACCTCCGAGAGGAGCATAGCTCCGCAGTCTCTATACATTCCCATTAAATAGTTGAAGACAGGGACTGGATCCACCCCTTGCCCTTCACTTCCCAAGACTGAAGGAACTGGGCACTCTCAGCCTCATATATCACACTCCCGTCCCTAAGCATCTCAGTCGTCCTCTGCTCAACTTGCTCCAGCATGTCTATATCTTTTAAGTACTAGGGGGCTCAAAACTGCACACCATATACCAGACACAGGCGCCAAATACAGGCAAATAATCACTTCCTTCAACATGCTGGATACACTTTAAACTCAAAGGCCAACTGCATACTGGGTTGTATCAGCACAGAGATCCACTACTGCCTCATGTTGACTTTTCCACCAGGTCCCCTGGTCCTTTTCCTGCAAAGCTGCTTTCTAGACAGTAATAACCCACCCTGTATTGAGGCTTGAGCTTATTCTGTCCCAAGCACAAGACTTGGTTGAGCTCTGAGGTTTCACGTCAGCCCATTTCTTCTGGTCTGTCTACCCTAAAGCCTACTTTTTAAGCTTATTGATCACTCCCTTCCAATATGGTATCAAATGTTCTATGGGTGAATTCTGTTCCACTGTCCAGGGTCCTAATGAAGACTTCATTATGCTTCCTCCTCAACATTCAAACATCTCTCACCATTTCTTGAAAGATTTCAAGGCAATAAGCCCTGAATATCTCTGCAGAGCAAGGTTCAGTCTTGAGGGAAAAACGCAGCCAGTAGAAGAACAGGTAAAAGTGCCCACTTCCAGCTAGTAACTCGGTCATCATGGTTTTACTTATTATGTGTAAGCTTTGAAGGTCAGTACCCCCTCCACCAGTGAGAATTAATTTCCAGAACCCCAAATTTTTAAGAAATTATTTAATACAGCAGTTTGAGAAAACTATTTCAATTCCTTCTTGGGAAGATATTTACCCCACATAAGATTATTAGCTGAAACTTTGGAAATCTGGAAGATTGTCTACTGTAATTCCTAAAGCTTCCTTGAGAATGGAGAAATTTTAAAAGTTAACCTAAACTCTAAGCTGCGCTCCAGAGACTATTCTTTAAAATAGTATATATTACTCAGATCAAGAACGGAAATCAAGGATTCTCTTCTTCCAATAGATTTCCCATTTATGGGGAAATCAATCTTATATCACCTGATAAGCACCCATAATCATCAACAGTAACCTTTGGAACGCCTTTAGAGGAAGAAAATATTGGTCTTTTCTCCTTTGCCAAAGGAGGAAATTGAATCTGAATAGCAGCTCTAGCTACCACTCTACTGTATAGACTTCATCTTTGGTTTTAAAATCAACAGCTAAGCCATTTCCATGACAGTACAGGGCTGCGAGTCTCTAACAAAGACAGACATCCCTCTTCTTTGGCAAAAAATTAACTCAAACCTTACTTCTCTTAAGTCCTAGCATCATGCCTCTCTGATGTTTCCTCTCTGATGCAAATCTCGTGTGAGGAACTTCTCATATAAAGGGAAGAAAGGCAATAGTTCAGGCCTAGAAAACCAGAGTCATTCACCCTCTTGAGATGTGGAAGCATAAAGACAAAAGCCATGCTAAATATTGGTCCAAGCAAGTATAAACTGATATGCTATACACATGTAACAATTTATTAAGTTCTCATGTTCTGATACTTGAGCAAAATTCAGGATCAGTAGCAGAGATCATTTTCCCAGTAGCTACAGCCAGCTCAAGATTTTTTGCATTGTATCAGACATGTTAAATGGTCTTGAAATCAGGTGTGTGAGTAAGTTCAATTTTCTTTTCAAAAGTAACAAAGCAAAGAGCTTTTCTCCAAGTACTGCTTATAAAATGGTAAACAGAATTCTCACTCAGTTACAGAATATCCCCAATGAGCTTACTTTCCACTATATCAAAGGGGGAAATAGGCAGTTATTTTAAATGAAAAGCTTGTACCTCTCCTTATAGATTCAGATTTAAGAGGCAGAAATAATACCTACTTGCTGGTTGTCCTAAAGAGGGGGGAAAAATTAAATTATAATGTCTCAGAGCCATATGAAAGTTGCTGTAGATACCATTAAATAACTTTCACATCACTCGTCAGTTAAAAGAACAATATTATAGCTGCACTAATACCTTGATGGCCAAGAATCCCAACAAAGGCAATAATCTATTTTCATATAATCAGAATGGTCCAACATCAATCTTTTGTGCTTAGGTCATAAAGCATACCGCTAAACGTCTCTTCCTCAGAAGGATTCACTCAACAGGCCAGTCATTTTTAATAAGTCAGTGCTGTGGAAAAGAAATAGTGCCAGAGTTTCCTGTTACAAAACACATGTCCTCCTGCTATAAAAAAGAATGACGTTTCAACAGAGAAAATGCTGTGCTGAATACTAAATATTTACGTGACAAACAAATGATCAAAGTATCTGTACCAAACAATTTCAAAATGAAAGTGAAGAAAATGACTTTTCCGGCTTAAGTTTAGACATAGCCTTGGATTTAAAGTAAAAAGCTCCTCTTTGTGTGTTTCTCTCTGTATATACAGCATTTATGCATGTATACACACATTACACATACTACATATGTGTATATATACACACACACTATATATAGTTTCAACATTCATAAGAAAGATTCATTGCATCCCTCAATAAACACAGAAAATATAGAATGAGTGTACTGTAAGTATATACAAGATGACATTCATCAAGCAAATACAGGTTCATTTGATAACTGAAACCAGATTAAGTCAGCTTTAAAGACCTTTGTTTACAGAAAACTTTGGATCTTTTTTGAATCACAGAACGGCTGAGGTTGGAAGGGACCTCTGGAGATCATCTAGTCCAACTCCTCCGCTCAAGTAGGGTCACCTAGAGCATGTTGCACAGGATGGTGTCCAGATGGCTTTTGAATATCTCCAAGGACAGAGATGCCACAACCTCTTCAGGCAATCTGTTCCAGCACTCTGTCATCCTCACAGTAAAAAAATGCTTTTCCCTTATATTCAGATAGTACTTCCTGTGTTTCAATTTGTGTCCATGGCTTCTTGTCCTGTCACTAGGCACCACTGAAAAGAGTCCGACTGCATCATCGTCTTCACTCTGTCCCATTAGGTATTTACATACATTGATAAGAACCCCCTGAGCCTTCTCTCCTCCAGGTTGAAGACTTCCAGCTCTCTCAGCCTCTCCTAGTACCAGAGATGCTCCAGTCCCTTCATCATCTTTGTAGCCCTTTGCTGGACTTGCTCCAGTAAATCCACGTCTCTTGTACTGGGGAGCCCTGAGCTGGACCCAGCACTCCAGATGTGGCCTCCCCAGGGCTGAGCAGAGGGGAAGGATCACCTCCCTCGACCTGCTGGTAACGCTCTGCCTAATGCAACCCAGGATACCATTGGCCTTCTTTGCTGCAAGGGCACACTACCGGCTCATGGTCAGCTTCCTGTCCACCAGACCCTCCAAGGTCTTCTGTGCAAAGCTACTTTCCAGTAGGTGAACCCCCAGCCTGTAACGGTGCATGGAAAATTGCATGGACTTTCTTGATCTTAAAAATGCTAGCACTACATAAATTTGCATTAAGCAAATAGTCACTAACTTTTGAGCAAAGGCTCTGTTTGGGTAAGTTTGGTCGTAACAGCTACACCAACTTTAGCTAGCACAACGCAACCACAAACTAGTGACAAAGTCAAACAGCAATTATGGGACTCAATGAGATCTGAATATTTTCTTTTTATTTAAAAATAAGCTACAAGAAAGGATAGTGATAGATCAGCATTTACGTTTATTCACTATGCTTTATGGGGAGATTGGGGGGAGCGTTTTTTGTTTGCTTTTTAAAATAAACTGTGGCCACAAAGCAGCCTTGTAGTCACCATTAGGAAGGATCTCAATGATACAGCTCACCAATACAGTTGTATCACTTTTCTGATACAAAGAAACCAGTAAGCATCAAGGTGAGCTTTTAGAATAGAGCCTAAAAATCAAGAACTTTCCTTGAGTATCACATGAAGGAAGAGTAACAGGCTTTTAAACCAGGCACTCCAAAACTTTGCAGGTTATCCCCATAACCAGGTAGGATACATGACTAGGACCTACAGCTGTAATTGAGATGAATTTGCGTATCTCTATTGCTACAAAGAATAGTGTAATAGTATTAAAAACAAAAAACACCTAGCTTTAAATCAGCAAGTTAAGCAGGAGAGAAGATGTGAGAATATACTGCAGCCACTTTCATTGCTGTAGAGGTACAAAACAATCACAGGCTTAACTAAGGCTGTGGATTCTCACCCTTTTTCAATATTGGTAGCAGTACCAGAAAACATAACCGCTTTTGCTTTGCCTTAACTATTCATTACTACATTGTACCAACAACTTTTTTTCTTCTCACAACTGCTGGCTGAGACAGCAGTTTTGCTATTACTCTTTCCACCAAAGAGGAGCAAGCCTAGCTTTAACATTTTCAACCTTTATTACTTTGACTGCAGCGGGTTTAGAAGCAAGCAGCTAAGCCAGCAGATCCAAGAGGGCAGTAACCTCCAACAGGGAAATTACGGAAGAGAATGAAAAGAAACATCAAGAGCTAGGTTTAGCATGCACATTTGTGGTTTAACTGGTAAGCTTTGCATAGGTTGGTCCATTGAAAGTTGTTAGTCTAAAGTTACTGTGGATGAGATTGTACATCTGTGTCATCAGAAACATTTCATGGAAGCTAATTATTACCTCCAATGCTAAAACGCAGTGCATTTCAGGAACTAAGTAACACCGCACCAAAAATTAAGTGTGTGTAAGTAACTTAAAAACCATCAAATATGCACTCATAATACATAAAGTGAATGTATTTGTCAAGCAAAAGGACAAGTTTGCCTGTTCAGAGGTTCACTTCATATTCTGCCTTCTTGTAACCTTATTACTGAAAAATGGATTAAACTATGTAACTTAAGACCTTCAAGCTCAGCTTATATGACAACTGTTTGTCTCTCATGGATGAGTTGCATATTTTGATGGTGTGGCTTCTTATTCTTCTGGAATGCAGCTTGGTCAGTGCAAAGTTAGAGATCAGCTCAGATCTCCAGGATGAACTCCACAAAAAACTTCAAAGCGGACTCTGAACCTAGCTTTGCAACCACAGCAAATTGTAAGTATAAAGACATCAGCACTCAGGTTGATGCATTTTGCAGCCACCAAACCTTTATCAGTACATGTGGTTTCACCCTTAGATAAGTTACAGAAGTCAAATTCACATAGTTTTGTGGCCATGTACAAGCTTTAAAAAAAAAAAAAAAAAAGAGGTAATGATCTTCCTTACACGTAATTCTGTGTTTGCCATTGTGACTTCAGCAGCTCTTAGATCATATGGGCACAACAGCTAGGCACTTGCTGAAGAAGATGAAAGCAGATGTCACTCACAGTGGGAAATACTCTAAAAGAATCAATTTCTTCACTGATTTTCACTCATCTTAATTTTCCAGGTAACAACTTAAGTTTTTCTTTATTAGATTTTTTTCCAAACACTATGAAGCCCGGGAAACATGATCAACTTGGTAATCGGTGAGAAGTTTATCTGAGTTACAGATTAACCATACAAAAAAGATGCATAAATACCCAAGCTGGTGCACCAAGTACAACAGCAGAGCAAACAGGCTATTGCTTCTAGCACCTCCACAGCTTCAGAAGTACAATAACTGCCTGGGAACAGAGGGAAAGCTAAAGTCTGTAAGAACCAAGCCTTGCTGTGGGTGAGCCAATATTTATGCCCTTGCACCACTTTCCTGAAGGAGGAGTTCGGTGCAGAGGCACCTGACTGATTGGGTCTACTTAGTTAAACCAGATATTAACACTTTACGCTTATCAACCGTGCAGTCAGTTGTTGTCCTTAACATGGACTCTGCAACCAGGTGTGCCTTTACTTTACTATCCATAGGATTACACTGTACTCTTATTTCTCCCTACTGCCCATACTACGGCAAGTCTGCTATGAAGATTTACATGAATACAGTATTAAGTGAAATTGCTTTTCTTTGCTAGTATCAGCTCATATTTCCCATAGCCAATAGGCAAGTTGTCATTTCTTTATCTTGCTATTCAAAACAGAGGTACATGTGTGGCACTTGGATATCAGAAAGCATTGACCCAATAAATAAAAAAAAAAAGATCCCTCCCTAAAATTTTTAGTTATTTCTATGCAGAATAATTTTTCCTGCTCTAAATTTAAAAAAGTATCAGCCATCAATTTAACTGCCAACAGCCAAGTTGGACCAGTATTTAAGGAAACAGCACTTAAGCTTTTGAAGAAAGAGAACCAATGTTTAGCCAATACATAGTTTGTATTAAAGCTGAAGAATTTATTTTATTGCTCATTAGCATGAGGCTGTATGTAACTAAATACTATGTTTTCTCTATTCTAAATTGGATATTTAGGATTTTTTTTTTATCCTTTTCAACTTTGTTTAATAAAGATTCCAGATATATTTTTGTGGGAGTAAGGAATGGCTGGCTCAATATTATGAATAAATTGTTCCTAAACAGGTAGGAAAGATCAGAATAAGTGATCTGCATAGGGCTGCAGAATCACAGTAAAATATTACCATTGATTTGCTTAACTGAGGGCTAAATTGTTGATTCACACACACAAATCTGAGGAAATCTGGCACAAGCATTAGGGTAGATGAGTGCTAGAGGTGCCTTCCAACATAAATTAGTCTATGCCTTGCACATCATGAGAAGACTTTTGTCTTTTTTTGCCCATCACAGAACACACACACTTCACTTACATGTTACTTCAGTGTACCTGAAGCACAAAAATTTGATCTAGACAACAAAAAACAAACAACCCTAACACATCTGTACCTTTCTTATACAGCAGCAACAACAGAATTCAGGCCACCTCCCTAGCACAAACCTGTTACTGACCTATACATCATCCCAGCTAAAAATAAGACATTACACCACTTGATATCAGTGATTCAGACACTGGTCCTGCTACTAGCAACATTTACAGCCAAAAGCCCCCCCCAAAAAAAAAACCAAACAAAACAAACAAAAATATCTTACTGTTAAAGATACCAAAACGTGAAATTAAGGCCAAAACACTGATCACAATTCTGCAGATTCAGCACACGCAATAAAGTAATTTTATGAATAATCTTCAAACACATACTCCCCACTTAAAAATAGGGAGCAAACTATTCAGAAACATACAAAACAAAGCATGCAGCCTTTCATAGGTATTTTGGGGGGGTTGTCTTTTTATTTAGTTTTGTAACATCAAATTTGTCAGTTTTTAACAGTCAGAGGAAAAGAATGCAGATTTTCAGCTCCCCACATGTGGTTGGGAAGAACAGTCACCCAGCAGTGGGTCATGAGTTATCTCCTTCTGTTCATTTCATTTAGTCAGATAAAGTTATGACAGAAAATAGGCAGGTGAAACATTCACACTGACCTGGAAGGAAACACAGACCTTTTCCCTCAGAAAGGTCATTCAAAATTTAAAGCTACGGTAGACTTGTTAACAAGTATTAAGGAATTTTCTATTACTTTAAAAAGACAACTTTAGCAGTACTGCTGCTATTAGCTCATTTGAGGAAGTACAAACCTTGAGGGGAAGGGAACACCACACATAGACAGCAAGCTGATCTCAACACATGGTGCCAAAAAGCTTCAAGAACTTCACTGACACTACACAGTCTCTTGTTTGAGAAAAGACCTTCCTCAAAATCTGGGTCAGCACACATTTGGGTTTTGAAAAATTATGATTTTTTTCCCTTTTTTTTAAAAAAACAACCAACACCGTTTTCCACAGGAGCAGAGAGGAGCTATACTTCAAGTTACATTTCCTCCCTACAGAAAATAAGATTATGCAAGATTCAAATGCATTTAAAGAAGAAAAAAAACACATGCTTTATCCAATCTGTTTTTAAATTTATGTTAAGTTCTTAGTCAAATGCAAATATTTAATTAAAACATAGTCAAAGTACAAGTGATCATACCATCACACAAGCTTCCAAGAGGAAGCATTTGTTCTTACCTGTAGCCGCAACCCCGTCAAGGTTCTAGTTCAGTGCTGAAAGAATTAGTTTACATTCCTGCTGCCAAGAAGCACATAACAGAATGACTTGCAAAACCTTGAGATAACAGTACAGGACACAACATCTGCTTTATTTTGGTATTTCCTAGAAAGAAACAAAGAGTGTTGTTAGCTACTCTGGAGGGTACACAACAGATTTGTGCATCAGTTTTTTCAGGAATACAACTTTTTCCTAAACAGAAGTGCTTGAACTAACATTAAAGCTGCATGTCAAAAACCCTCCAGCACATGCTCTAACCAGCATATTAAAGATTCATGCTAGGAAAAAAATGAAATAAAAATTCCCATTTCCTTCAGAAGCACAGACTAGCATCTTAAAAAACATCTAGTCTATACCTGGCATTCAGGTCCCTAAGCTCATTGACAGAAGGAATAGCCTTTGCATGCCCGCTGACATAACAGTGCCGTTCCCCCAAACTTATTAACCTGCTTATACGACAGAGTACATTCAGTGTATTTGACAAGAGTGAAATTCACCAAGTGCAGTCTATGATTTGTAAGCTGTTTGAAATAGTCTTGTACATACGTACATAACCCTTAAGCTTCAGTTATAAAAGCATCTCGGCTCCTGAGAAATAAGCATCACTATATATCTTTAAAGCTATTTCTAAAAAATAATGATAAATTCAGCTTAAAAATATAAGAGTAGCCAATAACTAGCAATACAAACATGTATATCTACAAACAGATCTAGGCATCTAAATCCCAGTGTTCTGAACAGGACGCAAATGCCCAAATTCATTCATGGATCAGAGGCTACATATTTAATCTTACAAACCACTGCATCTCACAAAAGTTACCATGACCGTATACTGGTAGAAGGAGCTATCACAGGAAGAATTCTGGATAACAGCCAGCTTTGTCTGGGGCATAAGGAAAATACAAGCCTTATTGTAAGACTGACTAAATAGTTGTACTGGACTGTCAAAAGCCCTCTCAAAACAATTTAAGAAGTTAATCAGTAAAAAAAAGTTGTTTCCATATCCAAAAAACTGCAGGAAAAAAAAAAGGAAACAGAGAACAAAAAGTGCCACTTTGCAGAGCTCAGAAAATAGTGCAACTCCCTTTTCTTGAGCACATCAGCAAATAGAATCAGAGACCCGATTTCAATTCCCTTCTTGAGCAGGGCCTCCCACCTTCAGAAGATTCCCTTAACCACCAGGCTATAGGGTGCTGGTAGGATGAAGCGCTCAAGAGCCTTGATTCTTCTGATGCTGCTCCAGTAGCGTTTAGAAGCTGCTGACTCACAAAAGCAGCCTGGAGGACAACCATTACACTTGCCAGCAAAAATACTCTTGACCCCTCCCAAATTCTAATGCTCTACAAAAGAGGTGAGAACATTCATTAGATAACAGTGACTTTTAGCCTGGCGGCAGGTCACTCTTGTTAGGGTAGAGGCAAATACAGACATTTTAGACCAAGAGCATCTTACCTCAAAATATGCTCCTATTCCGCTAAGTTCTGTCTACACCAATTCTCAGAAGTGAGGAACATGGGTATTAAGTGTTTCAGGACAGAAACATCTTAAGAGATGCATTCCGCCACCAAATACTGCACAAAAAGGGGGCATTACACCTACTTACATCTGCATGGTAGCAACTCTTGCCTCTCCGGAAGAAGCTGTACAGCTTTTTTCCATAACAAAGACTGAACCGATTCATGAACCAGCTTTGCGATCATCTGTTCTACCCAGCCCCCAGTAACTTGGGTGTAGGAAATGCTCACACATAGAAATGAAGTGGTTTCATCTAGACTGCTGATCATAAAATTAGATCACAAGTATAAAATTGAATGCTTCCTGTTTAAGGCTTAACAGAATTACAAAAAGGCATTAAGCATTTTATTTTGGCTCCTGAAACGTTCAGGGTATCTAAACATGTAGTAGTTCAGTAGGACTGAGCTATTTCAGTCAACTTTTATTGATTTTGCTACTAAGATACCAGTACCCTACAATTGGATACTTTTTAATTGAGCATTAACTGAAACACACCTTGGCTAACAAAGAATTTGAATTTTACCATGTTTACATCACTTACTTTTAAAGGGAAAGACTACATGGATAAAGCCATCTTAAGTAAACCACTGCTAAAGAATGAACATCAATATTCAACAGTGAGCACATTAAAAAAAATAGACAAGAGTCTTGAGAAATTTGAGGACCCCTCTTATTTTATACTACAGAAAGGCAGACATCAGCTGCTGGTCTTTCTGAAGATTAAATACATATTAAATATCCTTGACAACAAGGCACTAATGGTCCTCAAGCTGATTCATAATGTTCAAAACAAACAAAAACACTACTACATCCAGTCCTCCTAGACTTTCCAGACTCTGGTCAGGGAAGCACCAGTAATACACTGTTTTTACTCTCCCCCACTACCAGCTGTAGCTCTGACCTATCAAGGACAATCAAACTGTTGCTCCTTAAGGAAACCCCACTGCCTGAACAACAACAGAAACAAGTTTAAAATCTTATGTTTCTGTATTTGACCTTATGACATTACATTGCTACCACTACTGAAATCATCCCTCCAAGTTGCACGTAAATTGGCTCATGCAGAAGTTGATTAAAGATTTTGCAGAAGTAAACAGTACTAAGGGGAGAAGAAAGAGAACTATACTATAAATTTACCACAGCATAGCTAGTATACTGCAACTTCCCAACTGCATGGCCTCAATACCTAAGTGCAAGATAACATCCGTCTTCTCATAGAGGGATTAAACTACTCAATTTTACAGTAGGATAAGAACACATGCCAAGGGAGCATACTAGTTGTGCCACAAGTTCCTGCGGTAGTTCTTCATTAACCTACATGACAAAACCTATAATCCATATGAGTTAGCCTGACTTAAAACCAGGAGTTACTTTCAGGGTAATGACTTGAGACAATGTATAACTTTCACCCTAGAGAGAGCGAGCTGTCCATCCAGCCTTTCTAACAAAGTGATAATAAATTATCTATGCATTTCCTAAGTGATTCTTAGTTCCATGCAAAAACACTGTAAATAAACCAAAACTGAGCAGAGCCTTGATTCTTTGGGGGTGGGGGGTCCTCTCCAATGCTGAGGCTACACTGAAATCTTAATGATCACAACAGCTAAGGAAGAAGGAGAAATAACAGCAGTTTGAAACAAAAAAACCCTACGAAGCAATTTAAGTACCTCATCCTTTTTGAAGCAGTTTGGTATCTTTCTACTACATGTAACAAGACAAATCTATGGAACCTTATCAGGATAAATGCTTTGGACTAAATTTATACGGAGCCTGGGCAAAATTTAGTCCAGCACTTCCAGATTTGTAGTTTAAACTTTTACCGCAATTTAGTCATCTGAATTACTCAAGGCTGAATTTCCAACAGGAACACTCTATTAGTATAGTATTTTGTTCTGTTCTAAAGCTTGATAACAGTACGGCCTTCACATTCTAAGTTAGGTCCGCACTTCTACATTTTATGTCACAGACAGTGAATCTAACTTGCAGCACTGAAAAGCTTGCTTTTGCAAGCTTCTGATGTGTCTAGAAAGCAGCTGCAAAAGCTATTCTGAACTTTTTTCCTACAGACCTATCTTGGACATATACTTGTAAAGCACCTCTCTAATTCTAAATGCTCTGTAACCGCCTTTTGGGTAAGTTTTAAACCAGTAAATACAAGTTACAGCCACCTAGATTCTTGGTAGCAGTAGTAGCTGAAGCAATATTCACCCTCAGCAACTTGCTCCTGTTTCCATGTTAATCTCTGTTGCTGAGCCACACAGATAGTTATGCTGGTGCACAACTGAATGCCTAAAGCAGAGGCTGCTTATCTAGTCGATGAGTAACTCGAACTGTGTTGATTTATACAAGCAAAAGGTGAAAAAACACCAAGAGCCAGCCCTTAGTAGAACTGTGAATACACACATACATTTATACCTACACTTGCCTACTGGAAGATCACTGGCAAGCGCTTCTCTGTTCTTCTGTAAGCAGATCGGTTCACTTTGTTTCAGCTATGATTAGCATAACTCAAGCACAGAAATATGGAAACATTTCTCAACCAGTTAAGCAAGACTTCTTTTCAAAAACCCCATTTCAGAAGCACGGAAGAGCAAGGCCACCTAACACGTTTCAGTAAAATATCCAAGTATAAAACTTTCCTGTCTTCAGGTATCTGATCTTTATCTAAGTTAAGGGGAAGAAAAGATCTTGAAGAGTTAAAAAAATGTGTTACATGCACATCCTAGCAGTCTTTTACTACGGAAATTTCAATTAAAACTACAAAGAAGGACTGTAAGTAGAGCAGTTTTACTTTGAACATGAACATGCTTATCGGTGCTGCTAGGACTTCCTAGACAAGAGGTTGCAGAAGTCCAACTCTGTTATCATCTATCCTGCATTGTAGCTGTTAGCGTAAGAAGAGTCCCAGAGATGCATGTTATACCCTCCACAACAATGCAGAAATTGCTGATGCTTGCAGACAGCGCCCTTTGCCATTAAGAACACAAATACACGCAGAACAAGATCACATCTTCCTGCATCTACAATTTCTGAACTACCATGCAGGGTGTAACATCTCTGTCAGTTCTTGCAATGAAGATTCAAAACTCCAGCTAGGCTGTGCCAAAGAGAGCTACATGGGCAAAACAAGAATCATGTTTACTGCTAGCGAAGAGCTTATCTTTTGAACGTGTTCCTACAGTGTATCCCCAGGAGGTAGCTATAAGATAATAATAAATTTAAGATCTCTAGTCAGCAATAGCTAATGAGCCAGCTTGAAACTATCTATAGCCTCTGTGAACATCTGGCCTACAGATCAATGTTTAAAAAAAAAAAAAAGTCACTCCAGGTGGACTACTTACATTTCATGAACACCCAGCCGCTTAAAACAAGCGGAGACCACAGCCTGAGCACTAGTTAAATGTTGTGAGAAAGAATTCCCCACACCTGTCATTTAATAACAGATTATGGAGCATATCTATTTAGAAGTCCCCATGGCCAAGATGGTTTCCCCCTAAACCACACCTCACAACACACACGTGAAGCTCTCATGCACTCTAGCTACTATAGCAGTATCAAACAGCATCCAGATTTTGCCATTCCTTTTCCCAGTAGGAGAGTAAGGTGTTAGTAAAATATAATAGCATTCAAATTCACAAGTAATCCCGGGAATAAAAACTTTGTTGGTCATACAGCCCTCTCTTGCTAATCCTTTCAAGAAAATGTCTTAAGTGGAAGGCCATAAAGAACTCAAAAAAGCAGCACCCAATGAAATTAGAGTAAGCAAGAGATTTCAGATCAGTTAATTCCACAGCTAGTTTGTGCATTCAGGGAAAAAAATAAAACAAAACAAAAAACCCCACATTACTGCAAACTTCAAAATACTACAGGGTAAGGAGTTAACATGCCTGACATTGATAT
Source organism: Struthio camelus (assembly GCF_040807025.1). Classification (NCBI taxonomy): domain Eukaryota; kingdom Metazoa; phylum Chordata; class Aves; order Struthioniformes; family Struthionidae; genus Struthio; species Struthio camelus. The sequence goes on from NC_090944.1 coordinate 110,150,310, forward strand.
CTTAGCAATAAAACAACATGACAGCAAAGTTGACTAAGCTCCAAAATTTTAAGATGCTCTGTGGAATAGAGTCAGGAAGTCTGAAGGCGAGTTTTCAAAGGATGAATATTATTGTGAGTTTCTCATAAGTAGTACTCACAAAATGGAAAAGACATTCTCAGGGGGTTAACTCTTTATTAATTCTTCATAGTTTTCAGTGTTTTTCTTTTTTTTTTTAAATCAGCTAGCAGCCAACATTCAAAAAAAAAAAAAAAAAAAAACCTTAGTCTCTCTCTTTTTTTAATCTGGGTGGAGATTCCAACCATGATTCAGTGATTAGCAATGCAATGAGACTGAGTTAGCTTTAGAAAGAATCATCGACACCAACAAGGAGTTATTTAACTTCACTGCTGCATCTTACATTCCTGCTGCATCTGATAAAAATGAGGCTTAAACACTGTTTCTACTATGTCTTTCTGAACAGATCCCACATTTAGAACAACTAACCTGCACAAGATTCTTGAAGTCACAATACCATCCTGCCTTGTGGTAGGATGGCCTATGAGGGGAATTAAGCCATCACAACATATGCATGTCACAACTAATCACATTTTTTCCATCTTAAAAGTATAGGACATAACCCTGCATGGGAATACCTTGTTTGCTACACCTAAAATTTGGAAGCCCAAAAAGGTGTTGAAATTATTTCAAACGCAAAACTAGCAAGCAGATTGCAAAACTACAATGTTTCACTTAGCACCAGAAACAGCTAGTACAGCAAGGATTCCCTAATGTTGATATGTTTGACAATGAGAGAAATCGCAAATTTATGAGGGATATCAAAAGTGTTCTTTAATTTCTAGTGAGGACTAGTGGAAGGACTTTTCTGCCCAGGAAAGCAAGTTATATTCTCATCCTTTCCTCATTTTCTGAGGAAAACTCTTAACATACAAATGAACTAAAGCTAAGACACCATAGCAGAGTGAATTGAAGCTCAGACATTGCCAAAGCTCCTGTGCAGACAGTGATAGAAAGCATAAACTCTCCGATATACTACTAAACCACTTAGATCTATGTGTCTTTTTTAGCCATGTTACCACTAGCTAGGTTTATGTACAAAAGGAGTTAAAATAATGAGAGGAAAGACAGAGAGACGGGGGGGGGGGGGGGGGGGAGGGGATTCAATACCATGAAGTCCTTGCACCAGAGCATGCAAATCAGTAACATAAAAATACCACTATTGCAGGCTTCCAAATATTAACACTTATTATGCTATAGGCATTTTAATGCTTACTGCAAAACACAACTTGGAAAGACATAATTCAAACATCTATTATGTCAATTAACAGCCTACACATGCACAAACAAAAATTTTAATCTTGCACAAGAACTAAATCAAATTTAGTATTTAAAAATAACCATGTGTTATCATGACCCCTATGTGGAGACTTCAGTTTCTATATTATTTATGCTTCAATTACAGTTTTAGAACCTCAATATTTTTCCGTTCGTGTCATCCATGATAAGAAATGTTTTTGTATTTAGTAGCAAAGTTATTTCTCTTACAGTAAATTGTTTTGTTAGTGTGAACCAAATAACACTAAGACATGTAAAGACATCTTAAAACTTAAGAGGGTCAGTTTGCCATAAGTTGGTCCTCAACTACTAAAACAAATTTATCATCTTCCTAATACAACCCAGTTAAACTGACTTGGCTCATTTTACATACGGCATATCTCAACGCACTTTAAGAAGTCAGATATAAACAAATGCTTAAGCAGCTGATTTTAAGTGATATGTCATGATATGCTCTCATACTATAACAGGATCTATATATCTGGAATCACATGATATACATTATTCAATCTCCAGTATGTTACAGAAAGTCAAGTTTCAGATCATAGAGGGCATGTCAGACTACTTCAGATAACAAAGTACTTCCCCCTCCACTATACAGCATGCTTTATCTTTTCATCACATTAACTTTTTAGCAAAGTGTCTGAAGTCTAATTAAAAATTACCGCCTCTGGGATCTGCAGAGCAAAGCAAATTTCCATTACCTTTTTTCTGGTAGCAGTCTCCAGTATCATTGCTTGGATACATGGACTCTTTTTCAGGTGAAGCAGTTCAAACAGCCTCAGTGCAGACACTTGTCATCTAAACAGAGGAGTATTTGGCAAGAAGCAGCCATTTGGCAACTTGCAAGCTTAAATACTCAAATAGTTTTGTCCAATTAGCACTGCAACTTCAGTTCCACGTTAAATCAGTTGGACTCATTTTTATATCAAAACAGTTTAAATTATTTTGATTTGCGATGTATTTCAGTGCTGAAGCTTCAGATATATCTATTGAGACAATAAAAACTGTTTTAATTTTGCCACTACGTAAATACTATAATACACGTTGAACTGCACCTGCAAAAATTCAAAGGGCAATTTTAGTAACAAAAATGTTAGCGCTACCATGCCAGTTTTCAAGAAATCAGTATTAGAGAGGGTGCTTAAGGGCACTAAGGCAGTCAATGCAGCAATGCTGGGCATACACAGACTTGACAGCAAAAAGGAATTCCAGGAAGCAAGCATGCTAATAATTCAACATTTATTTACGTTCTTCATCAGCTCAGACATCAGCTGCAGGCAAGTTTGGATAACGTGGATTAAGACACCAATCCCAGCTCCAACAAAGGTTACTGCTCCTATATAAGGTTGGCTGCAACACATGCCTTCACTGAACTGTGAATGATAATGGGTGCAACATCTTAGCACGTAGCTACATAAAATAACAGGTTAATTGTAACATGGGAGCAGACACCCTACTCTCATCCCATTTATAGAGGCAACATGTCCACATATTTTAAAATATGATATATCTCAATATTCCAAAGCTTGTGTCTCAGTCTTATCACTTTACTACGCATAAAGCTTATCCTACACGTACTCTGTACTGGATTTAATAAATTTAAGTCCAGATCAGGTATCCATTAAAAAAATAAACAAATAAAAACCCACAAACACACATACCATCCGCAAAAAAAAAAAAAAAAAAAACCAACACCACACACAAAACTCAGGACTCATGAAGGAATACCATTTTAGGTATTTAGGCCTTTACAGGACAACAATTGAAAGAATCTGATGAATTTAGCAATTTAGAAAGAAAAGTAGACATTCAACTTGGGGATTAAATAGATAATTCAGTAAACCTACTATATAAAAAAGAAAACCACACCATTGCAACAAATTAGAAATAGTTATGTGAACAGAACACTGCTGATTTGAAACTCTAAACGGGTGCTGAATTCAGCACAATGAGTGCCAGTTTCAGTAGTTTATTTCAAATAAGATTGAGGAGACAGCTTTAGGTGACCAGCATCCACCTGTGCACATTAAGTGCTACTTGTATTTTCCAGTCCTCACAACACCTCTCGCGTCCCTCTGAGCGACTCCATGTGAATGTCTCCACCATCTGTTTTATGGCTGAATACTTTGGCCATGTATTCCCCTCCCACACAATCTGTTGTCTTTGCAAGGGATATCTTGTGTGTCTCCCCGTTCCTCTGAAACTCCATTTCCAGTTCTTCCTTTTAAACATCCTAGCCTAGTCAACAGCACAGTCTATCAACTCTCCCTGAAACTGGTCTCGATGGAAAAAAGTTCCTATTAGTTGATTAGTTCTCTGATGTGAAGACAGTTGAGAACTACATAGGTGCCTGAAGCTACGGCTTCACAAAAAAAAAAAAAAAAAAAAAAAAAAAACCACACACACAACAACAACAACAAAAAAGACACACAACACAACCACAGCATGCATCTACCATTCCTCCCAAAACGCAGTAAATCCACCCCTTGAGGATTTCCGGTCCTTCATATTTTGAAATTGACTGGACATCTCACTTGAGAGCTGTCACATTACATCCAAAGAGAAATTTCATCAAGCTTAGCACAGAACCTCATAAAGTAAACCAGAAATAGTCACTAACATACTGCCAATTTAGTAAAACATTCCATTTTACGTCATGCAACTTAGTATTTCAGTTTTAGAAGTTTGAACACCTATGGTAGGCAAAAGATAGCCTTGCATAGTAAACATTAAATAGTTACATGTAGCAACTTGCTTAACATACGCCAGAGCCCAGCCAGAGCCAGTTTATATACATCTGATCCTAATGTATTTTCACAGAATTATGAAGAAGTATTAAATAAGTGTTTAATATTTTGCAAAAATATTATGCCATGAAAGAAAGTTGTAACAAATTCAAAATAGTTCCATTTTGAAAGCCTCAGAATTCATGCTTTCTGCTTGCTCATGGGCAATTTTGAAGGTCTTACCTTGAATGCAGTATAAGAGACAAATTTCTTCCAGATCTTCGTCCTTCTGCTAAAGATTCAGTTTAGAAACTCTTCCTTGTTTATTAGGGTTGAATAAAGCACAAGGGCTTGTAGGTCGGGAAGCAGTAAGATGGAAGAATTGACCAATTTCTTTCCCACCTAGTTTAACACACTACTCACTAAAATCCACATAGTTCAGAAGCTGTGTAGTAGGAACTTCTTAATGGGCACTAAGAACTCATATATGAGCTGCTGGAAAGGACTAAATTAGTCACGAAGTTACCACTTCTCTGAGGTAATGCAGCAAAAGATTAAGCGAATAACTTTCATTTGCTAGAGATGAAAAGGAGAAGCTGATCTCGGTTAACCCTTTTAATAGCCGCTACATACCCAAAAAATCCAGTCAATATGCACTGCCTTCACAGGAGTACAAGCAAATTTATTTGCCAACTAGGAACATGCATGTAAGTTTAAGGCGGAGAGGAGGGAAAGTCTAACATATCAATGCAATCATTTGCAAGAGTATATCCAGATCCCAAATTCAAAAGGGACTGGGAAATGAGATTCAAACTTAGTCTCAAATATAGAAACTGTATCCAAGAAGCCTGTCACTAGCTACTCAAGATTTCCTTGCAACAAAAGCAGAGAAATAGATGACTATTCACCAAAATCATGTGGGTAACAAGAAATAAGCAAAGTTGGTTTTCCCACAAACTCTTAAGATTCATTTTCCTGAAGGACTATCACAGTTAAACTCATCACGCCTAAAGATATCAGTATATACTGAAGTTAATTCCTGTAGCATGATCTGACTAAAGACTTCTCTGCTTTAAAGCAGTGAACACAGTTCACATGTAGAATCTAGGATAGCAGCTTCTTTGCTTAGGCCTAGGCAAAGAGGGAATTGGACCAGTCTCAGAAATTACCAGTTTCCTATTCAAACACCTTTTTGGACAGTGTAGTGCAAACAATAAATGCTCTATATATTACTTAGTTTTACTACAACATTCAGAATGATAGATAAAGGGAGGCAAGAAACAGGATACTGATCACTATAAAGCTCTGGAGCAAGTTTCTTTTTCAACATAAAGAGGATATTTCTCATTTCTTTCTGTGACGAAATGAGCTCATTTAACGAATATCGCATGCAATGAATGTACCTTGTTTATTCAAGGCAATAGGCACAGATTTCAAGCAACTGTAATACATCAAAAATAGTCAACAAGAGTAACTGATTATGTCCAAGCTATTTTATTTACCAGCACTAGAAATAAACATTACTCAAATAAGGAGCTGAGTTTCCAAATAAAATAAAAATGTACTGGTTAGCTTGGCTACTTAAGTCACTGTCGTGGTTAATTTTTCATATAATGATTCAGATTGGAGGTCTTCTAGTTCAATCTCCTTCTAAAAGCACAATCAATGTTAAACTCAGCCCAGGTTGCTTAAGACGTTTTCCAGTCCTGAAAAAAAATCTCCACAGAGGGAGGAGATCGCACAACCTCTCTGTTGTAGGACTTTCAGTAACCTGTTAAAAAAAAAAAGTCCTCCTCACAGCAGAAGTTTTGCTACATTTCAGTTTATGATCACTGTCTCTTGTTCTGCCACTGCGCATTTCAGTAGGTTGGCTTCATCTTCATCCTCTTCGGATCCTTCCTCTAGGTCTTGGAAGGCTGATATTATGTCCCTCCTAAGCCTCTCTTCTCCAGGGTAAGCAAGACCATGAGAGGCCCACAGTGTCTCCTCAGAGCTCACATACTTCAGCTCCCTGGCCATGTTGGTGGACCTGCCTTGTTGATACAACCTAGTTAGCTGTCAGCTTTCGTCACTGTCAGAGGGAAACAGGTCCTCTTCAGTAGAGCTATAACCCAGCGAGGCAGTCTCTAGCCTGTACCACTACTGCAAGTTAGCCCACCCTAGAAGCAGGGCTTCACATATGCCCTCGCTGAACTTCACAAAATTCACGTTGGCCCGTTCCTCCAGCCTGTCTAGGTCCCTCTGAAGGGCAGCCCCGCCACTGAACATACAAATGGAACCCCCTACCTCAGGGTCTACCCCAAACCTGATAGAGGTACATTCCTTCTCTTCCTCCAGGTCACTGACAAAGACATCAAAAAGAGCAGGTCACAGTATAGACCCCTGGGAAAGTCCACTTCTAAAAGACACTCAGGCAGAGTATGAACAATTAACTGCTACCCTTTGAGCCTGACAATCCAGCATTTTTTTCACTTATCTAGCAGCCCACCCACCTAGGCTAAGTAAGAGTTATTATCTTGGGCACTAGGGCAAAAGCGCCTTGCTCCTTCCTCTCTCCAGGCCTCCAGAAATAGCATCCAAGAGGACTTGCTCCATGATTTTCCCCTGGGACTAAACTGGCCTTAGTTCCCCAGAAAGTCGTTCCTGCTATTTCCAAACATGAATGTAAATGCAAATTTCCCCAGTCATCATGGAGCACCCCAATCTTCAGTCTCTTATAGATGATAGGGTGCAACCGGAAGTGCTGAGAAAACTGGCTGATGTCATTGTAAGGCTGTTGCCTATCTGGTGCTATTGGCTTGTACAGGTCAAGATTTCTCAGGAAATTCCTGTCTCAATCCTCTTGCACTAACCCAGCAGTTCTTTCCTCCTTGAACTCTGTCCATAGGCACAAAGGCTTGTGAGACCTTATCAGTGACGACAGAAGCAAAGAAGGCATTGATTACTTCAGTCTTAACCTATGTCTTCTGTCACCAACTCACCTGCCCCATTCAGTTACAGACCTGTATTTTCCTTTTTAATTCTTTTGTTAATACAGCAGCAGAAGCTCTTGTTGCCCTTGATGACCCCTTGCCAGTTTGAACTTCAGTTGAGCTTTGGCTTTCCTAACACAAGCCCCGCATTCCCGGCTGAAAATTGTTCTTTGCAGCCTATCCTCACTTTCACTTCCTGTACACATCCATTTTTTCTAGAGCTCAGCTATGAGTTCCTGTTTAGCCAAGCCAATCTCCTGGTACATCTACTCACTTCTTTGAATATGACAATGGGTCATTCCTGTGCTTGGAGAAGGTTGTCCTTCAAGACCTGCCAGCTCTGTTGAGATTCTCTACCCTCCATAACTGCCTTCCACAGGATCCACCTACTAGACACCTTAAGTAGGTCAAGTCCAGGGTCTGTACTCTGCTACTTGCCTTGCCATCTCCACTTCCGGTGCTCAGATGTAACATCCTAGAGAAATCCATTCACCATTGAATAAGGCCTTTCATCACCATCCCCCTTTCTACTTTCACAAGTGAACTACTGAGAAAGCCTTTTCTGGTTACCATTTTAAGGAATGATTTTCCTGAACAGTTTTTCACATGGAGGCAATATACGATGCATGAACTCCCTGGAGAAGGCTTAAGTTTCCCCTATGTGAAATCTGAAGTTCATAGTCCACTTGCCACCATATCAGAAGCCTTCAGAACTTTTGTTGCTTTGAAATCAATTCAAATGCTAGGACTGACAGCAAATCACCAAGGCACAACAGATCAGCTACACCAATCAAGTCTTTTTTTATATTAGTACTCTTGGAAAAAAAAAAAAAAACAACCAAAAAAACCCCACATATCAAACACACTCCAGCAACAAGTTTTCATGAATCACAAGTGACCTGTAAACTAGCTCAATACTTTAAAACATACATACTACTCTTAGCGTTTGCTAAAGGTGAACTAGCCATCAAGTTGACCCATAGAAGTACACAGAAACACAAGACCAAGAACAGGAGAGTGCCATGGGAAACCGCTGTCTTTCTGGGATCACATTAAACAACAGCTACCAAAGACTAGGAATACATAGATCCAGGACACTTTCTCCAGAAGTAAGTCACATTAGTACCTTCTTTTAAGGATATAGTTCTGTAATACAGCTGAGCCGTGGGGGCCAAAAGAGAATAGTGCTATTTTCCTATCCTTCCCTAGACTGTGAGCTATTACTTTCCCCAGCTATGACCTGTGAGCTCCCATTACCTTTCCCAAGCCAGCCCTGGGATGCAAACTTCTCTTGCTGAACCATTTCAACAACTGTCATAAAACAGTTGAGGAAAAAAAAAAAAAAAAAAGATGTGTGATGGATTACTGAAATAACATCATCCAGAGCGAGGACAGAAGAAAGATCAGGAAAACAGCACTGGTGAGAGCAAGAGATTATGTCAGCTCAGTTACGTTCTTGAGCCATACCCCTACATGAAGGGCCACGTCCTGTCAAACATAAGATTTAAATGAACACCTTACGCTCCCACTTCTAAAATTAATTTGTCCTCAGATTAGAAATGAGATATGACGACAATATGTGTGACAAGATATGAAGTCAAATGTGGATGTTTATTCAGCTTTCTCACCCATTCTTATCAAAGAAAGATTATGAATTTATATATGTGAGACTACTGTCAAGAACAGGATATTAGACAAGATGCACTGCATCTTTAACACTTCAACCATGATCCTTATTTGCTTGAGCACTGTACGTGACTCAATCCATTCCTATCACGTTGAATGCAAGTTAGTAATCCCCTCTGTCACTGGGGAGGAGCATATGTGTGGACCTCAAGTGGTTCTGCAGGCAGGCAGACACCTTCATCAGCTGTTTAACCGCTACACCAAACCTAGCTCCGTGCAGAGCTATTCAAGTGTCCTACAGCATTAGGTTTCTTCCAGTTGTGGGTGATGGAGAGCTAACTAGAGTTTTCTAGTTCATGCTACACAGCAGGAGACATGGCAGTATTGCTTACACAGCTGGCCTGGGAATTTTATAGGCATGGCATTTGGTAAGTGTGTCTGAAAGGTAACAGGACCAACTGATCTGAGCTCACCACCTCTTCTGTTGCCAGGCTATAGAAGCATTGTGCTACAGTTTGATATAAACTATTTCTTGATAATATTATCTAGAGTAAAGCAATATTTAATGCTTCTAGCAAGTGAAATAGAAGTTTTCATTCTAACACAGAAAGGATGCCTGAAACTGAATAAAAGACAAATTATAACACCCAAGCTTCAACAACTCGGAGTTCAAACGTTCCAAAGACAAAATATAAGAATTCTGTGCATAAAGATTAAAAAAAAAAAAAAAGCAGGTCTCAACAAGTTCAAATAGCTATCATGTAACTGACTTTCTGGCTAATTTTCAAAGTGTCTGGCAACATGACAGTAACAGCAGAGATTATAAAAGTAAGAACTGGATGCTCAGAACTCCAACTAAAAATGACATTATAAGACTGGTGGCAGAGGAAGAGAAAAAGAAAGAGTGAAAAGACTAGCAAATGGCTAAGAAAGCTTGAATACAGACATCAAAGACATTAGAAAGGATATTTAAAATTCACACTGCTTGTATCTTTTCAGATAGCTTGACTTTATTCCAGACTTTATCGAAAGAAAAGTCTCTTTAATGTGAGACCTGAACATAAACAATTCAGAAACTCCTGGACACAGAAACCATCAGTACCTGACAAACAATTGCAAACTGTCTTCTCTACCACTGATGGCCTTACTCATGTTCCATACAAAATACTTCAGTTCTTATCCAGTTCCTTAAAAGTGCTATTTGAAGCAGGGAACAGGTAAGGAGCTCCAGTTCTACATTAAGTTGTGAGCAACGCCAACACTACACTGGAAGAGCAGAGAGAGTCCTCTTATTCCGTCAAGGAATTTGCAAGTGTGACATGAATACAGAGAAACAGTTCAACTCACTCCCATGACTTTTGCTAAGCAAAGTTTAGTTTTAGGCGGTATTCTCATGTGCCTACAGAATAAAGATATTCTTGCCCATGAGTGCTGATATTTAATTAAACTGGAATGACCATTGTAAGGGGAGAGATATCATCTGCAACATGCTATGCATTCAGGGAACATCCAAAAGTAGTAAGTTAAGAACAGCCATCTCTTATAATGACGGTTTTGATATCAACATTTGACTGTGTTCTTTTACTTTAAGACTGCAACACAGCTGGTGACATTGCTAATATTGTCACGGTTACATGACTTCCAATATTGTCTCCTCTTATATTTTCTTGTTTAAACTAAATTTAATCTCTCCCCCGCTGTAACAAATCGGAACAGAAACAATATCAGGCAAGAGGTATACCAGAGCAGTTCACAGAGAATGGCAGCCACAAGTAACAACAAATCAAGCCTAGTTGTGAAGCAAGTCACCAGCAGCAACATTCCAAGTATAGTTAGGAGTTCCAGCGGCAAGATAGGCCATCAGGCATCCAAATCCTTAGCTTGAATACCTAGTGTTAATACCTACACCTTAAAGCATATCTTAGGAAACATCTGAGGGGTGCAGTCTTGTGACAACTAAGGTAAAACTAAATTGATACTGCTGTGAACCTGCCTCCTCCCACATGTACGTTTCTAACTCAACGTTTGTGTCAGCAGTTGCTCTCGTGTTCACATAGCAAGCCGATTCAAGGAGCTAGACTAAAAGAATATTTACTGCAAAGACTAGCAATAAGCAAGTAACATACTTCAATCAACTCCTTCACCATGAAATTTGACAAAGCCAAGTATCAACATGGAGAGAAAGAGGAGCACACGGTCGAAGCAGAGCAGTGCATAAACAAAGCATCACTAACTTATTCAGGTAATTATAAAAGTAGTAACTTCTCTCTTAATGAAAGAGTCAAGATTATGAGTGGGTTCCAGGAGCAAATGTCACAGTGCAGGCTAAGATTTAGCAACAGCTCTCTTCTAGTGCACCATATCAAAATTGAAAAGTAGGAAAAAAAGATTCTAAGCACCTTTAACCTCAAAAAACAAACACACACACACACACAAAAGATAGGCTCATCAGTCAGGTAGCATACAACAGAACACTGTTTGAGTAGAGCATATGAACGAAGAGACAAAAAACAAAGCTATACTGCACACATTAAACAAACCAGTTTCCAAAGCCCATTATTTTAAAACATCTGCGAAGAAATAACAGAGTGTGACTGACAAAGGAAGCAGAGGTATTTAGTGCCAAGCACAGTCACTGAGGTAGCAAAAGACTCAAAGCCTAAAAATCAACATAGGAAGAAACTCAGAATGAAAAAAGCAGCTTCAAATGAATTACATGCTAGCTACCACTTTACCTGTTTTCAGTTTACCTCTGTCCTGTCTCCAGATCTTGAAGGCACAATCCTTTAGCAGTTTAACCAAGCAAGCTTGATCGCTTTTCCTCTCTTCGTAGGAAAACGATTCTAGGTTGTTTCAGCTCACTAATTTTTCTTCCCTTCTCTAAACATGGCAGTTTAGCCCAAGTGCATCCTTTCGTTCTACCAAAGCCATTCTAAAATCTTTGCTTCCGTGGTGACAGTGACGTGATCCTGCCCGTTCCATATCACCTTAATTCCATAATAATAATGGATCATTCCATACACAAGGTTTTCCTGTATCTGCAGGATTTCTCCCCCCCCCCCCTTCACAGTTCAGGGGGGAAAGGCTACAAACTTCAGAGAAAAGCAGTACAGACTGAAGCCGCCCCACTTCCCCTACTCCTTATTTCCAAGAAGGAACACAATATGAAAATGACTTCAAAGAAACCATGCAGACAGAATTAAGAGAATGAAAGCTAACAAGAGAAAAACAACAACAACAACAAAAAAGGCTACTCCCCATTCCCCAGCAATACACAAGTCAGCAGCAGTCAACCTGCACTTGCTGTTCTTACCCATGATAATATAATATATAATAAAAGGTTGAGCATCTGATTTAAAAACAAAAAAAACCCTTTTATAACATGACCAGGCAAATAAACAGAAAATAGAACCCACTGAAAAGAGAACAACAAAAATCTTTGATGAATAGTGCTCTGCCTACCCAAGTATTCACTGGACTAGCCTAAGTCCTAATCAAATTTAAGATCTCAGGTAGGTAGATAGTATTTTGGCTTCCTTCCTCAACCAAAAGAGCATTACTCACCAGTCCCTCTTCTTCCTCATTTCATTTTTTCCCCTCCTGTAGCAGGAGTATCAGACTTTGACCAAAGGTAAGGAGAGGATAAACACTAGTTGGAAAGAATCAACAGGTCTGAAAATGGAATAAGATAAACTGTGCAGAAGGTGGCTTGCTCACAGTTCATTCTGGTTCATTGATTCTTTTTGTACTAATGATAGCTAAATATGATTACTAAAATAATTAAAAATATTTTAAAAAAGCAGAAAAGGATGATGGAGATTCCAATACTGTGGTCCAGAACCATTAACCACTTAAAAGGCTTCAGTGAGAAGCATAATAATGCATGACAGACCTAAGCTCTCACGTCTGCATTATACACAGTAACTTCTGTGTCAACCAGCCTTTTAATATAAAAAATAAAGGCCTACAGAGGAAGGCACAATATGGAGAGACCTATTATGAAGTTCTTCACATTAGCTTCATATTCTTTATGGAACTGACAGCAGAGCCAGGTTTCATGGCTGGAGAGGCCTTTAACATCTTCCAGGAATTAAGTTACTTTGATTATGGAATTGCTACCCCAGTTTTTTGTTTAGACAATAGCATTTAGCTCTGGTAATCAGAACAAGAAGAGCAGCAACAGTGAAAAAAGCTCACCTCAAATCATAACCAATTAATATTTTTTCTAGATGGAGTCCTACTTTCTTTCTGTAGGCATTCAGATATAAGGAAAATTCGCTAGAGTGAAAATAACATGGTCACTAACTATATCTAAGAATATAAAATATTCGTCAAAGAAAACATTTTCCAAGTACTGTATATATTAGTCTTTCAAAAAACACAATTTCAGAATACTTCCACCAGAGAGGTCGTGGAGTCTCCATCCTTGGAGATATTCAAAACCCAGCTGTACATGGTCCTGAGCAACCTGCTCAAGCTGACCCTAGCTGAACAGGGAAGTTAGACCACATGATCTCCAGAGGTCCCTTTAAACCCCAACTATTCCGTGATTCAGTGACTGTTTTGTGACCATGTTAAATTCTCTTCCCTACCACTGGCAAAAACAGTACACATATACTTCATTACAAGGAAGTTCCTAAACTCTACTGAAATTTTATCCCCTTCCCCCACCACAACTCCTAAGTCGAGCCTCGTTTCACTGCAACTAAAAAAAAAAAAGGTTGTTTTGACAACGTACATCCTTATCCCCTCCCTTCCAAAAGTCAAGATACATTCTAACTTTTAATGTTGACAATATTAATCTTTAAATTAAAATAATACTGTAACAGTAGTCAAGATTACACAGTAAGCTATTATGACTGACAACAGCTTCTGCTTTGAGTTCATTAAATATTTAAGGGAAGTTATTCTCCAGCCTTCTAGGCTGCTTATGTTTGGTGCATTTTTTTCAGTTAAGGAAGTGGGAAGTCCTCCTTTTGGACTTAATGTTACAAGCTAGATACTGGTCTTCAACAGCTGTTGCACATATCAGGCTTTTATTCATACACAGTAAAAGGCATATAGAAGCAAAGACATAGTTCAGTGTAAGGTAAACCAAAGAGAAAGCAGAAGTGAAATAAATTCTACTGTTTCACTATGATATAAAGATAGGATACAAAACACCAATGTCACTACGGCAGAGTGTTAACAACACTTGTCTTCTTTCGATGTCACATACAGTTATTATTTCAATTGTAAAACGTAGGAAAAGGTTAAACTATTGCTTTTGCTATTACCAAAAACATTGACAAGCTCTCAGATCTGTCTGCAAAGGAAAACGATTGCTGGAGTCAAATAGCTGTGCTAAGTGAAACGTTCACTTTTTTGTGTAAATATCATTCATTGAAATGAATTTACCTATGTACTGGACATGACAACACCCTTCAGCAACAGTACCCACAAAAGTAGTACGCTTGTCTTCTCCTTGATTGTACAAATGAATATTAAAAAATTGAATCAACTTAAAATCCAGTTTCTTTACAGTAAGACATGCATATGATCTAAAGGAAGGCTGGCTGAAAAACAATTTACAAAACAAGCAATTGCTATTATTAAATCATCTTTTAGATGAGTGTATGAAGCTCTAGGTCATCTTTTAAATAACAGCTCAATTGTGGTACACCAAGACTGTTTAAAGATTGCTTACAGAGGGTTTACAGAACAGCTTTCACCAAAAACTTGCATTAGCTCTAGCTGCTAGTGCAGCTTTCACAAGAGTTGCTTTCACAAAGAGTTTTGTTAACATGCAAGACCCCCACTATTTGAAGTTTCATGTACAGCCATGTACCAGTTTAGAAAAAGTGTCCCTCAAAATAATAGAAGTAGCAAGAACCTTGAATGATTCCAATAAAGGTAACTTCATCCACCAGCCTCAGCTAGTAGCAAGGGGAAGAGCTAGAAATGACAAATCCTGACCAAGTATTGGATATTTTAAAGTTAGGAACAGGAATAAAATAGTATTTACACACACCCCCAAAAGGCGCATCAGTCAAAGGCATCTTTTCAGAAAGAAAACAGAAAGTGAAACAAAAAATCCCTAGCTGTGATATAATTCCCTTCCAAAAGGGGTAGAGACAAAAAACACCACAAGCTAGAAACTGGATGAGCATCACATCTGAACAGTCAGTTCAATACACCTACAGGTACTAGTCCCAGTAGTATTGAATAATAATCACTAAAAAGGCCTGTAAATCCCATCTGTAATTAGACATTGCTAATCATCTCCTTAGGGGCAGCACTCCAGTTCTGACTGACAACATGCAGAGCGAGACTTTCTTAGATGCTAACAGGCTATGTTGTGCACTAGGACTCGACTGAGCTGGAGCTGAGACCATGTTAAGTTTATGTGTACATGCATATGCACACACATGGAGAACCTAGAGAGGGACAGAGAATCTTTGCCTTCTGAGCACTACCTAGGTGAGTCAATGAACCACCTCCCATTAGGGCTGGATTCCAGTATTACAACAGCTGAAGTCACAAAAGCATTTCATGTTTGTCTTGGACATAGACACACATCAAGGAAGTGTGTCCTCTTCTTGAAAAATCACATATTAAGTATTTCTTTCTCGAATCCCTCACAGAGAATCCAACTAGATGTTAGACAGTAAGCATTAGTTCCTGAAAGCAGTACCGTACCTGAAGTGACATGTTGTGCATAAACTGGCATTCAGAGTACCTTTTGCTTAGGAAAAGGGATTCCTGTTGGGATTAGAACAGGTAAAACAATACAAGTATTCTATTACTATAGAAGGCAAATGGAGAGCATAAGCACAAAAGAGGCAAGAAGAAGATGAAGAACATCTGCGCTAGATTCACCTTTTACAGCTTCACAGAAAGCTCTCTGAAGTCAGTGCTTCAGGTACACACCCACCTAAAATAGAACCAAAAGGAGTAATTTCTTTAACTTTTATGTACTGAAGACAGAAAACTCAAAACTCAGTTTGCAGTGCCACTTAGCTTCAGTATGGTACTTCTCATCTGAAAAGTTTCAAAGCATATTATAGTTTCAGCAGCTTTTCGAGGTCCTAACGGCAATCACAAGCAAATACCTTCCCCTTCAACTCCTAATCTACTGCCCTTATAACCTAACCTAGCTATACTCCAGAAACTTCAATAAACCACTTATTTTCAAAAGCTTCATTCACTTCCCTCCCAGAATCATTGTCCAAAATACTATATGCAGTACCGCTGCACATCACTAGTCCCCAGTTCCATATAAATAACTACAAAGGGCTACAGTATACATCAAAGACAACCTCAGATTCATCTATATTTATTTAGAGTTTGTTTAAAAAGAAGGTTGGATACTCCTAATAATTTTGTCTGTCCTATGGAGAAGAGATTTTCAGCACCCATCAGGAAGAGAAATTGACAGTTCCTACTAGGAACATCGTTTCCTACCTCTAGGCAGGTTACCTGAAATGTTAGTGAAGAAAAAACACTTAACTCATCGCTACTTTAAATTTCTTTCAGAAAAGTACAAAAAGGCAGTAAAACAAAAGCTATCGTTATTTCAAAGATAAAATACAACCTTGGGAAACAAAGCTACAGTTTTCCCTCAATAAGTTCCGTTGAAACTGGCCACAAAAGGTAAGTATTTCAGAGATTTTCAGACCCTGTGAATTTTGTGGAAATGAGCAGTCAGGTCAAGGAGAGACATTAAAATTAGTGCCCCTCTTGATGACAGGTGCAGCAGGAGCTCACCTATGTTAACTGATAACAGCTCTCCATACAGGACAGATATTACAAGTGCCCTAAACACACAAAAATACTTTCAGAGCTCGCAACCGTATTATTAAAAAAATTCAGCCACAAGACACAAAGCCTCAGGAAGATAGGCTTCATAAGCTCTTTGCTCACATGGCTACTAGCTTTGTTCTTGATTAATTGAAGTAAAGTCACGAAATAACTACTTTCCAGAATTTATTATAGTTTTAATATCGGCTACTTTAACATACAATTGCAAAATTAGGGGCAATAATATGGGGACAGGGGTTATAAGGGACAATAGTTTGTGGACAGGAGTTCTGTTACCACTCAAGATAAACAAACAAGACAGACTAGACAGCAGCCACACAATTGCCCCAGCCTTGACAATAGCACCTAAAAGTGTTGCGGTACTACACACAGGTGGTACTTGAAGCCAGCTCCCCAGCACAGCTCAACACCCTCTGCTGTGCTCCAAGATGTCTTTTAGAGAGGTACATCTACATTAGCACTTCAGTCTGAATCAGGAACACACTTCTGAAGCAAATCAGAGCCACCGCCGTTTACTGTGCTTTTTTCACATCTCAGAGTGGTTTCTGAACATATGATGTGAACATCTGTCAATAATCTTAAACCAAAACTCCTGGAGTACATCTTGCACACGTCAACCCACTGTTAGGTATTCAGCCCACAGGATCAGACTAACTAGTCTGAAACAGAACCCCATGAAAGAGACACACTGCGGACATTGGGCCCTCAATAACCTACTGTACTGCTCTAGGAATCATCTTCAATTGCAGTGTACTACTTGCTAATGTAAATATAACCAACGTGGCAGACACTGTACATCCATCTAGAAGAGCCTTAAGCAATGGTAACTAAGCCAGCAGGCTTAAACTGCCAACACACGCCTCTTCAGCCCTACAAAGAAGAACTGCACTGTGGATTTGAGTGCTTCTCTCAGAGTGACCACAGCAGCGGCATCTCATCACTCATCTGTTTTTGCTTCCACCCTTGTTAAGGGGTATCAACGGACACACCAAGGAAAACATTTCTGAATACAGTAACCAATTTCTTAGGGAAGTTAAAAACAAAAATATACATATTTCATACATCACCTGCATCTACAGGTAATATTCATCCTTTTAACACTGGAAACACAGTCCAATAACCCACATCAACGGCTCCACCATAGTTGCTGGTAGGAAAGGAAGAGAAACATCTGCTCAGTAGTCTTTTATACCACTTACACAGTAGCTTAACCTACAAAGCTGCCCAGCTAGGAGCTTCCCTTCTTGAATAAGCTGACCAACAGTTTCTATGCATATATTAAAGGATTGCCATAAGATTCACTGGTTCCAGTTTTGCACTGGGATCAAAGTAGCAATTCTTCACAAATACTGATATTAGTTGCGAGTTGTGTCCTCTCTAATCACCTTTGGTTTTTTTAGTTATACAAAGTTTTAAATACAAGGTTGTGAGCTTTGAGCAAGCAATACCTGGCTTTAGCATGACAGTAGCATAATTGGTGAGAACAGACCAAACCAATAGTGCATGATTGCATAAACTGGTGCACTGGTGACAAAAGTAAGATGTAAGATGTACCTCCTCTACACAACAAAATCATAATTTTATTATTTCACTGGCAAAACATTCAATTCATATACTATACTAATAATGCAGAGATATATTAGTTCTACACTCAATAAAGGTCAAATTCCTACACTCGTGTGCAGACACAGAAGTAGGATTACTAAAGAAGACATTTTCTGTTAGCATCCAGTAATACCCTGAAAACTGCAAAGACAGACAGATGCTTTCCTTTGTGACTTAAGTGGAAGTTGGTGGTCGTTATCATATACGCCAAAAAGTCATTTGTGGCACTTCAATAACCTAGTCTCAACCATCCTTAAGTCAACGAACCTTCTGAGGTGAATCTCTGTTAATAACTCTTGTGAGAATAGACTGAAGGGCCTAGTTGTACTATGTAGACAAAAGAAAATTTGGTGAAAAAGTTATTTCCCATAGAAGAGGAAGAGAATCTACACCATGATATAGAATTGTTCTGATAAAGCAGTAACAACATAAAATGACACACAGAAGTAACACTAATGATGCATGGTGGAGGAAGGGCAGGGGGAATGAGCGTGACTTATTTTTTCCCAGGAAGACAATCCTTGGGCCTGAATAATCGCCCCTAAAATTATAAGAATGGCTGTTCTTGAGATAGGGAGCTTTCCTTTCTGTTGATTTCTACATGAAGACATCCTTGTGCCTTGTATCCCAATGTAATTTTTCCTAAGAGCTGGAAGACTATTTTAACCTATACTCATTGGCAACTCTTACACTTTATCATGCCAATAACGTCTCACGGAATTAGTCAAATTGCAAG
This sequence comes from Struthio camelus, assembly GCF_040807025.1. Taxonomy (NCBI): domain Eukaryota; kingdom Metazoa; phylum Chordata; class Aves; order Struthioniformes; family Struthionidae; genus Struthio; species Struthio camelus. The sequence goes on from NC_090944.1 coordinate 110,169,113, forward strand.
AAGTTACCCCGGCTCAATTTATACTATCCTGTGCAAAGCTTTTCAGACCACTTTTCTTTGACAGTTACACTCATTAATTCTTCAGGATTTGTCATTTGTTTTAGCACATGATTCCGCCTCACACAGTCACTGTTTCAAAAATCCATTAATACAGGTCCTGTAAGCTTCTGAGCTCACAACATTTATAAGCAGGGTTGAGACTGCCCACACTAGAAGTAATTAAGCTTGTATAGATTTGCCGCATTTTAACCACTGTGGCCAAAATGTTCCATGCTAGATATCTGCTTAGGCCTAAAAGCCATCAGTTAAAGCAGCTGAGATGTTTGTAAGGTTTGTAAGGTTGTCTGCTTAAGAAAAACAGTTTTGATGATCTTTCGGTAAACTCAGCATCTTTGTTCTGCATATCAGAGATGTATCTTTCACCATTTAGGCAAACGACTTCAAACAACGTCAGACTGTAAGACTCTGAAAGAGCAAAGAGAAATCGGTAGCATATACTTGTCCAGATTTTGCAACTAAATTCCCCTGAGATTATACACATGCTAGATGTGCCGAAGACTAGAGTTAAACCAGACCTTTATTATAGTTTCATTAAAGACTTGTCTTTCGCATTCACACTGATAGCAGCTGGACAGCGAGGATGAAGAAGCCACAATTCAAAGACTGCATGTCTAGAAGCCAAATCTTGAAGACAATCAAGCGTAAATAACCGAAGCACGGAACGACAAAAGTGACAAACAGGGAAGCAGGCACAGCAGCATAAGCTTTTACTTTAACAGTTTTTGAAACAGATCACCATTGCTCTCCTGCAATTTGCTGATGAGACCAATATTCAGATCAAAGCACTTGGGTCCCTAAAAGGCCCAAGATCCAACAGATATTTTTCACTTCTCTGAGAAGACAAAAAGTAACAAGAGTGCAGCAAGAGTGAATCCAAACAGGTGAAAAGACTTGTTGGCCAACGCGGCACGATTTAAGTGTCAAAACAGAGCACGTTTGGTACAACGGTAAGAGACGCAGAAAGAATCAGTATTAGAGAAAAAAAACGGGCACAGAGATATGCATGACCTGTTGTAGTAATTCATTCCCTGCAATTCACACACACACAGTCTAGAAGTTGGGTTCTTTTACCAAAGCCTTCCCACTCATTTGTTGAGGCCAGTGCTGGCAAAAGCCAATGACTAGCTATCTTCCAGTGCTGACTGGAAAAGAACAGGCATTTGTCTTACTGCACTACATCAATAGGCCTACATGTTGGACCTACACATTCCAATGGACTGATAACCCAAGATGCTACCAAGACAATGAATTTCAATTTTCATTTTGTTTGAAAACAAAATTTAAGAATACCATAGTAGCATTTAACTAGGTGTGCTGTGATCTGCTCCATTCAAGATGGACAGCGCACTTTGAATAAACAGTGACTTGAAATCTCATTTTCTCCTCACTGTTTAACGTACAACCCCATCCTTTGCAGCAGTCTACATAAACCATGCTCCAGAGACAAATTAAGTGATATTCATGTTACAATACTTGTGTACTTAATCATGTTACAATATTTCACAGGTACTGATTTTACATCCAATTGCAGGAGTGATTCTTCCTGCCTCTCTCTTTTATAATATGGAGGCAACAAATTTAGGTAAGGAATATTCACTGCTCTCAGTCACCCACTCTGAGAACAGTGGCTCTTCTGGACACTCAGCACCTTAATAGACTGTATGTTCAACACACACATCTCACAACCTTCAATTTCAACTACGATTGGTCTATATTTGTCGCATGGCATGGTCTCAAGTTTAGTAAGAAAAGTGAGAAGCACACAGTGATTACCTCTGGAGAAGTTCCAATAGTAATTCCACAACAGAGACAAGGAAAGAATTCAGTAATACAGAGTAACTACTATGAGACTACTCTTTTCTTTCTACAGCTCCCTACCTTGCTAAACTGACCATCACCCAGCTTCTGCAATAAATGAGAAATGGGTTCTATGCACTGCTTCTAACAACATTCCTCTTTAACGGGGAAAAAAAAAAAAAAAAGTCACAGATGCCTCGCTCCCTCATTGTCACCACTTTCCTTTTTGTCCTCTGCAGTTACTACAGGTATCTCTGACCTACTAACACCCAATTTCCCCCAAGCAAGATTTCCAAGCTCATCCTTTAAACACATAAGGCCTCCTTCAAACCATCTCACAAAAACAGTCACGTGCTATACATACAGTCCTCTCCATACGACACTAATTCAGTATCTCCCCATCTTGATGTTATGTTCTTTAGTTAAACCAGATATCCCACACCACTACCTTCTTCTACATATCTGTAGAGGACAAGAGATGAGAGGCTGTGTAAACAAGTAATACAGAGTATGCCAAACTCAGAGAACACGGTATACATGCACGCAATTTTTCCTCATTTCCAGATGAGCCAACCAGCCTTCCACTCTACACAGATCATCTTTCACAGACCTCCAGCCCTCAAACATTTATGTAGCCACTCTCTTTTAAACACAACCATATGCCCGGCACGGACAATTTTGTACCTTCCGGACACATGCACTCAGTTAAAGTGTTAAGGTATATCATGCACAAGCATAGGCACATTCTAGCCCCTGAGCTCACACTACACATACACAGAGCTTGTTTACACTAGATGGTGTGCTTTTAGTTAGCTAGTGATCTGTCAACATCATTACGAATGCTAGTTTCAGCAGAAGTTTACACTTGAAGTTAATGGACAATTTTCCTAGTGGAACAAACAAAACACACAAAACGAACAAAAAAGAGCCTTTAACAGCAACCTCTCGACTATTCTGTAGCCCTTAATCCGATAATATTTGATAATATTCATAACAGTCAAACTGTCATTTACATTAATTGTTTTAGTTTCCACAGGCTATCACAACTACGAAATATTTCTCTCTGTATTGAAGGGAGCAAAAGAATCCCCTCAGGCCTCAACTGCACAATGGCCACTTACTTGAAACTAAGCCTCAGGACACATCTGGAGCCCCCTACCTTGCTGGCTGCCCCTCCCCTACACCATTTCAACTTTTCATATCCTCAGCAAAACAGCCTGCCTCCTCTCTCCATACGTAGACTGGAGCTCCCACCAACTCAGCAATATGAGAACTCTAGTTTCCCTTTTGCACACATACCATTCTAATACACACACGCATACATAGCCTAACATAATCTTCACCCTGTATATGCATAATCCCCACAAATTCACCCTACTTCTCCCCCTTTTCCAAATCTACACAAACATTTCAAAGATCCCACTGTTCCTTTTTCCTTCTCAGTCATTACCCCAGCCCGCTCACAATCCATGTTAATTTACCTATAAGAACAGTACATTTATGCCCTTACAGAGAGCTTCCACTGCCTGATATGATCTGTCAAAAGGATAGATACCTACAAACAGCACTACCATGTCTGCAACATGCACCATTTGCTACCAGTTTCCTAATTTGCATTCCATAGCTCAAACAGCAAATAACCAGGCTCTCAATTTCATTGCAGAGACACCAAATCACAGCTCTTCTCTGGTTTTCGGTTGCCGCCCTAGCCTGTCTCAACATACAAGAAACAGGCTCACTCAGCTGGTGTCAGTCAGACATCCCTTTCAACCCTCAATACAAGTGCCAGAAAAACCAACTTACATGCAGTAAGAACACGCATACCTTTGTGTCCACATACCATCTCCTATTACACATGAAGGTCTCACACACTATGCGTGACCACACCGGCCACTAAACAAAACAAGTTTGGAACCTTGTAGCAGCCTGTTGCTACAGCGCCTGTAAGCTGTTGTGTGCAAGCTTACTACCCAGAGCCTCCGTCCTCCACCGCACGTAAAAGCCAACCAGTTGATCACATTATTTCTCACAATATATACAAGCTTGTCCACCTATCACTCCTAAATTCATAAGCCTTCATAGTACCACTACTCCTTAATACACGTGATTTCACCGATCAGCTGCGTTCTCACGATTTAAACATACTTTTAAATGTACTGCTCAACCTACCACGTTATGTAATATAAACCATACAGGCAAATTTGACCAGCCGCCTTCATCCCATGAGAATTATTCCCACCTTTTGAATAGCTACAAATTGTAGCAAGAATACATCCACATTTATACACAAACACAGAGTCAGCAAACCTGGCAGTCTCCAGCCGACAAGAGAGACCTGCCTGTAACTTCTTTCCCCTTCCACAATAAACATCCAAGGGCACTGCCCATTTATCTGTCACTTCACTCCCTCCCCACCACCGGCTAGTCACCAGCACCCAGGCCTAACAACAACTTCTGCCTCCAACACATGGGCCTTAACCATCTCCCGCCACCCCACCCCATCGGTAAACACCAGGCCCCGCCGGGCTGCCACTCCCCCGGCCCCAGCCAATGCACGTGCACGGGCCCGGCCCGCCAGCCCCCCACCCCGCACACGGCTACTGGCACGCTAACCACCTCCCGTCCCCCTACACTGCTACCTGCCGGGGGCCCGGCCTGCCGGCCGCCCCCTGCCCCGCCTTGGCCCACCCCGCACTCGAGCACAGCCCGGGGCGGGCCCCTCAGCCCCGGCCCCACCAATACACTTCGCTCCCCACCGCCTCCTCGCCTGCCGGGGCGCCGGGGGCTCCTCAGCGTGGCCCGCAGCCCTCCCCGCCCCCCCGACACAGGCGAGCGGCGGCCAGGCCTGCGCGGCGCCTCCCCGTTTCCCACAGACACGCACGCAGCAGGCCTTGCCCGCCTCTCCGCCAGCCCCACGCGAGCAGGCCGGCGCTGCCTTCCTCCCACTTCCAACACGCGCAGGCCTTACCCACTCGCTAAGCGCCCGGCCCAGCCCAGTGGCCGCCTCCGCCTGCCCCCCGCCCCGACCCGGGCCCGGCCCCGGCCCCGGCCCCGCCGCCGACACGACCCGCTCCTCCGCGCCCTGCAGCCGGCCATGACCCTTCTACCTGTCGGCGGACGAGCGCCTGCGTGCCCCGGCCCCCGGCGGCCCAGCAGGGCCCGGCCCGGGTGGGGGTGGGCCTGGCTCGGCCTTCACGCGTGGGCCGCCCCGCGCTGGCCGCCGCCGGCCGCAGTCGCCGCCCGCTCGCGCACTCCGAGCGCCGCCAGCAGCGCCGACATGTTGGGAGCCCCTGTCCCAAAGGCCGCCGCTGGGCCCGCCCTCCGCCGCCCACGTCAGAATGCCCCGGGGGGGGGCGGGAGGGCCCCGCCCCCCAGCCGCTCAACCGCCGCTCCCGGCTCAGCCGGCCCGCGTCACTCCCCGCCTACTGGCTGGCGGCGCCATCGCTCACTCGGTCCCGTCCCCTTCCCGGTGGCCGTTGGCCACCATCCCCGCTCGCGCTACTCCGGCGCAGCCTCATTGGTGGGTCCATTCGCCGCTCACCTGCCAGCCCCGCCCAAGAGCTGTCTCTGATTGGGCATCAGGCCTCGGCTTTGGTAACTATTGGCTGCGGCCCTTGTTAATCAAGGCGCTCGCGCACGGAGCCTCTCTCCCTCCGCACTTCTCTAATCCGGCTTCGTAGCCTGGTCAGGATTGACGAGCGGCGCTGTCAGTGGGAGCTCTGGCCCCACCCCGCCACCACGTCCTCTCTTCCCCGGCGCGGGTCGCCTGCAGGCCGTTGGCTTTCAGTGCTGTCAGTCTCACAGCCTGTCTCGCCCCGGCCACCGCTTCGCGAGAGGGGCGTCAGTCAGGCGGGGGGGGGGAGCCCTTCTCTGATTGGCCGTCGAACCTGCCAGTTAAGCGGGGACGGTCGGCGCTCGGGAAGGGCGGACAGGCTGGGGGAAAGCCCGGCCCGCGCGGCGATTGGCCGCTGGGCGGGTGGGAAAGGGGAAAGGGCGAGGGGCCTCCCTGGGCGGCTTTGGGGGGCGGTGGAAGTACCCGTATGCTCTCGGCGATGACATCACCGCCAGCCAATGAGGGAGAGCAGGGGGGGACGGGGGTGGAGCCGGCGGAGCCTTCGCCCCTCGCGCGCTGAATGGGGGAGGGGGGGGGGCGCGGGTAACGGACGTGTGGCGGCAGCGGCCGGCTCCGGGGCGTTACGGGGGCCCTTCCCGGCGGCCGCCCGGGGAGGCGGCGAGGCCCGAGGGAGGCTCCTGGGGGGCCGCCGTGGTGCGGGGGTTCGGCGGGGGCTCGGCGGGGGGGGGGCCAGCACTGCGCCGGGGTCGCTGCCGTCGCACTTAAAAAGTGGCGTCGGCTAGGAGGGGGTGTCCGTTAGGCGCAGTTAACGTTCGGAACCGTCCGCTGCGGCGCCTCGGCTTCAACGAGAGCCGCTTCCCCTCGGAGGCTTTGCGGCGCTGGACGCCCCGTATGGGCTTGCCTACCCTTTAGCGTCTTTCTCACCCCCAAACAGAGCTTATCCCAAAGGTTTTTGCAGGATGACGTGTGAAATTCTGCGTGGTGCCTTGCAGTCCCCTCTTCCCACCTCTCGACACGTTATCCCTTCGGCTGCGCTTCCCAATGGGCAGGAGCTTGCTTGGGTTCGTCTCTCTGGACAGGGACCCCCACGCCTGTCTTACAGCAGTGCTGCTGCCTGAGGTTACACAATAAACTCTTTCCTGGTAAGCTTTCTGACAGAGAGGAGATGTCTTCACGTTATGTTTTCGAGTGCCTCGATTGTACTCTCTGTACCAATGGTGTAAAAATTCCTTCAGAATTGGGGACCCTTTATATTGAAGCATATTCTCCCTCCATATTACATGCATCAGTACACTTTTACAAGACTTGAGATCATGGGATGAAGCACAGATTATATACCGTTTGTGTTTATCCCTCCAGCTTTTCTAGAGTATTTGCAAATGAGCTGGCCCTGGAAAAGACGGGAATGTTTCATTCTGGAGCTGGCGTTCTCTCCCACTCTTCCATGTAGGCACGCTCGGGGATTATTCTAGACTCTCTGCTCCAGGGTTAGGTCCACAATACCGAGAATCTTATGCAGCTTTTAGCCTTAATGTCATCATCATCATCACCATCACCACCATTCACATTTAAAAAATCACTGCACAGAGCCCTGGAGACACTTTGAGCTAAGCTAAC